>NC_052166.1:59953443-60315750 GCF_902713615.1 Scyliorhinus canicula
TACCACATCTTTCTAGCGATGAGGATTAAAAATGAGAAGAAAACAATTCTAGGTGCGGCATGGCGACAAAGTTATGTACAGTAAGTAGTTAGTTTATAATGTGGTAGGCGGCAATGACTATGTTTGGGGCTATCTGCGAGTTTGTGGAGGGGCATGAGGACTGGGCTGAGAATGTGGAAAGTTGGGGCACATTTTCCTGGCAAATGGAATTGCAGACAAAGTTAAAAAGCACGCAATTCACCTGAGTGTGTGTGTGCGGGGCGAAGGCGTAGAAACTAATGAGGAATTTAGCAGCACCATGGAAACTGGATGACATTCCATTTGCTGAGTTAGCTGCACTCATTCAGAGTTATCACTATCCTAAGCCTTCAGTGATTGTCTAACATTTCCATAGTCATTTTCAAAAGGCAGGACAGGCTGCAGTGACTATTTTTGCTGAATTGCGTCAACTCTCTGACCACTGAGTGTGAGGCATTGTTGGTAGATATGCTCCGGGACAGATTGGTCTGAGGCGTTAATGAAGGCAGCATGTGTCGTTGTTTGTTGGGTGAAGGCACACTAACTTTCAAGAAGGCTCAAAGGGCATAGAGGTGGCTGCCAACCATGCAAAGGATATTCAAAAGGCACATAGTGGGGCACAGGCAGGTGCAGGGCATTGAGTATGAAAAGAGCCAGCAAACAAAAAGGCGAATGCAGTGGAATGTTTCAGGTGTGGAGGCTCGCACTATGCCAATCAGTCAAGTTCAGGGTCGCGGTGTGCCACAATTGCAAGAAAAAGGGACATTTAGGCTAAAAAGTGCAGGAGTGCTAAGAGCCTCAGTCTGCTACACATCGCCTGGAAAACACAGAGCAGGAAGAGAAGTGCTCCTACAACATGTTCAAGGTGAGTGAGGTACGCGCAGGGCTGATTCGTGCTACAGTGGAGGTCGATGGACAGAAACTTAAGATGGAGGTGGACACAAGAACCTCTGCATCTGCCATCCGTGAGAAGACCCTCAGGAGGATTTGGGGCTCTGAGCAGACACCAGTCTAAGGAATCAAGGTAGGGATCAAGCTTTGAATGTACACTTGCGAGGCTATACCATTACCTGGAACGTTTGAGGTAGGCATTGTGCATAACAGTCAAGAAGCAAGGACACAGCTCCTGGTAGTAAAAGGGCATGGGCCTAGTCTGCTCAGGAAAATTCAGTTGAACACTGGGATGAGAGAAGAACTAGCTAAGGTAGACTGGGAGCAAAAACTTTATGGTGGAACAGTTGAGGAACAGTGGAGAACCTTCCAAGCGATTTTTCACAGTGCTCAGCAAAGGTTTATATCAACAAAAAGGAAAGACGGTAGAAAGAGGGAAAATCGACCGTGGATATCTAAGGAAATAAGGGAGAGTATCAAATTGAAGGAAAAAGCATATAAAGTGGCAAAGATTGGTGGGAGTCTAGAGGACTGGGAAATCTTTAGGGGGAAACAGAAAGCTACTAAAAAAGCTATAAAGAAGAGTAAGATAGAGTATGAGAGTAAACTTGCTCAGAATATAAAAACAGACAGTAAACGTTTTTACAAATATATAAAACAAAAATGAGTGGCTAAGGTAAATATTGGTCCTTTGGAGGATGAGAAGGGAGTTTTAATAATGGGAGATGAGGAAATGGCTGAGGAACTGAACAGGTTTTTTGGGTCGGTCTTCACAGTGGAAGACACAAATAAAATGCCAGCGACTGATAGAAATGAGGCTATGGAAGGTGAGGACCTTGAGAGGATTGTTATCACTAAGAAGGTAGTGATGGGCAAGCTAATGGGGCTAAAGAGAGACAAGTCTCCAGACCCTGATGGAATGCATCCCAGAGTGCTAAACGAAATGGCTAGGGAAATTGCAGATGCACTAATGATGATTTACCAAAATTCACTAGACTCTGGGGTGGTCCCGGGGGATTGGAAATTAGCAAACGTGAAGCCATTGTTTAAAAAAGGAGGTAGGCGGAGAGCAGGAAATTATAGGCCAGTGAGCTTAACTTCGGTAGTAGGGAAGATGCTGGAATCTATCATCAAGGAAGAAATAGCGAGGCATCTGGATAGAAATTGTCCCATTGGGCAGACGCAACATGGGTTCATAAAGGGCAGGTCATGCCTAACTAATTTAGTGGAATTTTTTGAGGACATTACCAGTGCAGTAGATAACGGGGAGCCAATGGATGTGGTATATCTGGATTTCCAGAAAGCCTTTGACAAGGTGCCACACAAAAGGTTACTGCCTAAGATAAAGATGCATGGCATTAAGGGTAAAGTAGTAGCATGGATAGAGGATTGGTTAATTAATAGAAAGCAAAGAGTGGGGATTAATGGGTGTTTCTCTGGTTGGCAATCAGTAGCTAGTGGTGTCCCTCAGGGATCCGTGTTGGGCCCACAATTGTTCACAATTTACATAGATGATTTGGAGTTGGGGACCAAGGGCAATGTGTCCAAGTTTGCAGATGACACTAAGATGAGTGGTAAAGCGAAAAGTGCAGAGGATACTGGAAGTCTGCAGAGGGATTGGATAGGTTAAGTGAATGGGCTAGGGTCTGGCAGATGGAATACAATGTTGACAAATGTGAGGTTATCCATTTTGGTAGGAATAACAGCAAACGGGATTATTATTTAAACAATAAAATATTAAAGCATGCCGCTGTTCAGAGAGACTTGGGTGTGCTAGTGCATGAGTCACAGAAGGTTGGTTTACAAGTGCAACAGGTGATTAAGAGGGCAAATGGAATTTTGTCCTTCATTTCTAGAGGGATGGAGTTTAAGACTAGGGAGGTTATGTTGCAATTGTATAAAGTGTTAGTGAGGCCACACCTGGAGTATTGTGTTCAGTTTTGGTCTCCTTACTTGAGAAAGGACATACTGGCACTGGAGGGTGTGCAGAGGAGATTCACTAGGTTAATCCCAGAGATGAAGGGGTTGGATTATGAGGAGAGGTTGAGTAGACTGGGACTGTACTCGTTGGAATTTAGAAGGATGAGGGGAGATCTTACAGAAACAGTTTAAATTATGAAGGGAATAGATAGGATAGATGCTGGCAGGTTGTTTCCCCTGGCAGGTGAAAGCAGAACTAGGGGACATAGCCTCAAAATAAGGGGAAGTAGATTTAGGACTGAGTTTAGGAGGAACTTCTTCACCCAAAGGGTTGTGAATCTATGGAATTCCTTGCCCAGTGAAGCAGTTGAGGCTCCTTCATTACATGTTTTTAAGGTAAAGATAGATAGTTTTTTGAAGAATAAAGGGATTAAGGGTTATGGTGTTTGGGCCGGAAAGTGGAGCTGAGTCCACAAAAGATCAGCCATGATCTCATTGAATGGCGGAGCAGGCTCGAGGGGCCAGATGGCCTACTCCTGCTCCTAGTTCTTATGTTCTTATGTTCTTATGAGATGAAGCATACAACAGTGGCAGAGGATGTCATTCAGAAATATCATGATGTTTTCAAAGACAAACTGGGAACATTGCTTGGCTTTGCAGTTAAGTTGTTTGTAAATCCTCAGGCTACGCCTTGCTTTTTCAAGCCCAGGACAGTGCATTTGTCCATGAAAGGCAAAGTGGAAGAGGACTTGGAGTAGCTGGAAAGGCTGGGAATCATTGAGCCCATTCAGCTTTTCCGGTGGACAGCTCCAATTGTTCTCAAAAGTGATGGTACTGTGGGGATTACAAATGACCAGTCATCAAGTTTCAAAATTTACCTGTTGCCGAGGTAGAACAACTGTTTTCAACTCTGGCAGGAGGCAAGGCATTCTCGGAATTTGACATGAATCAAGCCTACCAACATTTAGTGGCCACAGTGGAGTTCAAATGAGAGGCGTAAAGAAAACTGTTTTGTTACAAAATGAACTATATACACTTCAGATCCCAGCTGGGCCTCGACAAGCTTGATTCTGATCTGGGCCGGCTTTAATGCTCGAGTCCACTTACTCCACTGCAGCTTCTACTCAACGATGCTCACGGGAAAGATAATTGGTCCCCGTAGGTCTTGTGCAGGTTATTACAACCCTCCCCGCCTAAGTCCAAAGACCCGTCGGAGGAAGGTGGATCAGGAGGATCTCTGCCCTTCTTTGCCTGTGGTTGTGCCTCTTGCGCCTGCGGGGCTGGATCAGGAGGTGTATATCTGGATGGTGAACATAGTTTCCTTGCTGATCGCCATAGGAAGGGCCACCACTGGTGGCTCTCTTCAACTAGTTCACCATCAGAAACCTCCGATGCCTGGGTCTCCATATTAGAGTCCGAGTCCTCTTTCTCCTGCACCTCTGCTTCGGGTCCCTCAGGGGCAAAGCACTTTGATTCATTGGTGCTGCAGCTGTCCGACTTGAAGCTAATACCTCCAGAGGAGCTTCGTGTTAAACTGATCTCCTGCGTCTGAGGTGGTCTATGCGCACTTCACCACTTGGTCCGGAGCTCAAATCTGGTATGATACTAGCCCTGCCTGTCGAACTGGAACCCACGTGGCGCCGTCCACAAAGTTTCAAACGTAAACTGTGTCACTTTGTCTGAACTGCCTGGTCCATTTCTGCCTGTCTGGGCAATGCCCCTGCTGCTCCTGATCACCAGTGGTTTGGGGGATCGTAGTGCCCAGCTGGCCGGATGAAGTTAGTTTCATCTTCACTTGTGCAAACGCCTCTTTCTGTAATGCTATCCATACCCGTGGCTGGTTTTTATTTTGCAGAACATGGTGGGGGAGGGAGTAAGGCTGCAAGTCCAGGCATGCATTTTCCGTAATAATTCACGAGCCCCAGAAATGAATGCAGCTCAGTTGTGTTCTCCGGTGTAGGGGGCCTGTTGGATCGCTTGCACCTTCTCTTCCACCTTGTGTAGTCCATCCCGGTCTATGCGGTACCCTAAGTAAATTACCTCCCTGGCGAGGAAAACGCACTTCTCCCGCTTGAGGCAGATTCTGAAAAACGGGATTGTACCTCAGCTAAGTTTCCCGAGTGTTCTTGCTCTGCAGCAGCAAGTCCCAGATCCACCAGCTGCGTCCCGTCCCAATTCCAGTAGGTCGCTGCTGGTAAATTGCGCCAATTGTCTCCCCTTAAGTGGAATTTAAGGGCGAGAAGTGTTATAGTGTGTTTTAAGCATCTTTTATTATCTGCATGGATGTCTTTAACAAACATGCGCATGTGGCTGTGGCATCACCTGACTTGCGCGGATTTTCAGTTTAGCCACGAGGAGCTTGTGTACAATTGTGTTCAGCTGCTCCTGCTGGTTTCTGAAGCCAAACTATTATTACCTCAATGTTTTCTGAAGTAAAGAAGATTTAACTTTTACAACATGTTCAACTACATTTCTTGTGGTCAAGTCACTGTGATGATAGTTAGACTATCATCTGCATATAATATGAATAGATCATCACCATATGCATGTGTATTGGAAGTTATATGTATTACTACTGTAGTTCTAGCATCCGACCAGCAGGTCGGGTGAGTATGCAGGCACGGGGCCCGGATGCACCATGTGTTCCTTCAGACTGTGTTTGTTAGGAGTTGGTAGCAGTCGCATATTAGAGTAGCTTTGTAGCATCTGAGTGTAAGTTAGTGTTAGACAATTATTTTCTACTGATTTCATCTTAGACATTTTAATTATTTGTTAGTGTAGTGTTAATAACAAATTACTTTGCTTATAAAACAAAGTCTAATGTTTTTTGTTCACACGGCAATATCGAGATTCCACATCTGCCTAATCAAAGAATATTACAGTTACCACAATTTCTAATATAAGTTTACAGTCAACAGGAGGAATCACAGAGCAGTCTGAATGATATGTAAAGTTTTTGAGCTTCAAATACAGAGTTAACAATTATGATAAGCAGACACAAGGCTGCCCCGTTGTCAGCAAAAAACATAATAAAATCTAGCAAACAGTCCCCCTATTTAGAGGGGCACAACTTATAGAAGACTATATCAGAAAGAAGCAACAAAATTTATCAAATTAAATAACCATACCATCCGTACCCAATATGCCTTCCGGTCCTAGTTATGCAAACCCTCAAGTGTTTTTTTACTTTTTCTCTGGCCCAGTGGAAGTTATGTTACTTACCTGCTGGTTTCCCAGTCACATTCTCTTTGTCTCCATTCCACCTATGATTCCATTCCTCTCCCAGACAACAGTCTGAGATTAAACCAGCATGTTCACAACCTTCAATATCACATTTGACTCTAAGGTGAGCTTCCTGCCTCAAATTCATATTAGTACTAAGATCTCATGTCTGGGGGCAGCACGGTGGCACAGTGGGCGAGCCCTGCTGCCTCACGGCGCCGAGGTCCCAGGTTCGATCCCGGCTCTGGGTCACTGTCCGTGTGGAGTTTGCACATTCTCCCCGTGTTTGTGTGGGTTTCGCCCCCACAACCCAAAGATGTGCAGGGTAGGTGGATTGGCCACGCAAAATTGCCCCTTAATTGGAAAAAAATGAATAGGGTACTCTAAATGTTTTTAAAAACAAAACAAAAACAAAAAGATCTCATGTCGATAAATTGATTGACTGTCGCATCCCAGCTCATCTACTGTTGAGAACCACAACTATTTCAATCATTCTAATTTTCTATTCTTCATAGACATAAGTTAATCCAAAATCCAGCTGCCTGGGCCTTAACTCCCACCAAGTCCCATTCACCAATCCCCCTATGCTTGCTGACCAATTGTCTTCTGGTTAAGAAAAGTCTTGATTTCAAATTCTCATTCTTGTTTGCAAATCCCTCTTAAGGCCTCGCCCTCCCTATCTCTGCAATTTTCTCCAGCCTCAGACCCTTGGGTATACCTGTCCTATAATTCTGGCCTCTTATGAATCTCTGATTTTAATCCCTCCACCATTTATGGCCATGTCTTCAGTTGCCCAGGCCCCAAGCTCCACACCATCCACCTTTTTGCCTTGGTTTCCTCCTTTTAAACACCTCTTCATCATAGAATTTACAGTGCAGAAGGAGGCCACTCGGCCCATCAAGTCTGCACCCCCACTTGAAAAGAGCACCCTACCTAAGGCCCTACCTCCACCCTATCCTCGTAACCCAGTAACCCCACCTAACTTTTTTGGACACTAAGGGGCAATTTATCATGGCCAATCCACCTAACCTGCACATCTTTGGACTGTGGGAGGAAACCGGAGCACCCGGAGGAAACCCACGCAGACATGGGGGAACGTGCAGACTCCGCACAGATAGTGACCCAAGTTGAAATTAGGACCCTGGTGCTGTGAAGCAACTGTGCTAACCACTGTGCTACCGTGCCACCCATTGCTCCCGTGCCGCCTCTTTCATCTAATTATAACCAGTGACTAATTTTAGCCATGATATAAATGTAAGTTGTTGTTCACTCTGTCCCACCAGCATCCAATTATATCCAATTAAATGAAACACTTGCCCTCATCAAGTTTTCCTGTTACCATGCTGATTCATGTTGGAAAACACAGTGCCTGTGACAAACTTCACTTCCTTGAGGATTTCTCGCCTGTTTGTAATTAGCTAGCTGCTGCAAAACAGTATCAAGCGAATAATGATGTGCTCTGTTGAACTGCTGTAGAACTATTCACAAATGATCTGTGAAAGAAATGATGAATGCCTAAGATATTAGAGCAGCAGTGGCCAAAGCTTTTTATGTCACTGCAAAATTCATTGTATGCATATTTTGGTCTGTGTGAAAAATTATTTTGATAAACTTTCATTATCATTCGAATGGCAAGATTACAGCACAAGTAGTGTACAGTAACATTTAATGAAGTGACTGATAGATTGACTGAATTTCCACCGAGCCCTTTAAAAACGGTGAACAGGTCCTGATTTTGGGATTCCCAACTCCATTTCCGTGCTTTGTGGTTCTCCGGAGTGCCTTTGAAAGGCAAAGGTTTGTTCATGTCAAAAGCCCACAAGCAGTGCTGCAAACCTGGCTGATTACATTGCAGAGATAGGCATGTTCTACTCCTCCACAATTTTCATGGAGTTGGGCCAGGTTTTTAAAGTCGTGCTTCACGATCCTTCAGGGGTGTTGTGATACGGGTCTGCACGAGGGGATCTTTTAAAAGATGCTATCAAAGGAGCCTTGGTGAGTTGCTGCTGTGCATCTTGTAGGATGATACACACTGCTACCACTGTGTCAGTGGGTGGAGGGAGTGAATGTTGAAGGTAGTGGAAGGGTTTCCAATAAAGCAGGCCCCATTGTTCTGAATGGTGTCGAGCTTCTTGAGTGTTGTTGGAGCCACACTCATCCCTGGCAAGTGGGGTGTATTCCATGGCATTTCTGACTTGTGCCTTGCAGATGTGGACAGGCTTTAGGCGTAAGCAGAATCCCCAGCCACTGGCCTGCCCCTGTAGCCACAGTCTTATTGTGGTTAATCCAGTTCAGTTTCTGGTCAATGGTAATACGCAGATAATGGGGGATTCAGCGATGGTGATGCCATCGAAAGATTAAAATCCCCCCTGATTATCGCTGTACCTGTTATATTTTAAATAATGATTTATCTAAAATATATTTTTTACTCTTGAATCCACCGGGATGATAAAATAATCAATAGTCTTCTTGTTGAAAGATGAACTATTTAATGAGTAATAAAAAAATAAACTGAGTCCTTTTACTCACTACTAAACTGACAATAAAGAATTAATGTACAATACAGATAACTATATAACTATACACTATTATAACAAACTAGTTCTAACTTCTCTCACTCTAGCTATTCCATGTCTTGCTTGTTCACTGTTCTGAATCACATCACCATGTCATCTGACTTCGAAAAGGCGGGAAACCAGTTCTTATAGTATCTGACTGTGAGCCATCTAGTGTTGAAATGACTGTACTACATTTACATACATTGATCATGTATATTGATATCTGAATATCACTACAGTACCTTTCTGACAAGCTTCATTATCTCTTCTTTTATACTTTGTCCTCCCTTATGGTTACTGTTTGGGGGCACCGTGTCAATGGCGGAATTTTGCAGCCTCTCTCACCGGTGGGATTTTCCAGTTCTGCCGAAACAGCTTGCTGCTTTTTCTGATCCTACCCAGATAGGACATAAAATTCCGCCCAATGTCTTATTACTGCATTGTTAAAGGCCAATGATAATCACATTGTTAAATGTCAATTAGATTGAAATGTTTTAATGGCAATTGCATTTGTTACGGTATCTGGACCAGAACCCAATTAATAGAACATAGAACAGTACAGCACAGAACAGGCCCTTCGACCCTCAATGTTGTGCCGAGCCATGATCACTCTACTCAAACCCACGTATCCACCCTATACCTGTAACCCTTAACCTTACTTTTATTAGGACACTACGGGCAATTTAGCATGGCCAATCCACCTAACCCGCACATCTTTGGACTGTGGGAGGAAACCGGAGCACCCGGAGGAAACCCACGCACACAGGGGGAGGACGTGCAGACTCTACACAGACAGTGACCCAGCCGGGAATCGAACCTGGGACCCTGGAGCTGTGAAGCATTTATGCTAACCACCATGCTACCCTAATGTTAGGAAACCGGACTAAACCCCAACAATTTTTCAATTTGTAAACTGTGAGGAAAGGATACTTTGCTCCAGGAGTGATTCTGCTGACAAATGGGGATCTTTCATATTAAAACAAACTTCATTATTAACACCGAATTAATCCCATTTACAGCCAAGGAAAGAAAGGTTTTTCAATTAACAGTTAAACAGTTTCTACAAATAAATAAAGAAAGGTCTTTGAGCTTACTTTCCATCTACTTCCAAACTTTCAATGAAGCAAAATCCACACACACAGTTCGAATGCCACTTTTTAATCCAGTTAACACTCAGTGGCTTCAGATTTATGTACAAACTTCTTGGGAGAGAAGCTTTTAAAAGTCAGTCTGGCGAACACACCTTCTTTCCTCAAAAACCAGAGCAGAACTCTAAAAATGAAAGTAAAAACAGCAGGCACAGGAAAGGGCTGAAAACATACCCAACCCGCCCATGAGTGACATCACAGCCTGCCTGCCCGTCAACACCCTTAGCAGTTATAATGGGTGGGATTCTCCGGTCTCCGACGCCAAAATCGTGTTCGGCGATCAGCAGGAGAATAGACGTCGGCACCGAAATCGTGGGTGGCGCCGCTTTTGCGATGCTCTGCCTCCTCCAAAACGGCATACCTGTGCCCCCCCCCCCCCCCCCCCCCCATGCTCCGCCCCCGATGGGCTGAGTTCCCGATGGCGTCAGTCACGTGTGATATTTTTGTTCAGGAACTCGGCGTAGCGGCTGCAGACTAAGTCCTGCGCCGCCAGTAGGGGGGTGAATGGGGGGGGGAGCCGATCTGCGGGCTGTGGTGGCTTTGGCGGGGACTTGGGGCACTGGTGGGGGGTGGTCAGGGGGCAGCGAGCCTCGCCTAAGGGGGTCACTATTTGGCAGGCTGGGTCCGCGCGCGGCCGGCGCCATGTTACCATTAAGAATGCCGTCTGGAGGCCCTGAAACGATCCCCGACCTCCCCTCAGCCCGAACGCACTATGGGACCCCCCCCCCCCCCTCTCCCCCCCCCCCCCCCCCCCCCCCCCCCCCCCCCTCCAAAAACTACACCGGGCACCCCTGGCCCAATCATGTATGTATGAAATGCCAGCTTGGCAGTGCTAACCTGGCAGTGCCTATGCCAGCTGATAGTGCCACTGAGGCACTTTGGCAGTGCCAGGCTGACATCCATGTGGCAACTCAGAGTGTCCAGCTGCCACCAGCAGAGGCAGGGCAACACCCTGCCCAAAGGGCATGCAGCTGGGGGCCTCCGATCCTCTGGGAGACCCCACGAGTGCTGTTCCATCTGGTCTCTGTTTGTGGGGACCAGTTTTTTCCCCCAAAAAATATACTTTATTCATAAAATCTATAATAAACATTACAGAACATTTCAAATTGTCTTAACTGTACATTTCCATCAAAGTTACACATTCCCTTGACATTCTTCCATTTAATTGGGATGACATTACACACATATTAACAGGGGCAGGGGCAGCATGGTAGCATGGGGGTTAGCATAAATGGTCCCAGGTTCGGTTCCCAGCTGGGTCACTGTCTGTGCGGAGTCTGCACGTCCTCCCCGTGTGTGCGTGGGTTTCCTCCGGGTGCTCCGGTTTCTTCCCACAGTCCAAAGATGTGCGGGTTAGGTGGATTGGCCAGGCTAAATTGCCCGTAGTGTCCTAAAAAGTAAGGTTAGGGGGGGCTGTTGGGTTACGGGTATAGGGTGGATACGTGGGTTTGAGTAGGGTGATCATTGCTCGGCACAACATCGAGGGCCGAAGGGCCTGTTCTGTGCTGTACTGTTCTATGTTCTATGTTCCCCGGGGGGAGCCCAAATTTCTCCTCCAACTCCCCCAGGCTCGCAAACCTCCCATCAATAAACAGGTCCCTCAGCTGTCTGATGCCTGCTCTGTGCCAACCCTGAAATCCCCCATCAATGTTCCCCGGGTCGAACCTATGGTTCCCCCTTAACGGAGCCTCCATCGAGCCCCACACTTCTCCCCTATGTCGCCTCCATTGCCCCCAAATCTTGAGGGTAGCCGCCACCACCGGACTCGTGGTATACCTCGTAGGAGGGAGCGGCCACGGCGCCGTTACCAGGGCCCCCAGGCTTGTATTTCCACAGGACGCCCTCTCCATCCGTTTTCATGCTGCCCCCTCCCCCTCCATTACCCACTTGCGCACCATCGACACATTGGCCGCCCAATAATACCCCGAGAGATTGGGTAACGCCAGCCCCCCCCCCCCATCTCTACCCCGCTCCAAGAAGACCCTCTTCACCCTCGGGGTCCCATGCGCCCAAACAAAGCTCATGATGCTGCTAGTCACCCTTCTAAAAAAGGCCCTAGGGATAAAGATGGGCAAACACTGAAAAAGGAACAAGAACCTCGGGAGAACTGTCATTTTGACGGACTGCACTCTACCCGCCAACGATAGCGGCACCATGTCCCACCTTTTAAATTCCTCCTCCATCTGCTTCACCAGCCTGGTAAAATTAAGCTTATGGAGAGTCCCCCAACTCCTGGCCACCTGCACCCCCAGGTATCTGAAACTCTTCACTGCCCTCTTAAATGGGAGTCTCCCAATTCCCTCCTCCTGATCACCCGGGTGTACTACAAATACCTCGCTCTTGCCTAAATTTAACTTATAGCCCGAGAAGCCCCCAAATTCCGCTAACAGCTCCATCACCACCGGCATTCCCCCTTCTGGATCCGCCACATACAACAGCAGGTCGTCCGCATACAGCGATACACGATGTTCCTCCCCACCCCGCACCAGACCCCTCCATCTCCCTGACTCCCTCAACGCCATAGCCAAAGGTTCAATCGCCAGTGCAAAGAGCAAGGGGGACAGGGGGCACCCCTGCCTGGTCCCACGGTAGAGCCTAAAGTACTCCGATCTCCTTCCATTGGTAACTACACTTGCCATCGGAGCCACGTAGAGCAGCCTCACCCATTTGATGAATCCCTCCCCGAATCCGAACCGCTCCAGCACCTCCCACAGGTACCCCCAC
Source organism: Scyliorhinus canicula (assembly GCF_902713615.1). NCBI lineage: Eukaryota > Metazoa > Chordata > Chondrichthyes > Carcharhiniformes > Scyliorhinidae > Scyliorhinus > Scyliorhinus canicula. Next base: position 59,965,925 of record NC_052166.1, read on the forward strand.
TCAACTCTATCAAACGCTTTCTCCGCATCCAGCGCCACCACTATCTCCGCCTCCCCCTCCACTGCCGGCATCATAATAACATTTAGCAGTCTCCGCACATTCGTGTTGAGCTGCCGTCCCTTGACAAATCCTGTCTGATCCTCGTGTATCACCCCTGGCACACAGTCCTCTATCCTGGTGGCCAGGATCTTCGCCAGCAACTTAGCGTCAACATTGAGGCAATACTGTTTTCTAATGACCTGCACGTTCCTTGTGTTGTTTCTTCTCTGTGACTCTCTTAATATCAGATTTTTAAAAAAATCCAACATAATTCTTCAAAGCTTTACTTCCGTTTTTAGAAGCTGCAGAAATTATGGCAAGCTATTGTGAACCAGTCGCTACATAGAAGGGCGTTGATCAAGGAACTCAATTCAACTTACAACGAATTTGAAAAAGAAAGAGTGAAGCGGGTAAATAGTTTTTGAGTCAGTGTAAGAATTCCGTTTTCTGCGTGCTCCATATTTTGCCTTTGAGTTTCATGTAGTTTGAGCTTTGGGGCCATCTACAAATCCCTCTGCCAATCATTGTATGAAATCTATGGGTTTTCAAGCAGCAATCCCAGCCAATCAGGCAAAATAATCCCGGATACTGAGCGACATGACTGTTTATCACTCAGATTTTTCATTTTCTGGGCAGCACGGTGGCGCAGTGGGTTAGCCCTGTTGCCTCACGGCACTGAGGTCCCATGTTCGATCCTGGCTCTGGGTCACTGCCCATGTGGAGTTTGCACATTCTCCCCGTGTCTGCGTGGGTTTCGCCCCCACAACCCAAAAGATGTGCAGGGTAGGTTGATTGGCCACGCTAAACTGCCCCTTAATTGAAAAAAATTAATTGGGCACTCTAAATTTATTTTTTAAAAAGATTTTTAATTTTCTGTCATTTTTGACTTATTACCATATTAGTTACAGTAACAAAAAATATTCCCTGCAAGGATGCAACTGTTCCCTTTTGGGGAGCTGATACAATAGTTCGATACCATCTTGCAGGAAATCTGAAATAGAAAAAGAAAACTCTAGAAATACTCAGTAGGTCAGGCAGAGTGTCTGGCGAGAGAAACAGAGTTCTTGACCTGAATCTTATGGAGGGGACTGAGTGTCTCAGCCACCAGCTGAAGAGCTGGCGGGAGCCCTACATTGCCTCTTTCCAGAGAGGTCCACCAAATTATACACCACTCAGGTGCCTGACAGATCTGAGATGGGCCTTTCTCCGGGGGTCAAGGACCTCCAGGGCAGAAGTCTCATCCACTCGCTGAAAGCTGCTAGCCAATCAGAGGCCTACAGCTCATAGACTTTACAGTGCAGAAGGAGGACATTCATCCCATCGAGTCTGCACTGGCCTTTGGAAAGAGCACCCCACTTAAGCCCATGCCTCCACCCTATCCCAGTAACCCCACCTAACCTTTTTTGGACACGAAGGACAATTTATCATGGCCAATCCATCTAACCTGCACATCTTTGGACGTGGGAGGAAACCGGAGAACCCGGAGGAAACCCACGCAGACACGGGGAGAACATGCAGACTCCGCACAGACAGTGACTCAAGCCGGCAATTGAACCTGGGACCCTGGAGCTGTGAAGCAACTGTTCTCACCACTGTGCTACCATGCTGCCTCTATTGAGCAGTAACGCCACCAGGGAGGTGCTGGCTGCTGCTGGTATGATACCCACCTGAGGCCTCGGACTGTTACTGAATACAATTGGTGGGATGAGGTTGTGGGGTGGGGGTTGCAGGGGACAGAAGTGGGTAGCCACTGCAGTGGGTGGCTCTCAGCAGACCCTCCTTCCTGATGCAGTATTCCTCGATTATGCATTGAACACTGTGATGGAACCATCAATTCAGCGAACATGTGTAGTTGGATCTGAACAGAGTCTTGAATACACTTACAACAGAGCCAGCCTATTTGTTGTTGAACTTCAGATGAACTGGCAGGCTGGTTCTAAGGCACTGATCTTTATACATTGGTCCCAGGGGGAGGAGTTCTGGGCGGAGCCAAGGGAGGAACCATGTACAAACTCTCGCGTACTCCCAGAGCGACTCCCCCTGGTGGTCGGATAGTGCAACTGCACTTACAATGGTGGATAGTGAACATATATACACAAAGTTATATTGGTAACTATCTACAGCATTGATCTTACAATGGGTAGATAACGAACATATATACATGGAGTGATATTGGCAACTATATATAGTGTTAATCACATTCACCACACATTGAATGCATTTGAATGGTGGGATCTCCTTCCTGCAGTGTGATTAAATGGCCCTAACGAATTAAATTCCAGCAACCATTTCTGGTTAATGACATTTTTCCTCATTTGATCATTACTGTCGAAGGTTTGTCAGTCTGAGCAGGATTTTCTCTGTACAGATTATAAATCCCGCCGTCAGATTCAATTTGGGTCGAAGTCTGCATTACGTTGGAAACAGTCGGTCATTGTGACTTTCCCCAGGGCAGGCAATTAGTGGCCAGAGGGTAGGTTCACTGCCCAATTAAGGATGACAGACACACTTTCAAAGCTAGAGGGCCAGCTGCAGGTCTTCAAGCTTCACAGTAGCAGTTGGCTGCAATTGAAGGTAAACAAAGGATAGGGTGACACGGTGGTACAGTGGATAGCACTGCTGTCTCACAGCGTCAGTGACCCAGGTTCGATTCCGACCTCGAATGACTGTCTGTGTGGAGTTTACACGTTCTTCCCGTGTCTGCATGGGTTTCCTCCAGATGCTCCAGTTTCCTCCCACAGACCAAAGACGTGCAGGTTAGGTAGATGGGTCACGCTAAACTGCCCCTTAGGATGGGGTTTCAGGAATAGGGCGGGGGTTTGGAACTAGGTAAGGTAGTCTTTCGAAGGGTCGGTGCAAACTCGATGGGCTGAATGGCTCTCTTCTGCACTGGAGGGGATTCTATGATAGCGTGCTTCAAAATGGTGGTGTCCATTGTCCAACTTGCTTTTGCAGCCAGATCATTACTATATAGGAACGCCATGGTGAACCCCACTACGTGGCTGTCTGTGACTGATGCAGCACCCAGGCTGGCATGGATGGCCTCTAGACCTGCCAGGCACAGTTGCCTATCCTCCACCCCATTCCAGCCTATCGCCAGGAGGCCACCTCTGGCTGTAAACTGGCTCAATCGCCTATGAAACCTGGGGGCTGACGGGAAAATCCTGTCGATTCTAATTCTGATGATTAGAAGTCTGTTCATATTTAATAGTAGTTTGTTTCCAATGTCAATGTTATGGATTGATATCAATCTGTCTTACCCCCTTCCCAATGTATCTCTGGATTCAGATTGGTTAAGGATCAGTAGTCGCTGATTTATGTGTTCTAATTGGCTGAAATGACACACTGAGAATTTCAATGTATGCATATCTCTGATTCAGATTACAGCTGCGTTTAAGGAATGCATGGAGGCTTTAGATAGGATTGCGTTCATACCATCAGGTGATATTCATCGATTTATTGATAAAGAAGCCATGGTAAGCATAATAATTCTACCCGTACTGCGCATTTCAAAATGAGTTAAAAAAAACTGTGGTTGTGGGGGAGGGACAGATGGAGTCAGTAATGGTGACGTGGGGGCGTCAGGCAATGTTTCTCGCAAAACTTTGATGTGCGTGGCCAGTTTTGTTCAGTATATGGATTCTCCGGTCGGCGATGATCCGTTCACGACCAAATTGAGGGCGCCGCCGCTTTCATGATACTCCACCCCGACCAGCCGAGTTCCCAGCGTCGGTCGCGTGTGGTCTCATCGTCGGGAACTCAGCGTGGCGGTTTCGGACTCAGTCCAGCGCTGCCGCAGTCGGGGGAGGGCCGATCCGCGGGCAGGGGGGCTTTATTCGGGGGGGGGGGGGGGTGGTCCGGGGCTCGCAAGCCGGCCAAAGGGGAACACTATTTCACAGGCCGGGTCCGCGAGCGGCAGTTGCCATGTTGCACGGCGTGGCCGCTGCAGGTTGCCGCCATGTGCATGCGCGGCCACGGATCCGGCAGTTCTCCAGCATGCTAGCCCCAGCTACACGGAGGATCGGTGGCCGTTGTGCGCTGAATTTTCGGGCATAAAACGCCACCATTCCCACGCCGGCATGAGGACATAGCCTCGCAATCGGAGAACCGAGCTCATGGTATCTTGTATATTTTTGTTCAGCTGTGCACTAGTAATATGGAACTGCATATTCCAGCTGCAGTTTAACAGAAATGTTGTACAGAGAAGATCATGAAGGTGGGGTATGTTTACTGAAGAGCTCACTGGACCTGAAGGAAGCATTCTTGCTCCTCCTGGCCTACAAGCAATGTTGCATTTGCACTCATCAGATAGATCCAGCCTCAAAATAAGAAAGGGTAGAGTAAATATGGGCGGCACGGTGGCGCAGTGGTAGCACTGCTGCCTCACGGCGCCGAGATCCCCCAGGGTTGATCCTGGCTCTGGGTCACGGTCCGTGTGGAGTTTGCACATTCTCCCCGTGTTCGCGTGGGTTTCGCCCCCACAATCCAAAAGTGTGCAAGGTAGGTGGATTGAACACACTAAATTGCCCCTTCATTGGAAAAAAATGAATTGGGTACTCTAAATTTAAAAAGAAAAAATGTTTCCGTGGGTTTTGCCCCCACCTCCCAAAGATGTGCAGGGTACGTGGATTAGCCACGCTAAATTGCCCCTTAATTGGTAAAATGAATACCCAGTTGATGTATTGTGACATGAACAATCATCGCATGGTTTCCCATTTTGGTGTGTCCATCAGAGTTCTGTAATTGTGGGTGTGCTGTATAGCAGCTCAGCTACAGCGTTCATCCTTCCAAAGTCCGATTCTCTTACAAGAGCACTCTGAACGAAATACCACTAGGGTGGAAGTACTTATGGTTACTGATCGTGGCAACAAATTGAGGCAATTAAGTAGGAATGCAGGCTCAAACTTAGCGAAAATTATGATTTAAGTGTAATATAAAAGAACATACTTGCGTTAAATAAGCCAAATAACAATCCTTAATTGTGTCCTGGTTTGGCACAGCTGGTAAACCAGGCCTTGCTGGCAAATCAAAGAGCAATGAAAAAACTGAATGTCAATCTGATGGAAGCTGATCTGATGCAAGAGATGTCAGAGCGTGGGAAATATGATACTAAAGTGCACGAGTTGAATGCTTCCAAGAAGAATGAAATCCTTCAGAAATTCAAGTAAGTCTCTGTGCTACCAGACCTACAATTGTAGGAAGAAAGAACTTTTAATGGTTATGCTGAGCAGGTTAATTTGATTTACTTTTTAATATTCATAGGATGTGAACGTCACACTAGGCCAAGCCATTATTTATTGCCCATCCCTAATTGCCCTTGAGAAGATTCTAGAAATAAAAATGGTCACCATCTTTACGAATTTGTTTTTGGTCAGCGCACCTTGGAATTTTGATGTCACTCATCTCCTACAGAATGCCCTTGTGTGTATTTCCTTTCTCTGCAAGCTTGTTGTGTTGAAATCAAATTAATTTACTTTAACTCAATTGACACTGCCGGCTGCTCCTCTCTCACTGAGATTGACTCTGCCGGCTGAAATTGACACTGCCGGCTGCTCCTCTCTCACTGAGATTCAGTGAGAGAGGAGCAGCTCACACAGTGTCCGGAAGTGGATAGTGCAGAGCTACAGCTGATACCTCCATAGTGGTTGAGGTAGGGTGGGGGTGGGGGGGAGGTAGGGTGGGGGTGGGGGGGAGGTAGGGTGGGGGTGGGGGGGAGGTAGGGTGGGGGGGAGGTAGGGTGGGGGTGGGGGGGAGGGAGTGGGGGTGGCGGTGTGGAGAAAGCCACTTGTTCCCAAACCACCAAGTTGACAGCCCTGACACCTAAAACTGAATCCCAGCCTTGCCTTTGAAACTGACATGCAGCACAGGGTGCAAGCGCGTGCGGCAGATGGGGTGCAGACAGCAAGACCTTGTAAGTTCCTGGTAGGTTTCTGTGAGTTGTTTTAATTAGATCCACGATGGGGGTTTTAAATTTATTTAAAAATCTATGCATGCGCTTCCCATTGTGAGTCTACGGGGGTCTGACCTCTCCCCCCGCCCCCCGTAGACTCACAATGGGAAGCGCATGCATAGATTTTTAAATAAATTTAAAACCCCCATCGTGGATATCCGCGGCTCGGATGCAACGCGGGTGGCTGTCTTGGACCCCAACACCCGCGTTATAAAGGGGGACTACTGTATTACCTCAGTATCTCACGAAAAAGTGTAGGAAGCATCTTTGAAATATGTTGTGGTCTTCATACATCCACAAAAAATTAGCATATGGGTGTACAGAAATCATTGCAGAAGGGGTGGCAGGGTGGGCGCAGTGGTTAGCACTGCTGCTAAGCGGCCCTGGGTCACTGTGTGAAGTTTGCACATTCTTCCCGTGGTTCTCACCCCACAACCCAAAGATGTGCAGGATAGGTGGATTGGTCACACTAAATTGTTCCTTCATTGGAAATTTAAAAAAATCTTTTTAAAAAAAAAGTATTGTAGAAAAAATGTTTTGGATCTGTGAGTTTTTGACATCAGTTACTGGATTTTCAGAAATGTTAATCACTACTGATCTTAATTTTAAAAAAATTTGCTGCTGAGGAACAGTTAGGTCATAGAACCAGAGGCATCCACCCCCGTCTGCCTCAGCTACCCTTTCCCTGGACCTTTTTAACTTTTACTATTGTAAATTCCTGAGGTGAGGTTTCGGGGGATTTTAATCCTTTCAGTTGACTGATGGTAATCCTTTGATTTGTCTCTGTCATGGTGACGCAATATATCTGAGCGATTTGTCCGCTCATTCTTTCCCCTTTCCTCATCATAGCTTCCCACTTCCTTCCGGGAATGGTCTCTTTGGCATTTCAATATTTGTTTGATGCCTACTCTGTCCCACTTTCATAGAACAAACAATTGGTTCCTGTTCCCTTATCTGAATGTTTTCATCCTCTGTGCTTGACATTGTACTGACTGTGCCACTGAATCTATACATGTGCCTTATGTATGAAAATAGTTCATGACTCACAACAAAGATATCCCAGTGAGGAAGAAGGATTCTAGAAAAGGGATCAATCAACCACAGTTAACCAAGAAAGTTAAGGATAGTATTAAACTTGCGGAAAACAATATACAATGTGGCAAAGTTTAGTGGTATACCAGAGGTTTGGGAAATATTTTTTAAAAAACCAACAGATGGCCAAAGCATAATAAAGAGGGAGAAGATAAACTATGAGGGTAAACTAGCAAGTAATATAAAAATGTACAGTATGAGCTTCTGTGGTGAATGTAACTTAGTAATTCACACTGTATTTACCAATACCATTGTAAGCGCAGTAGCATTATCCGACCACTAGGGGGAGTAGCTCTGGGAATGCTCAGGGGTTTGTACAGGGCTCCACCCTTGGCTCCGCCCACGACTCCTCCCCCTAGACTGCTGTACAAATAACCGTGTCCAGAGCCAGCCTGCAGTTCATCGAGAGTTCAACGGGTAACAGGCTGGCTCTGTAGTAAGTAGATTAAAACCACTGTTCATATCTTAAAGCACGTGTCTCGTGAATTGATGGTTCCATCAGCTTCTTTGCACATGTAAACTGGAGGAGAGGCCAAAGAGAACACAGGCCTCTTAGAGACTGGGGAAATAATAATGAGGAATTCGGAAATGGCAGACGAGTTAAACAAGTCTTGACGGTGGAAACTTCGAATAACATTCCAAATATACTAAATAATCAAAAGGCAAAGGGGGATGGGAAGGTAATAAATACAATAACTGTCACGAGAGAAAAAGTACTGGGTAACCTATGGGACTAAAGGCCAGAGGTCTCCTGGATCTAATGGGTTGCATCCTATGAAATTAAAAGGAAGTAGCTAGAGATACTGCAAATACTGGTAGTAATCTTCTAAGAATCCTTTACCTCGCTCAGTCTTCCTTCCCCCTGCAGTTTCCAAAATCCAAACACATTACCACAAAATTTTAATTTACCCTCATCATTTCTCCCACTGAAATACAGAGGTAATAATAATAATCTTCATTAGTTTCACAAGTAGGCTTACATTAAACTGCAGTGAAGTCACTGTGAAAAGCCCCGTCGCCACACTCTGGCGCCTGTTCGGGTACACAAAGGGAGAATTCAGAATGTCCAAATTACCTAGCAGCATGTCTTTCGGGACTTGTGGGAGAAAAGCGGAGAACCCGGAAGAAACCCATGCAGACATGGGGAAACCGTATAAATGGCTAAAGTTCATACTGCAAGACCCAAAGGATTGGAAAACTGCTAATTTAACACCCTCGTCCAAAAAGGGAAGGCGACAAAAAACAGGGGAGTTAGCTTAACATCTATCATTGGGAAAATATTGGAGTCGATAATAATAATAATAATCACTTATTGTCACAAGTAGGATTCAATGAAGTTACTGTGAAAAGCCCATAGTCGCCACATTCTGGCGCCTGTTCGGGGAGGCTGGAACGGGAGTTGAACCTGCACTACTGGTGTTGTTCTGCATGACATTATAAAGGATGCAGTAGTGGAGTATTTAGAGAGACATCATATAATCAAGCAAAGTCAGTATGGGTTCGAGAAGGGGAAATCATGGCCGGGATTCGCCGAGCCTCCGCGCCGCAATCGCGCCCGGCGCGCGGGTGGAGAATGGGTCGTCGGGCCCACGGCGCCTTCCCGAGATTCTCCGGCAACCGGAGAATCACTGCCAGTCGCGTGTGCTCGGTTGATGCGGCTCCGGTCGGAGACCGTTGATAGAGGCCCCCGCGGCATTTCTCCGCGGATGACCGGCCGAGTTCCCGCCGGCGTGGTTCACATATGGTTCCACCAGGCAGGAGCCCGGAGTCGTAGTTGCGGTGGCCATCCTGGTGGTGGTCGGGCGGATCTGTCATTGGGGGGGGCCTCCACGACGGCCAGGCCCGCGATTGGGAGCCACCGATTGGCGGGCAGCGCGATCTGAGGGGGGATGGGGGGTTACTTCTTCATCACACTCCATTGCCCTTCCTGTGGAGGATGTTGCTGCTCATCAGCACTGGACCCGAATACCGACATTCACACTTGCATTGCCGGCTGCTGGCTTTCTTGTGCTCATGTGGCCTTCCAATTGTATTTATCAGCCTTGCCACCCACCCCCCATCCCCGCTCTTCTAATGCCCCTGTGATAATTTCCGATGTTGTCCGAATGCTCTTTGACTGCTCTCCTTGCATCCTGCACTGACATAGCACCTGGATTCCAACGGCCGAGTCTCTCTCTCTGTGACATTCTGCCTTCCCTGGGACCCGGTCCCTGGTCAGGTCATGACTGCCTCCCTGTTTTGTATCTGATTCCATCTAGCCTGCCTCAAACCCAGCCTGCAGCCAGCCAGAATCTGAACATGACCCTCAACAAGTTCTTAATCAATTCTGTAATGAGCTTTATCAGTGATATTGCTGGGAATGGCGATGGAGATCAGCTTGCACTGATATTTTCATCCTCCACCTGCTCCTGTTCTCATTCCCTAATAATGAGAACCTTTGTAAGAATTGGTATAATTTTATGTAATATCAAATAGTTTTCAACATTGAATATTCCCGCGTTGCTAGTAGATTTGTTTGGCTGCACGGCATAACTTGAATTTTGCTCTACTTGTTCCGTCCACAGAGATTATTTAGCAAAGGATTGGAATGCCGGATTAGCAATGGAGAAGGAAACATTGATCAAGGAGCAACAAAAACTAAATGCCAAACGAATCCAGCGTCTTGAGGATATTGTGTAAGATTAAGAAACCCATGTTTCCGATGAAGGGACGCACCTGGAATATTAACTTTTTCAAATGCTGGCAGACACATTTCTGAAATTGTATTGTTATTATCGGAAACACATTTTGAGCAATCAGAAGCACCATGCACATGCTCAATGGCTCAATGTCAACCAGGACCTCAGCTGGTACCCCTTATCCCCAAAGACCCAACCCGTCATCCTGGGGTGGTCCCTGGAGACACCGGGGATCTCTGAGTGTCCCAGGATATAGCTGTCATGCACGTTCCCTGGGAAACGTGAACACACCCACGCATTATCCAGAGGTGGTGGTCACACACGAGTTGAGCATTCAGGGAGTGGAACCCCTTACTGTTAATGAAGGGCCATAAGTGTATCCGTGTTGTCATGGATGCCCTGTATGCCCGGGCATCAGACTTTATCAACCTTGAGCTGGACCAGGCCCATCAAGATGCTCGGGCTGCAGGATTCTCTGCCATCGCAGGGATGCCCAGGTCCAGGGGGTAATTGATGACACGCATTTCGCTTTCCATGCACCAGGGCATCGGGGAGTGCCCTTCATTAACAGTAAGGGGTTCCACTCACTGCAGTGTTAATGTAAGCCTGCTTGTGACAATAAAGATTATTTCATTCATTTCATTATTCACTCTCACAGTGGATGAGGGTGAGAGAAAGAGCATCCGAGACTTGGAGTGAGCTGGACACGCACACGCTCTCACCATTCATACTCTAGTGATCATTTATTTATTACTTATTGTTGAAATGATCAATTTCCTGCTTTGACATTTTTTTGCTCAGCCAGTTAGTTATTTTCATAGGCCAGCATTTTTAAAAAAAATGATGTTTAATGTTTTGCCAGACCGTAACATTTCCAATGGTGATATGGCATATTTCTCTCACCAAGCACAATTTGTTTAATGTCTACTCGGAGTATGAACCGTTCTGTTTGCCATTAGCTTATTTGTGGTTTATGCAGGATCATGAAGCCTTTTGACATCAATAAATCCACGATGGCTGAGTGGTATGACTCCGTGCAAATCTTAAATCAAGAGATAGGTACGCATCGATGACTGAAGTGGACAAAAATCACCAAGAGCTTTGATTTCATTTTGATAGGATCCAAGTTAATACAATCACATACATTTTCGTTGTGATTTTTAAAACAGTTGTAAACTTGTAAGATAAATATGTTAGTGAGTATATTATCCGCAAGGACACTGGCACCAATACTGGACCAGGGACAGATGTTTTATTGCTCGAATGGATATCTGGGCTCTTAGACACGAATGCATAATGAGGCATGGCTGAGAGCCCACAAATCAAATCCATTCACCCGTTGAGAGACGTGAGCCCAAGGGCAAATAATACTTGTTTGAGAGCTCTGGCTCTCTGATTAATGTTGTCAATTCTTCAATGTTTATTTAGACAAGATCAAGTGGTTTCAAGTATTTGCCGTTTCACCTATTGATACTTTAAAGAATCTGGATCATTGAAACTTTTATTGGTCTGTCATAAAAAGGAGTATTGTTTTTAAGAAAGTGGAAAATCATCAAGAATTACTATTTTTACACCCTTTTTACATATCCCACTGTCACAATGGGGTGAATTGGATTTATTGAGGGTATTATGGATGAGTAGCCTAGTGGTTAGCACTGTTAGGATGTTAGTGGTTAGCAGGCGCCTGAAGGAAAGATCCCACTGTAAATTCACGCTGGCGTGAAGCTGACTTTAGGCTCCTGCTGAATTTCTCCCCCGCCCAGCCATCGTCAGGGAAATCCTGACGAAAGTTTCAGCCGGGTCAAAATGGTCTGCGGACGTACTGCAAATATTATGTAAAATTAATTTTATCTTAATATTTGAAACAATAGGAGAACTTTACCAAACTTTTTTGTAATGAGAAAATCATGGGCATGATTCACCGGAAAAATATCAAAGTGTGGTTTTTGACGAGGGTGTGATCCACATCGTGCTGGGCATAGCGAGTCAGCGATCGGCCCGGTGAAAAGCCCAATTTGGGGCTCTCCCAGCATTCACCCTTCGCGCCACGCTCTGCTCCCAGCACAACGCGGTGGCTGGACCGCGCTCAATGTTTTAATGTTTCATGTTTGTAAATTAACATTTCTTTTTAGTGTTTTAGTTTTTTAATGCTATTTGGCCATCATAGCTCCATGTAATAGTTTGGCACAATTGGATATCTCCATAATTGTGCTTCAGATACAGCTCAAGATTGAAAATAAAAGTATGCCACATTTTGGGAAGCAATTTACTCCTGAATGAAGTGATACAATATTATCCGCACAGTACAGAGTCTTTAATACTGACACATTTTAACATCTTTACTTTCTAGATTCAGTAAATATTCAATACGCAAGTAAACTGCACGCATTTCATGAAAACCTCTATCATGATTGGATGACAGAAATTGACAACGCTGAGGTGGGTACATGTGACAAAGTAATGCAAGGTGAGGGAAGTCCCCTGGAGAATGTACTGTTCAATTGTTAGGGGTTTAGGCAGAGAATTGCAGGATCCATGTATTATTTGTTCAAGTTGGAGTAATAATACTCCTGCAGAGGCTTATATGTGTCTTTTTGTGTATTGCAACGGGAAGTGTTTGATTCCAGTATTCATAGCACAGTGGCTGAAGTTGAGGTGGGCGCGTCCCAACATTTTTCTGATCTGCAGGGGAGGTGGTGTGGTATGGTTGCTGGGCTAGTAATCTAGAGACCTAAGATAAAGCCCTGGGGACTGTTTAACTTTCTGGGTTGCTGTAAAGTAAAGGAGACAAGAGTTCTGCTTCTCCACAAAACACCTTTATGAAATGAAAAAAATGAAACTTCTTACTTCTTTGATCCAACTTCACACACAAACTTCCACCAACAATAGTGCCACCTGTAACCCTGTAATATATCAGTGACTTCTATTGGATAATTGATATCAAATTAGTCTTTAATTGGAAGGTCTGTTAACCCATTCCTCATAGGGCCCTGGGTTTGAATCCTGCCAGGGCAGATGGTGAAATTTGAATTCAATAAAAAAATCTGGATTTAAAATGTCTAATGATGACCATGAAATTATCATCGATGATCTTAAAAACCCATCTGGTTCACTAATGCCCTTTGGGGAAGGAAATCTGCCGTCTTTATCTGGTCTGGCCGACATGTGGTCTCCTGACCCACAGCAATGTGATGCCCTCTGAAATGGCCCTGCAAGCCGTTCAGTTCAAGAGCAATTTGGGATGGGCAATAAATGCTGGCCCAACCAGTGACACCCACACCCCACCAATGAATTAAAAATTAATTCGAAGCTGTGACTCCCACACGTTTAAAAAAAAAAATTAAAGTGCCATGGTGACCCGGGACCAGCCCGGTGCCTCATGACGCTGAGAACCCAGGTCCTCAGCGTCATGGGGCAGCAGTGCTAAGTACTGCACCACCGTGCTGCCCGTGACTCCCATTTGAAAGAATGCAGCAAACAACAATAAAACTGGTGCCAGTGTAAAGCGAACAAGGCAAGAAGGGAGATTGGAGATTTTGAAAACTAGAAAGAAGAATTAGAATGGACCTCATGAAACATTTTGAATAGTTCATATAAACTGAGATTACTAAAGAAATTGTAACCCTTGTCAGAAATGCAAATAGGTGAAAAGTGAATTTAGAATAAGTATCATAGAATTTACAGTGCAGAAGGAGGCCATTCGGCCCATTGAGTCTGCAACGGCTCTTGGAAAGAGCACCCTACCCAAGGTCAACACCTCCACCCTATCCCCATAACCCAGTAACCCCATCCAACACTAAGGACGATTTTGGACACTAAGGGCAACTTATCATGGCCAATCCACCTAACCTGCACATCTTTGGACTGTGGGAGGAAACCGGAGCACCCGGAGGAAACCCACGTACACACGGGGAGGTAGTGCAGACTCCGCACAGATAGTGACCCATGCCGGACTTGAACCTGGGACCCTGGAACAGGGAAGCAATTGTGCTATCCACAAGGCTACCATGCTTCTATTTATATGGCGCCTTTATCATAAAAAGAAGTCCCAGGGGGACATTGGTGGGACTGCGGGGATAGGGTTCATTATTTAAATACTGAGAAATGTTGAGAGTAATATGCCAAGAACAGTAATCCTGTAGTATCCAGAACACTTGTGCCACTTAAAATATAATTAAACACCATAACAGAAGAAGGTGCCCAGAATGAGCTTTGTCAGTTGGATGACCGAAGATTATACGTGAGGCCTTTAAAATAATGAGGCAATACACTGTCTATGGAAGGAAGGATGGTCTTTCTCATGACCATATGGTATGCACATGAGCTGCAGTATGTGCTTTCTGTAATAGCCCACACGGGGCTTACGGGGTAGGAATGATTATTTTCCCATGGTCCTTGAGGAGTACGAGCTCCCCTGCTAGGGGCAGGGGACCTCTATTAACTTGCAGTATGTGATTTCATTGTAGAAGTACAGAGGGGGATTTGGGGGGGGTCAGGGTGTGGAGAATGGAGTAGGGAATGGAATGATGAAATGTTGAGCTGAATTCTCGCAGCTCATGATGGAAGGCAAGGTGGGGGGGGATTCAGCAGCCTTCCCAGCAAGTGGTCACGCTGTCGCCAATTTGTACTCCTTTTGAAAAACGTAAAACTGGCGGAAGTGCTTCTGTGGGGAGCCAAGAAGGTGAGTAACCATCTTTATTTACTCACAGGCAAAGAGCCTGGGGGGGCTGGGCTTGCCACCCGGGGGGGGGGGGGGGGGGGGGGGGGGACCCGCCGCAGGGATGGGTTGGCTTGGTAGGGGGGGAGGTGCTGGGGAGGCAACTGGGGGCAGCCACGTGCGGTACCACAATGCCAACCCCTGGATTGTGTGTGCCCATTCCGGTCAATTCTTGTCCTTGTCCATCTGCCCCATCGACCACCCATAACCCCCGCCGACTGCCGAGGCCTCTGGCTATGCAGCTGAAGGCTATTGCGAACAAGGAATTGGCAATCATGGTTAGTGAGCACGTCACACAAGCCAAGTGGATTCTCATGGGTGGGCATATAGCTTGTGGAAGTCATTACATATCATCCCAATTACACCTTGATGCGGGAGGCAACTCTATATACGCTACAACTAACATACAAACAGCCAGGGGTGAGACACAGTCCATGGCCACAAGGTGGGTGAGTGCCACGGGAGGGATGGGCCAAGGGTTCGGAGGTCAGCCCGCATTGCGGAAGAGGCATCATACTGGTGTGTAACTGTTAAATGGGGCTGGCGTGAGGTTTTTGGCACAAGGGTGTGTAATAATTCCCCACTCTCGGTGCTGCCCCCTCACATCCTGCCTACCCCCTCACCCTCCTCCCCTGGTGCCCTCAGTGATCCTCAAAATACTTTGCCTTCCTAGCTCTACCACTACATCTAGGTGTATTCCCAGGACACACATTAGAGGTGAAGGCAGCCAGCGGGCATCCTCTGGGAGCTCTTGGGCCAGAGGGCCCTGGCTCACTTGTCGGTGACACATGCACAACCATGTCACTCTGTGCCAAGTGCTGGCTGTGAGAGTCGGCCTCATCAGAGGGGTGGAATTCGGGGGAGCTGATGGCCAAAGCGTCCCCCCTCCCACTCGGTGCCCATAGGAGTTCACCTTGGGATGGGTGGACAGCTGGTTGGAGCCCGGTGCCTCTGCATCATCTGACTCTGCCAGCCCTTGCAGTTCCCCATGGTCCGCACCATCATGTCGATGCCCTCGGCAATGCTCCCCAGTTACTGGGACATGCTCTGCAACGCCTCGGCCATTCCCATCTGAGAGTGGGACATGTCCCACAGAACCTCATCAAGGTCAGCCTGGAACTGGGTAACATCCCTCAATGAGTCGGACATTCTGGCGAGACCCACAGCCATGTCCGCCACCGACTGCGTGACGCCTTGGACACTTTCACTCATGGTGCCGAGGTCATGCACCAGGCTCTCCACTGCGGTCACCACTGTGTTGGCCTCGGTATCATGCATTGCCGGCGACATCTCCTGCGCTCATAGCCTCTGGAACTCTACCAAGCGGCTATGGACCTGCTGGAGTGTCGCTTACATCTCCCTCTGAATGTCCCGGCCACACCCTAACGTCTCCATCAGCTTTGTGATGACATCTTGCACTGGCTCAGCATCAGGCCTAGCAGACCTCCGACTGCGGTCTTTCCTGGGGGTTCTTACCTCACCGGAATGTGCCCCAGAAGCCTGACCACTAACATTTCCCACCGAGGTGTGTGTATCTGTGCTGGTGGAGGGGGGAGGTTTCAGCTGTGCGCGACTATTATGGTGGCATCTTCAAAGCTTTCCTCTGAGGTGCTCTTCTGGGAGGCTGGATAGGGGGCCACCCCGATGGGCCTGCACCATCGGCTGGAGGACCTGCTGGAAAATGGACATGTGATCTGTGGGAGGGATGGGTCAGTCAGTAAGGCCTCACGTTTGACAGGTCCTTGGGTGGAGCCCGGTTCAACCTCACCTCTGCGGCATTACCGAATGTCCGCGTTGATGACAGCTCTGTCCTCGGCCACCCCAGTCACTTCCAGGGCCTGCTCCTAGAAGGAGGTGAGGAGTCTTATGTTCGGCACGCCTCCGCCAGTCTGGGCTCTCTCCTGGTGATTATGGGAGAGCTTTTCCTCAGGAGACACAGCGAGGGCATCATTAGCCTCACATGTGGTTTACAGTGGTGGGAGGGAGGTGTGAAGAAAGGGTTGGGGGGTTGAAGGGAGAGGGGGATGGAGGGAGGGTTGGGGTTGCATATAGAATTGGGGTGAATGCTTGAAGGGGGGCAGCAAGGTCTTGAGGTGGGGTGTGGAGGGCGTTGGTGTCTACTCAATTGTACTGCCTGGTGAAGGTCGTTGACCTCTTTCCGATACTTGAAGCCAGTCCTCCTGGTCACACACACGCTGTTCACGACTACCGCCACCTCGTTCCAGGCAGCACTGGCTGCCCTATGGCTGATCCTCAGGGACTCTCAGGGGAACAGGACATCCCTCCTGGCCCCCACAGTGTCTAGCAACCTCCCCAGATCTGCAATTTCGAATCTTGTGGCCGGTCTCCTGAGTGTCATTGTTGTGAGCTGACTGGGGTTGGCTGAGCAAGTGCTGCTCGACCCTGTTAGAGAGGGGGCTGGCGAGTGCGGTGCCGGCGAATCAGCTGGCGAGCCAGCATTTGTGACGATAAGCCCATGGAGCCTCGTTAAGTGGACCAATTAACGTTGAATAGCTTTGCCGGGCTCGCTGGGCCGAGCGCTGGGAAGCTCGCGGCAGTTCCCACTCGCTGCCACACTTACAAATGTTTCCGGAGAATCGCTGGGCCCTTAGTCAGTATTTTGCAGTTTAGGGAGATTCTCACAGAATTCATCCACACTTAGAATTTTTTCTGGAGTGGGCGCCTCAAAAATTGGGGTGCCCTTTTTAAAGGATGCCCCGATCTCAAAGTGAAGTTGAAGGTCCTTGTTATGACGACTGTGAAAGACACGGAGGTTTGTCGACTGATCTTTCCGTGGGATTCGTGGAATATGAGTTCCCTTATTGATCGGGCAAAGGGTTGCCCAATAGGAACCATTTGGCAGAAGTTTAAAACCCGCAGCCCAGACCCAGATCGGCGTTATTGATATTCCCCGGGCTGGGGGGGTGGGTAAACACTGTATATTGCCTTGCCCTGTCCCCAATCACCCAGGCCTCGACATCGTAACTGGTTTCCATTTGCGGAAACTGGTAGTCATTCCTGCCGCCTCATGCTGCTCATGCGGGAGGTGGTGAATCCCAGAAACCGGGGACTCCAGCTTCAAATGGGCAGAGCATATTTTAAATGAGTTTAAGGATGAATTTGAATATGCTCATCTGGCTCACACTCACTGTCGGCATAAACCAGACTGCTTTGGGTGCTGCGGGCCGGGATCATTGCGTTCCATTCGACAACCGGCACGAACCCCATTTAGGGGCTCTGTGGCACCGGGTGCAATGGGGGGAGGGCAAATCGCACCCTACTTGATTTGCTCTTAATATCCTGTAAAGAAACCTACTAAGCTTGAAAAAAAGTATCCTGTCGGCCGACTGTTAGGAGTGGGCATTAAATATGACCTTTATACTACAGCTTTGCCCATATGTTGCGAACAAGCATTAAAAGAAGGGACTATTTACAACGCTGCCTCCCCTAATCGTCCATTGCAAGAAAATCAATGAAAAGTCCTGGCTTTCTTTCTCTTCAGTGTTCTGGTACATGTGTTTGAGTTCTGTACTCAGTCAGGTTAATTACTGCATTATTCACACTAATATTTGTTCTGTGGATTGATTCAGGAAATGCTCGTTAGCTTAGGGGTGTGTACAAAAGAAGAGGCCAAACAGCTGATAACCACCGACTTCCTTCCAATTATTGGCAATTTACAACGTCGGTTTGAAGAAGAGCACTCCACTGTTGATGTAAGCATGTTTGTTTGTTTCTGAATAGCCAGTAACACCAAATTGTCCTTGGGGATTGAATAATTCCAATGGGAAATCACGCACATGGCAGGAATTAAATTTGGGAAGAGACAGGAATTTTAGTACACCAAAGGTCACAATCGCTAATCTTCCTTGAGAGCTTCCCTCAGGAATACTGAAGTCCGCTTCAGTATGGAGTAATGGAACTCAGATCAGCACCTCAGCTTCCCCATTTACTGAGCTGCTGATTTCAATCGTTCCGCTGTAAGCAGTTCCCCACTGGATGGGAGGAAAAGAATTGAGGCAGTGGATCTGTTCAGCTTATTTTAGATGGGGCCTCTTCACTTGCTACACGGAATGTGGGATAATCTAATGTCTCCTGTTTCCTTCTTACTAAAGAAAAAGAGCAGAACAGATCATTAAATCTATACTTTGGTGGCATCTTGCAGTCAGACTGTGTATGAATGGAAGTATATCTATAAAAAGAAGTAAAGGCAAGCAGTAATTGATGCCTGGAGCTTATTTTTGTGCACCGCTGGGCCACTGCAAATGTTCCTCAGTCCTGAAAGCATTGATTCTTGATGGAGTATGGTTCTGTGGGCAGTCGTCGTTCGTACTGCAGTGGACATCCCTCACCTGTAAACCTGTTCAGTGAGCTATAGGGGAGAGAGTTAATCATCAAAGCCAAATCTGTCCTCATAAGGCACTCACACACACTGGAATATTCTAAATAGTAACAGATATCTGGGCTCTTCCTAGTTGAGGGCATGTGCTGGGGCCCGTGAATGAAATCTGCTAACTCAATACTGCCGAGGCATCGGGGAGGCGCCATAGTAATTTTTAGGAGGAAATCATTAAATGGTAAAAAGCCAGGAGGATGCTCTGAATGTTTCTAATGCCATGAGTGCAACCTCCCTGATGTAGCTTGTCTTCCATTTATTCCACATTGATAGAAACACATGGAGAACTTAGCCCATCGGATGGACTTGCAGTGCAAGGTTCTATATAATATTTGCAAGGAAGCAACTCAACTGTGGGATGGGCACCAATTAAACCTGGCTGAGCAGGAAAATATACTGAAAGAGCAGCTAGATGACTGTCGTAGGAAACACGATAAAGCAAATCAGGTAGGTGAGGGGTGGGTGCGGGATGTGGAATCACATTGTGGAGAATTTGCAACTAACCACTGCAGCATAAAGCCAACATTATAGAAATTGAATCAATTGCCCTTCCATTGAGACAAATAAAAATTAAGGGCTGGATTGTCCTTACGGGGGTGCAGGAAGCAGAAGCAAATTTCCTAGTTACAAACCCAACTGTGGGGAGGGATACCAATCCTCGGAGTTTTGACAGAGGCCCCCTTGTTAGTTGGCGTACAAACACGTTGCCTCTCTAATTAAAGATGGGCTCTCGCTGCTTGAGGGCCAATTGGACACCTTCCAGCATGAGATGAGCAGCAGGCTCTGATGGCAGGTAACAGAGAGGATGTTTCAACATCTCGCTAACTTTTTAAAGCTTTAATTAGAAACTGGCAAAGTTGGTTCTTGCAGTCAGTCCACCATTGTGAGTCCCTTTAGAGGGCAACATTTGGCAGTTGTTGTACGCAGGCAGGAAATTGCCAGTAGGCCTCGTACAATTGACTAATTGGCTACATGTCACCTGGCATCTTCCAGTTCTGTATACTGCTTCCCCGAAGATAGCCAGTGTGAGGAGCAGCATTGGAAAATGGGCACATGTGCTGGCACTGGCATGTCCTGGCTCAGTCCACCTCTGTTCTCACCCCTGGGAGGGCCTGATAGTCCAGCCCTAAGTTTCTATAACAGACACTTCCTGGCTCATAATGCTGGCTTACTCTCTGCAGCAGATTGAAAATGACCACCATTGCCTTTTTATTTTATTAAGTGACCCAACAATATCATAAATTAGGGAAGTGAATGTTGGCATTAATGTTCCGTCTTGGTCATCAAATGTAGACGATCACTCGAAACTTTAGGGAAGTCAAGTAGGTCTTTATCATGCAAAACATAATGTGGGATAAATGAGCAGCAAGGCCAATATAAATTAACGGAATTCTCCCATCTGGGACTAAGTGACATGGAAGGGATGGAAATGTGGCGTATATCTTGCTGCGGAAGCTGGCGAGAAGCCACACCTTATCTTCCAGCCCTAACCTGGGGGTTCGGTACCAAACTCGTGGGGGGGCGAACATGATAGCGCGAGTCCCGCCACCATATCTGGGTGCCATGTTAAAAGGGCCCCCAAGTCACTGACCGACCATTGAAGAAGGCAGATGGATCTCCAGGAACACTCTGAGGTGAACCTCCTGAAAACGAAGTTGGATCTGTAGGAACACTCTGAGGCTGGAAGATGGACCACCTTGATGAAACTGAATATGTAGGATCCACCTGTCGATGCTTCCCCCCCCACCCACTATTGTTGTGTTCTTGGGTCCAAAGTTGCTGGTGGCCTCCGTCCCCAAACTCTGGAGGCAGCCCCATGCTCGGTTCGGGGAATTCTCAACTGCTACACACCATGCTGTTCCACATATGTTATGGACCAACGTGTTTTCCTGCTGGTGTCACAGAGAATGAGCCATGGGTGGAAGATTCCAGTTGGACCTTCATTAGCGGGATGCAAATCAGTTTCACACTGGCCTTCAGTGCGTTTCCCAATCCACCATGGCGGGCACCAGCAGAAGATCCTGCGGGCATTTTGGATTTATGCCGAATTCTCCCCATCCTCCTGTGCCATTGAACCCACCGGCAGGTATAAGGGAGAATATTGTCCAAAATGTGGAATAAATGACCAGCAAAACTTCTATAAATGGCTCCAACGGCACTTGAATATATTTTTGGAAAGATACACCATAGCATTGTTCCTTTTTCTATTCTTAGAAATCATAATGTTCCATAGAGACCCGGAAGTGCAGACGGAGGCCATTTGGGCGCATCAACGCTGCCACTCCCTTTGAAAGAGCGCCTACCTTCCCCCCCCCCCCCCCAACTAACTTGCACATCTTTGAACACTAAGGGGCAATTTAACATGGCCAACGCTCCTAACCTGCACATCTTTGACTGTGGGAGGAAACCAGAGGACCTGAGGAAAACCAAGCAGACACGGAGAGAATGTGCAAACTCCACACAGTCACCCAAGGTCAGAATTGAACCTGGGCCCCTGGCGCTGTGAAGGAGCACTGCTAACCACTGTACCACCATTCTGCCCTGTGTTATAGCGATTACATCATTATCTCCAATCATAGAATCATAAATTTTAAATTGCAGAAAGAGGCCATTCGGCCCATCAAGTCTGCACTGGCCCTTGGAAAGAGCACTCTTAAGCCCACACCTCCACCCTATCCCTGCAACCCAGCAACCCCACCTAACCATTTTGGACACTAAGGGCAATTTAGCATGGCCAGTCCAACTAACCTGCACATCTTTGGACTGTGGGTGGGAACCGGAGCACCCGGAGGGAACCCAGCAGACACGGGAAGAATGTGCAGACTCCGCACAGACAGTGACCCAAGCTGGGAATCAAATCCAGGTCCCTGGCGCTGTGGAGCAACAGTGCTAACCACTGTGGTACCGTGCCACCAATCCTTCATGTGGTTGCCAACTTCCATTGAATTTTATAGAAATCAGCACTTTAAATACTGCAACCATACAACATATAATGCTAAAAATTAAGTGATGGTGACGAGTCATTTCAAGACAGGTTAAGCTCCACTCTCATTGAATGTCATGCCATCCAAATGCCATAATAAGATTATCTTCTCATTTATGGATATTGGTTGTTCTCTTTGTTTTCTGATTGGCAAACTGCTCAGGACAATTTCTTGCCAGCATTAGCCATTTTCAGGCTGTGACCCAATTTACATGTCGCTTGCAAACTGCAGGTGCTGCATTGCAGCGAGCCTAGTTCTGTGGGGTCAGGAAAACAGCTGGTTCCTACACTGACCTGGACTACAGTCGGAGTTATGGAAGAGAAAGGTTGATGTGGGCTTAAGAGGACAGACAGTTACAGGGTGTTCTTTCGCCGGGTGTACCAGGATGAGGTTTAGCAGCACTTAAAATTGTAACATTTCCCGGGTTGCATTGTGAGCTGCCTCTAATAGCTTCTTTCAAGGCAATTGGTTTAAGTCCAGGACAAATGGGTCGAGCATAAGCCACGCACAATCTGCCCATCCATCAAAGTTGCAACCGGGGCCCTTACGCACAACATAGGACTTTGATTCGCATATTACAGGTAGATTCAGGAATAGGGAGGCGATCCAGTCAACCACTGTAAAACCTTACCTAAGATGGTGGCACTGCTGTAAATGTTCAGCAGGTGACTGCTCTGCTTGAGGTTTGCTACCACCTTGCTTCCACTGGGCAGAGGGAGTAAAGGTTGGCCCAAATGCTTCTTCCACAACTCTGTGGGCAAACTTTGCCCGGCCATTGGAAAAGCAACAGTTTCCAGAAGCATCTGAATTGTTTTCTGGTCGTACTAGTACTGTGAAATGCACCTTGCAAGATAAATAAAAGGGTGCACAGAGAGGCGTGTGGAAATATGTGGCAAGGTAACGGGATCAAGTGCTGATTATGTGTTTCAGAAGGTGAAAGGAAACTTCAAGGAACTTTCTCTAAATGCAATCTTATCAAGCTTCTAAATGGAGTTATGGCTTTTCATTAAAGTTATTTTCTGGATGTCTTGAAATAGTGGGAATTGGCAATATTCTAAGATTTAATGATGCAGACAGAATCATATTAAAAGGATTGGGTGTACTATCTGTTGACCATTTATTTTTCCATACGAAAAGAGAACTTTCAGATTTTAAGTCATCAATCATTTCATACGTATTTGTGTTTCTGTTAAAATCTTTTATCAGACAAAGGAAGCAAATCTAGATCAGCTTATTGACCAACTGAGACAGAGAAACACAGAAATGGAACTGAAGTCAGACCATAAGAAGGCCATCTACATGCTGGATCTGATCAAAAAAGGGCAAGTATTCCGGCTCTGCAAGGCATTTTTTAAAAGATGAGGATCTCTGCTTTTCCTTTTGTTTGCTCTGTCATCGGGTTCAACGGTCTTCACTTGAAAAGGCAGGTTCTGAGACCATGCTCTGCCAGTTAACCAATTGTTCCGATGCGCGGGGAAAGAGATGCTGACCAACACTTCAATAGGAAAATCATTCACATTGAGGCGCAAATATTAAGATTACCTTCCTTTTGATTGGTGCAGGAGTTATCCCGTTCACTAGCCATCAGTTTCAAATAAATCACTGTATTTTCAATGAGTGCAAAGCTTGGGCATGGAGAATTATTTGGTCTGTAAACATTGCAAGCCAACAACTGCCCAATCCACCCATTCCCAACCACACAACCCATGCCACATTTCTGCCACATTCATCTGTTGAATCTTTTTGAATGTACCTGGGTAGAAGGTTCTTTTATAAATTAATGGCATCATTATTATCTCTATGGTTGAAACACAGAGCAGAATTTAATTGAGTTCGCCAGAGCAGGCATGATCTCTGGGGGCTGTGAGAATTGGGCAGAAGTGCCTGCATTGGATTCCCAAAATTGGGACGTTTGGGAAGGGAGGATTCAGTGCAGGAATCCTGCTCACCATTGGCAGAATATCAATTAGGCTTACTGACGAGCCAACTGACTCCAGTTGTAGGAGAGCCGCATAGCTTTCTCATGCCTCCTGAAGGCTTCCCTATAGATTTTCCACCATCCTCTTGGGGGCAGGAGTGGGGTGTCCATCATTGCCAGACACTCAGTGCCTGATTGAGGGACCCAGATCAGGAAGGGGCAGATTGTTGAAAATATCCCATGCCCTTGTTTCCGACTACCCTGCCTGCCCATCTCCTGTGACCCCCCTCTCCCTGTGACATCCATCCCACCCTTACTCGTCTTTGGCATAGGGTTCCTTGTTGGCCCTGGACCTCTGGTGGATGCACTACTGGCAGCTGCCAGTGCTCCCAGTGGCACTGATCACAATGGCAGCTCTGAACAGGCACGATTTCCATCCTCGGGATGCACAGTCCCAGGGAAGGCCCAATGATGGGCAGTTACGTGCTTGATGGTCACTTCATTCCGTCAAGCCTCCTGCATTGATGGCGGCTCTCCACTAGTTCACCAGCCAGTGGACGAGGCCCTAATCAGGCCCATTAAATCCTGCCCATACTCTCTCATGTGTATAGTGCTTTTTGACTCGCACTCCCCTCCATGTATTTCTATTTCAGTCCCTGTTTTCAGACTCACTCTCTTCATTTGTGTTTGGGAAATGATCTCGAATTTGTACAGGGCTGGTCTCTTGAGTCTATCACAGTGTTCCTGTCACTCCTGACTGACTACTCTTGCCATCCTTGCCCTTTTTCAATTACTAGGTTGAGACTTGCAATTTTTATTTGTGAATTGCACATTTTGGCAGCCAATTTTATCCCTGTCCTGCGCCCCACCAGTAGGATGTGTATGGGTGGGACCCGGACGGTGAGTGTTGGTAAACCAGAGACAGTGGCTGACCCTCCAGCTTGACACGGAGCTCATGCTGGCCAATATTTACCTCCCTACTTTCAGGAAGCACATCAAACCTGGTTGAAGATATACAAAGATCTTTTTAAAACAAAGTCTGATGAAAGGGTAGCCCAGCTTGAAGTTGCAACAGGTCCAAAAGAGGACAAGATTTATTTTTGCGAGGTCCATTTTCTTGGGGAGCAGGAGGAGCAACAGTAGGTCGAGTGGATGCTTTCTCTCTCTTTCATCAAATTTAAATGTTGCTGAAATGAACAGGTTTCACTACATGAAAATACAAACAAAGAGCAGGAGCATTAGAAGGCCATTCGGCCCCTCGAGACTGCCCCGCCATTCAATAAGATCCTGGCTGATCAGCCTGAAACTTCAACCCCAAAGGGTGGATTACCCATTGCCGGTAACGGGATTCCTGATCGGCAGAGAATGGTGGCTCGCCCGAAAAACGGGATCAGCACCGGGCGCCAGACCCGTTGCAATGCTCCGCTGCTCTGCCGCCGGACTTGCCGAACAATCCACCCCGCACCAGCGACATCATGCAAATCACCAATTTGCATGTATTTAATCTGACTAATGGGCTGGAAGGCTGAATCTCCACCCCCCCCCCCTTATGTTTCACACCTCACAGGTGGGAGTCACGTAGGCGTGATTTAGTGTAAGCACTTACAAGGGGAGGGGGGGAGGGAACATGGCGCCAAAAGCTGTTTTGTGGCTTGTGGGGGCGGAGAAGACCGTGCTCAGGAGGGGCTGGCCCGCGATCGGTGCCCACCGATCGTCGGGCCGGCGTCACAAAGGGACGCACTCTTTCCCCTCCGCTGCCCCACAAGATCAAGCCGCCACGTCTTGCGGGGCACCGGAGGGGAAGACGGCAACCGCGCATACGCGGGTTTGAGCCGTCATGACATCAGCCGCGCATGCGCGGGTTGGAGCCGGTCTTTAGGCGCCGCCGTCGCGTCATTCTTGGCGCGCCGGGCCTTGATGCCAGCGACATGGCCCCGCGGCCGAGATTTACGGCACGGGCGGAGAATAGGGGGCATGAACCTCTCCGGGTTTAGCGACGGCGTCGGGCCTTGCGGAGAATTCCGCCCCTGCTTCCTTCTCCACATGCTGCCCCACCTGCTGAGTATTTCCAGCATTTTCTGTTTTTCATTCAACTTTCCGGTATCCTGATTAGTTCACTTTCATGTCATGCTGTGATCTGTTTTAACTTGGTTTTATTCTGCACACAGATATACAAGCTTTTATCAAAAGCAGCTGAAAATAGTTCATAATTACCCTGTCATGTCAGGAAAGGAGCTGCACAGATTCAGTTCTGCTATCAGTAAATGTTTCAATGCAGTTGAAATCTATAAACCGGTATGTGAACTCTTCAACCATGTAACACACTGAAAGAAATAATAAAATACTGTACTTGGAAAAATATTTATACATTTCCTTTTCTCTTTGCCCAGCAATTGTTGCAAAGGATCCCTAATGCCGCTATATATCTGACAGCCGCACGGTGGTTAGCACGGCTGCTTCACATTGGCAGGGACCCGAGTTTGCACTTCCTCCCCGCGTCTGCGTGGGTTTCCTCCGGGTGATCCGGTTTCCACCCAGAGTCCAAAGATTGGCAGGTTAGGTGGATTATCATAGAATTTACAGTGCAGAGGGAGGCCATTCGGCCCATCGAGTCTGCACCGGCTCTTGGAAAGAGCACCCTACCCAAGGTCAACACCTCCACCCTATCCCCATAACCCAGTAACCCCACCCAACACTAAGGGCAATTTTGGACACTAAGGGCAATTTATCATGGCCAATCCACCTAACCTGCACATCTTTGGACTGTGGGAGGAAACCGGAGCACCCGGAGGAAACCCACGCACACACGGGGAGGATGTGCAGACTCCGCACAGACAGTGACCCAAGCCGGAATCGAACCTGGGACCCTGTAGCTGTGAAGCGATTGTGCTATCCACAATGCTACCGTGCTGCCCCATTGGCCGTTCTAAAATTTCCCCTTGGCGCTCCAAGATGTACCAGTTAGGTGAGATCGTAAGGATAGGAAAGGGTGCTCCTTCAGAGGGTTGGTGCAGACCCGATGGGCTGAATGGCCTCGCCCTGCAATTTAGGGATTCTGTTCCATGACATCCTTAGAGAGGTGTGGCAGACCTGATCCAAAATTAAAACAGTAAATGCCAGGAATGTATTGCAAATCCATCAGCATCAGAAAGGTGTTGAAACAAGTTTGTATTTCAGGCATATTTCTCAGAGTCCCGCCTTTGGCCGATGGCAGGATCTTCTGTCAATGGAGATTCCCAAAGTTGTCAGGCAACCCATGGCAGAAATGCACCGTTGACGGGACCAGTAGATCCTGACAGATGATCTTGTCCCTAGCGTTAAATTTTTTTCCTGATGAAACTAATCTGCAGCTGGCATTCCACAACTATTGGGTTGCTGCCTATAGCTGTGTCCAAAGGCAGGGTAGGAATTGGCAAGTGAGTGAGTGAGACCATGGCCAGAATCCTGTGGCCGTTCGCTGGCGGTGGGATTCTCCGGCCCTGGCGGCAGCCCGCCCCTGCCCATGGGTTTCCTGGCGGCATCATGTGGCTTCAATGGGAGTTCCCATTATTAGCGGCAGGAGCAGGGAATCCCCCCCCCCCACCCCCCGGTCAGCGAATGGTACGTCACTGAGAAACACGCGGCCAGGGGACCGGAGAATCCAGCCCCCTGTTTTTCACTGCAGACCCCATTGTTTATGCTGCTTATGCTGATGTATAGCATTTTTAACCATTGGGCTTTGCTGGCGTCTTCACTTTGCTTTTACGAATGCCCATCAGACTATAGGGTCTCTTTTAACTTGACCATATTTCCCAGAAGGCTTAGGGCCAGGGCTACCAAAGTGTTTCGCTTTCTGTTGGTAAACTGAATTGAAAGCCTTCCTAACCAAATCCCCTGTGCCACAATATACAGGTGCAGTACGAATTTACTTGTAAATAAGTTCAAAGTCTTGATGTGTAGTTTGTATTTTAGAGATATTCAGATATCCTTTCCTGAACTGTTCAAACATTTTACCCAAGGCAGGCAGTGACTGATTTTAAGCTCCATTGCTTTTTTGTGCTGCAATTATTAATATGCATTGCCATTGTTTTGCAGAATAAACCAAAGATAACAGTAGAGATCCCTTCAGAGGTAGTTTCTCCAATTGAAGGTATGATTGTTTATTCACACATTTAGAAAAGTATCAAATTCATATAGAGGAACACAGTAATGAATGTGTTTTCACAGTCAAATGACAGGCACTATTTAACAATATATTTTTTAACATACTTATTGAAAATGTTTCATTATAAACAAAATAACATAAACCCATTAATTCAGGTTACAATGACAAAGAACACGACAAACAATCCAAAGCATAAATTAACTCCCCCCCCCCCCCCCCCCACCTTTACTAAGGACACTTGGAGTCCACACCGAGTATAATATGAACAGTTTTATTTACACAAACTACATATACACTACCCATTCTATCCCTACTGGGTTCCTCTCTGGTCGGCACCTTACTGGCTGACCTTGTATACATTGTGTAATTGAAATACCGCGTAATTTAGATCTTACCACCCTCCTCCCCGGCCCCGAACACCCCCAAGTCTGAAGAGCCCCACGACGACTGATGAGGCGGAAAAAGGAGGAGCAGGTGGAGGACGTTGAAGTCTCTTCGGCTCTGGCAATCATCGTGGAGCTCATATGGGCCGGATCAGCTGGTGCATACCTCGCTGGCAGGAACGACGTGGTGGACAATCGTCAGGTGGCAGCTGAACCAAGCAGTTGACGTCCGAGACTTCCAAGATCTGCGTCTCCATTTCGGAGGGACTGGAGGCATCACAGCAGGCTTGTTCGGCAATGGAGCCGGAAGCTCCAGGACAGGCTTTTTGTGAGGCACTTCATGAGGGAGGAAGCTCCATGATTGAATGTTATCTAGGTCCCATTCATTAGTTGCCCTTGGACCCGAACTTGGTAAGAGACTGGTCCCCTTTGATGGGTGACAATCCCAGAGAGCCAGCGGGCACTGTCGTTGAAGTTATGAACGAATACCGCATCGTCTGCTGTGAAGTATTGAAGATTCAACTTCGAATTGGGCAATACCCTTGCAAGTCTTGGTTACGGCACACCTTCACCCTGATGTCCGGTAGAATCAACTCAATGTACAAAGCCCATGACTGACTAACAATCCAGCAGAGGCTACCCCAGTTACTGTGTGTGGTGTGGGCCTCTACGAGAATAAAAATCTTGCCAGTCTTGTCTCCATCGAGCCGGATGTCTGTTTCTTGAGCCCCTGTTTAACCGTCTCTGCAAATCCATTCGACGCCGGATGATATGGGGCGCTGTGGTCGTGGAAAATACCGTTGCTCTTCACAAAAGCGACAAACTCTTCACTCATGAAAGAGGCCCCGCTATCGGTCAGTACCTCAGGGATTCTGTTGGTGGAAAAAGAAATGCGCAGTCACTCGATGTGGGGTGGAGAGCCTCTGGTGCCCTTGACAGATGGAGCACTGCTGATCCAACGTCTCGATATCTGTGTTCAACACTGGCTACCAGACATAGCTTCCACCAGCATCTTCATTTTGGACACTCTGGGATGTCCGTTGTGAAGTTCCTTCAACACGACAGCCTGTCCCTTAACCAGGACAACAACCCTGCTGTCCACAGGAGGATGCTGTCCCCCATGGTCAGCTCCAAGAACTTTGAGGAGAAAGCCTTCAACTCCCCTGGCAGTTGCTGATGTTACTCACCGTATTGCACCAGATAACACTCTTAGCAAGTACAGGGTCAGTTTGCATCCAGTCATGAACACACGAGGCAGTGAAGGGTAGGGATCCACGAAATTCAGGACAGCAATTAGTTTGTCTGCCGTAGGTGGGTTCAGAGATTCGATCTGCAGGGAAAGACGGCTCCAAGCATCTGCATGCGCGGTCTGTGTCCCTGGAGTATTTGTAAGCAGCCAATAACAATGCCCAGCGCTGAATCCTTGCTGACGCTATTGCGTGATCGCCTTGTCTTCACGGAAGAGGCCGAGCAATGGCTTGTGATCGATGATGATAAAAATATGGCAGCCATAGACGTGTTGATTAAATCACTTTACACCCAGTACGACCACCAGATCTTCTTTCTCAATCTGGGCATACTTTTTCTTGGCCACAGCCAGCATCCGGGAGGCAAAAGCGATCGGACGGTCAAGGCCGTCGCCCATCCGATGGGACAGAACCACCCCAATTACGGCTACAACATTAAACTAAACCCCTTAACAACAGATGGTGACTAGCTCTTTAAAAAAGGAAATGAATGGCTGCCATCTTAGGTAGAACCCTTCTACTGACCCCCTAATAGTGTAATTGACCTTCTCCAAATGTAAGAACAACATGAGGTGACCCAACTAAACCGAGGCACTGGGCGGAAGAGGAGACCTCCGCCCAAGCAGAACTTGTCTCCGGGCTATTAACGAGGCAAAGTCAAGAGCATCCTTCTTCACCCTTGGGAGTCTAATATCCTGAAGATGGCCCCCAGCGGACATGGCTTCAGATTGACATTAAATGTCTCTAACATAATGTTGAAGAAAGAGTCCCAAAAACATACTAACCTTGGACAAGACCAGAACATATGAGTGTGGTTAGCCAGCCCCCAAGAACAACACTCACACTTGTCCTCCACCCCAGAGAAAAATCCACTCATCCTTGCCCTGGTCGGATGATCTGAAGCCATGTCCGGTGGCGGACACCTTGAACTAAGGCGAGGACAAGAGGACGTGGAGCTGACCATGTGAAAAGCCTCGCTCCTCACCTCATCATCCAGAATAGGACCCAATTCACCCTCCCATTTCATCTTTTCTCATTCGACGGAGCTGATAGGATCTGGCCGTATAGGCACAAAATAATCCCTTCACCAGACTCGGCCAAAGACAAAATCCTCTTGGAGGAGGGTGGTGGCAAGGGGAAAGAGGGAAAAGCCTTGCATGAAAAATTGTGAACTTGAAAGTATCTAAACAGATTGAAACCAGGGAGTTGAAATTTCTCCGACACCTCCTTAAATCTGGCAAACCTTCCCTCCATGAACAAATCCCCAAACCTCTTCAAACTCTTCCCATTCCATGATCTAAACGTCGAGTCTAGACCCACTGGCAAAAAAGGTGATTATTGCAGATGGGAGCCAGCAAAGACATGGGACTGAGTTTAAAATGCTGTCTGAACTGCTTCCACATTCTCAGGGTGGACATCACTACCAGAGAGAACGGCAACGAAGCGATTACCAATGTACCAAGGCTAGAGCCCGGGGTCCATATGGGGACAAATGAACCCGCCTTCATTCACCCCCATATGGAACCCGGATCACTAAACCACCCCTGTACCTTCTCAATATTGGCTTCCCAATAGTAAAATAAGAAATTGGGTAAGGCCAATTTCCTGATTGCCTATCTCTCTAGAGGAACATCCTACAGATCCTTGGAGTCTTACCCAAATAAATGAGGACACAAACATTCATTTTGTCAAAGAAGGACTTGAGGAAATTGAAAAATTAATAAAAATCTCAAACACGGGAAGGGAGTCCAACATAGATTTACAAAAATGTTACCTGGATTAGAAAGGTTACAGAGGAGTGATTACTCAAATTAGACCTGTTTTTGATAGAATTTAGAAGTTTAAGGAGTGATCTAATCGAAGTATTCAAAATATTACCAAGGAAAGACAGGGTAGATAAAGATAAACTATTTCCACTGCTTGGAGATTCTAAAACTAGGGGAGCATAGTCTAAATATCAGGGCCAGACCGTTCAGGAGATGTTAGGAAGCACTTCTTCACTCAAAGGGTTTAGAGGTTTGGAGCTCTCTCCCACAAACAGCAGTTGAAGCGAGAACAGTTGTTAATTTTAAATCTGAGTTGGATAGATTTTTGTTAAGCAAAGATATTAAGGGATATGGACCAAAGGGTTAGCTCACAGATCAACCATGATCTCATTAAAAGGTGGGACAGCTTTGAGGGGCTGAATGGCCTACTCCTTTTCCGATGTTCCTATGTTTCCCATTGTCTCATCCATAGTGGATACTGGGTCTGTAATATAAATAAGCAGGTCATCCGTGTACAAGGACACCCCATGCTACACCCCTCCCTGATTTATCCCCCTCCACTTACTGGAAGATCTCAGTGCTATGGCAAGCAGTTCTATTGCCAGAGAAAGCAGGAGCGGAGCCAATGGTCATCCCTGCCTCATGCTCCTAGTCAGTGCAAAGTAGTCTGAATTCATAGCATTTGTGTGAACACTAGCTAGCAGTGGGGGCCCTATACAAGAAACAAATCCAGGATGTAAACTTTTGTCCAAATCCAAACCTCCCATGAATCTTAAAGAGATATTCCCAATCCACCCTACCAAATGCATTTTTAGCATCTAGGGAAGCAATCACCCAGCGCCGGCCCTAGGGTTGCTGGCGCCCCGGGCAAGCTGAACTTCGGCGCCCTGGGGGGGGGGGGCGGGGCCGAGAGGGGGGGCCGAGAGGGGGGGGGGGGGGGAGGGGGGGGGGGCCGAGAGGGGGGCGGGGCCGAGAGGGGGGCGGGGCCGAGGGGGGGACCCGAGGGGGGGGGGAGCAGACCGAGGGGGGGAGCAGACCGGGGGCGGGGGGGGGCGGGGGGGAGCGGACCGGGCGGGGGGGGGGGCGGACCCGAGGGGGGGGGCGGACCCGAGGGGGGGGGCGGGGGGACGGACCCGAGGCGGGGGGCGGCCTGGGAGAGTGCGGCCACCGCGCATGCGCTGGTTGGCACCGGCCCAACTGCGCATGCGGGGGACCCGAGTCTCTGGCGCCCCCTAGCACATGGCGCCCTGGGCGACTGCCCGAGTTGCCGGTGCCTTGGGCCGGCCCTGCAATCACCTCTGGTTCAGGAACTGAGGAGAGGGAGAGGACAACATTTAATAGACCAGGGTCAGGATTTTCCGACCCCCCCCCCCCTTTTTCTGCTGGCCCATCCAAGATGGCCACCAAACCCACTAACAAGATTAAACAAAGAGAAATCTGCAGTCACCGTCATCAAACTAACCCTACCCCTTCCCCCCCAGATATGCAGACAGAAAACAATAAGACAAACATAAACCTCGGAAACCTACTTCTAATAAACCTAATCCAAAGAGAACAAAAAAAAACGAAAGCTCATGACTCAGAAACCGAACGAACATAATGAGCTGCAGTCTTTTCGGCCGTGAGTGGAGTGACCATAGAGAGAGGCTTTTTTTCCGCCATTTTTTCCACTCACGAGCCCCGAGACGCCTCTGCTTCAGTCGATAAATTTCTACTTTCAAGCTTACCCACCCCCCGGGTTTCCCAGGAATTTCACCTTTTTAGGTACCTTATTCCATTAAACAAGTGGGTTTTTAAACAAAATGAACACCTGAAACTAAGCGAAAAGGACTAAAAGAACAGTACCCTAGCGTGAGCAACCTCGTGAATGTCTGCCCCCTACATAACGCCATTGGATGCCCCATTTAACAATATTATTAACCCGCATCAGCTTAATACCTTCATCAAAGTGGTTGATTAAAAAGTCATACAAAGATGTTCCTGCATTCATGGTAAATGCAAAACTTCAAGGTGTAAAGTGTGTTTTAGGCCATGGTTTAGCGAGCCCCAAAGTGTATCATGGAGGTCACCTGACCCACAACTTTGAATAGATTGTGGTTATGGGAAGCACACGGGCCTACTCTGCAGATGTGATGCAGAAATCTACAGTACGTTTAAATTGAAACACTGTTTATTTATGAAACCAGTTAACACTTTATAAACCCACAGTGAAAATCTTAACAACTATCAACACCAATAAATCCCCCAAAGAGTACAGTACTCTATGAGTAACTCTTAATCTTTCCTTGCAGCATCCATAAGACAAAAAGAACCCTCTTTACAGAAAGACATCAGGTTTAACTTCTCTAGTGAGAACAGTTGCCACTTTGAAATCACCAAATTAACATTCTTTAGCTTGCAGAGATTCAGACACATTTTGCTGTGATTGCAGCTTTTCCAAATCTATAACAAAACTAAACAGACCCTGTAGCTGCAAGCCCAAAGTAAAAGCAGGCAGACAGCCCAGCTCCACCCACACTCTGACATCACTGATAAACACCCATTTCTTAAAGGTACATCCACTACAGCTATTTTAATAAACACTCATTTCTTAAAGGTACTCTCACATGACAAGTGGAAGCCGTGATCAGTATGAGCTTCGTGTCAGTTACTTAATTTTTAATTCGCTTTGCAAAAGTGAGCAAACACTTTCAAAATGCTTTTGCTACATTAGAATGTACAAAGGGTTTCAATCCACCGACATGAATTTATGAATAAGCGAGAACATTCTGAAGAATGTTCAGCCAGATTGTGAGCAGCAACTTCTAAAGCTTCTTAAAAATGCAGCTACATTTAAAAAATAATAATTCAAGCGACAGGTAAGAATGCTTCCTACGTGAGAGAATTGCGTCATAGTCAGGAAGACTGGGAGTGAATCAGCCTGAATATAATGCATGGTGCTCTCCAAATCCAGGAATACCAGTTCTTGACGTTTCGGATTTGTAAATGGATTTGCCAGACACCAAACTGTCATGCCTTTGGTTTCTGGGAATAGGGATTAATAAATGATTGAGAAATACAGGCGTTTTCAAATTCATCATTTTTTTAAAAATTCAGTGCGTTCAAATAAGATTGGATTTTTGGATTGTCCTTTAAAGAAGTGTCGGGTGAGAAGAGTTCAGTTTACACTGCAACTCTAGTGACCCGTCGCAATGCCACCATTTACATGTGTACATTATTTACCTCTTTATGGTTCTTATTGCAGTTACCATTGCTTACTCTGAAGCCAGTGACATGACAGCTGAAAGCAAGGAGAGTCAAAGTATCAGGGAAGAAGCAACAGAGCATTCGACCATCATCGACAAACTCAGTGTAAGACCCTATAATGGCACCAAGAATTTTATTATAATAATTGATGTGTTGGGCAGGCTGGGTCGACGTGAACTGCACTTGATGCAGTGTAGCGAGAGACAGACCTCCAACACTTGATAAAATGCAACACAATTTTATTTAACGTCTTAACTATTATACATGTTCAACTGTGGGTTGACACTATGCTGACTTGACTGGAGACCTGATGCTAGCCTGACCAGACTTACTGACTACCACACGGTGTTTGAACTGGCTATGCTCACGAGCTCTGACTGTCTCAGAGGCTGGGTCCCAAGAGAGCGGGAAACCTAGTGCCCTCTGGCTTTATAGTGGTAGTGTCCTGTCTGGTGATTGGCTGCTCTGTTCTGTGTGCTTACTGGTCATCCTGTGTGTCAATCACTGCCTGTCTGCACTCCATCATATACATAGATGTATACTATGATATCTCTCCCCTTTTTGTTTGTGTTTAGATAATAAATATTAAGGTGCGTGTGGATGTGTATATGTGCGTGACTATATACAGAATGTGCTAAAATGAGCTTATATACATAGGAAGTGTGGCTAGTGCAGATATAGGGCAGATGAAATGGTAAATACGATATTTACAGAGGTCAAAACGATGAGGTAACAAAATTGTGCGAAAGTTCAGTCTATAAGTTTATTCTTTGATGCGGGCGAAGAATTCTGGTTGACTGCCTCAAGGGTGGATCAGGGGCCGCCTGCACTTGGATAGGTGGGACCGCTGCCAATGTGGTCGTCGCAGGGGTCGGCAGGATTGTTGGTAGATCGGTGGAAGAATGCTTGGTCTGACGCGGATGGTGTCTAGATCGGATTTCGAGATGAGGTTCGCCGATGCGCCGGTGTCCAGTTTGAACCGGATGCGAGCCTTGTTGACTGTGAGGACAGCACACCACACGTCATCGGGATCCACGCTGAGGATCGGGAGGTGTTTCACTATCTTGGAGAAAGGCAGCGCATGCTTCGTAATGATGCCCACCCGGATGGGGATTTGAGGCACTCAGCATCAGGATCTGTTGGGCTGTCGGGGTCGGAGTCTGGCATGCCCTGCTGTGTTGAACGCACGCTTCTGCGCCGTGGCTGGGATCGCTGGATGCTGGGCAGTGAAGCAGATCTGCAAAGGGCTGCGTAGTGGCCAAGCTTGCCACACTGTAGACACCGTCGTGATTTTGCCAGACATTGCCGCTTTAAATGGGCGGAGCCAAAATTCAGACACATCATGACGCCAACGTCAGCGCGTTCCGTGCGCCATCGCGCATGCGCAGTGCGGTTGAACGACGTATGCACCTGCGCAGTCTGGTCATCGGTCTCACCGTCCCCTCGGTCGTGGCGCGCATGTGCAGGGGCCTGGGAAATAGCGCGCAAAATGGCCACTCTCGTCGATACTGAGGCCCTGTATTTGTGCGATAGCCTGCACCCGTTCCGCCTCGTGAGAGGCTAGCTTTGCCGTTTCTGCCACCATGATGTGGGAGTACCGATTGTTAGCATGTTCGTGGAGAACGCACGTTTCGATGGCGATGGTGAGGGTGAGCTGCTTGACTTTGAGGAGCTGCTGGCGAAGGGAATCGGAGTGGACCCCGAAAATTATCTGATCCCGGATCATGGAATCAGTTGTCGAGTCATAGTTACATGACTGCGCGAGGATGCGGAGATGGGTCAAAAAAGATTGAAAAGGTTCATCCTTACCCCTGAAGCTTGCTGGAAAATATACCATTCAAAACTCATTCACTTCAATGTGTCAGTGGCTGTCGAACTTCAGCCGGTCTGTTTAAATTTTGTCTTGTCTTCGCCTTCAGCGAATGTAAGGGAGTTGTAGATGTGGATGGCGTGGTCCCCGGCTGTGGAGAGGAATAGTGCAATCTTCCTGGCGGCCGATGCGGCCTCGAGGTCAGTGGCTTTGAGATAGAGTTGGAACTTTTGTTTGAAGGTCTTCGAATTTACACCAAGGTTGCCGGCGTTGCGGAGCTGCGGAGGAGGGCGGACGTTCTCCATGTCACCGGATGGCTGTTTGCTGGTCAACGCTGATTCACTCCAGGGAGGTCCGTCAATTTTCAGTATCACTCACTGGTACCATGATGTGGAGGGCAGGCTGGTTCGATGTGGATTGCACTTGATGCAGTGTAGCGAGAGACAGACTTCCAACACTTGATAAAATGCAACACGATTTTATTTAACGTCTTAACTATTATACATGTTCAACTGTGGACCTGGTACTAGCCTAACCAGACTTACTGACTACCACGTGTTGTTTACACTGGCTATGCTCACAAGCTCTGACTGTCTCAGTGGCTGGGTCCAGAGAGAGCGGAAAAACTGGTGCCCTCTGGCTTTATAGTGGTCGTGTCCTGTCTGGTGATTGGCTGCACTGTTCTGTGTGCTTACTGGTCATCCTGTGTGTCAATCACTGCCTGTCTGCACTTCATTATATACATAGATGTATGTTATGACAATAATCTTTACTTTGTCACAAGTAGGCTTACATTATTACTACTACTAATAATAATAATCGTTTATTGTCACAAGTATGAAGTTACCGTGAAAATCCCCGAGTCGCCACATTCTGCCACCTGTTCGGAGGGAGAATTCAGAATGTCCAAATTACCTAACGGATTGGATTCTCTGTTTTAGGGACTATGTCCCCACGCCATCGTAAAATCTGTGGCCTTTCAGACCAGAATAACTGGCGTGAAAGGGCCATATATTCATAGCCCTGCAGGGGGCTAACAGTAAAACTTGCAGCTTCCGGGTCAGAGGCTACACATGCGCAGGGCGCCGGCCTCCAGCTCAGTCCGTGGAGCTGGACCTTAAACATAGCGCCCTTGATCGGCTGCGCAAGCGACCCGGACCGCCCAACCAAAAATTGGCCAGTCCCGTATAAGGCCCCCCC
The DNA here is from genome assembly GCF_902713615.1 of Scyliorhinus canicula. Lineage (NCBI taxonomy): Eukaryota > Metazoa > Chordata > Chondrichthyes > Carcharhiniformes > Scyliorhinidae > Scyliorhinus > Scyliorhinus canicula. Next base: position 60,003,492 of record NC_052166.1, read on the forward strand.
CGCCCTCTGATCGGCCCGCCCCTGACCAGGGCGACCGCGGACTGAGTCCACAGCTGCCACGTTAGTATCCCTACCGGCAGGGCCATGTTAGATCCACGCCGTCGGGACTTCAGCCAGTCGGGGGCAGAGAATGGTGGAGCAGACCTCCAGCAATGGCTGCAGGTAGGCGATATGACACGGCGGGAACTGGCGCCGGTCCCGATTCCATGCGGGGAAATGGATTCGCCACCCCGGTGCCAGCCACGATTGTGGCATCGGAGTGCGGAGAATCCAGCCCCACGTCTTTCAGGACTTGTGGGAGGAAACCGGAGCACTCGGAAGAAACCCACGCAGACACGGGGAGAACGTGCAGACTCTGCACAGACAGTGACCCAAGCCGGGAATCGAACCTGGGACCATGGCGCTGTGAAGCAACAGTGCTAACCACTGATCTACCGTGCCTGCGTTAAACTGGGTGGTTTGGTGTCTTGTCACTAGCCTGGTGTAACTCATGGGGCAGGATTTTATGCTGGTGGCTTGAGGCAGCGGAAGTGCCACTTCTGAGAGTTGTCAGCCAATCAGATGGTTGGCATCTCTCTGGTTCCAGCACCACCACCAGGAGTGGTCACCACCACTGGGACTGCATCGAGTCTCCGACAGCACTCGCCAAGGAATGTGAAGGTAAATGTGATGTGGAGATGCCGGCGTTGGACTGGGGTGAGCACAGTAAGAAGTCTTACAACACCAGGTTAAAGTCCAACAGGTTTGTTCCTGTTTACAAACAGGTAAACAGGTGTGTTTGAAACAAACCTGTTGGACTTTAACCTGGTGTTGTAAGACTTCTTACTAAGGTAAATGTAGGGGTGGGTAGTGTCACCTGGCAAGGGGGTCTTCTCATTTCTGTAATCGCAGTATGGTTATGCACATTAAAGTTGCAGTTCCCATGTGACACACTGATACGGTATGCTTGCCACATTAAGTAGGTTTACTGCAATGATGAAAGCCAAAGTGAATAAATTGTGGTGCATGGGATTCTCCATTTCTGAGACGCCAACTCAGAATTCATGGACTTTCACTTCAGAAAAACTGACACCACACCTGGACTGATTCTGACCGGGATCATGTGGAGCACAATCAATTCCAATGAGAAACGGAGCCGGATTCACCGGTTTGCAATTGACACTCAGGAGGCTGACACTTTGCAGCCGCATATACACACTTCACTCCCCACACACACCATCCCAGCCAACAAGATGGCAGCAATGGGATCGGCGCCCGTTTCACCGACACCAAGCTGGAAACCATCCTGGACACCGTGGAGGAGAGGTGGGTGACTATGTACCCCGGCCCAGGAAGGAAGCTGCCAGCTGCCACCGATCATCGTGTCTGGGCGCAGGTGACAGAGGCGGTCAGCGCCGCGAGCAACACCGTCCAGACAGGACAGCAGTGCCGGAAGAAACTGCACGACATCCTTAGGGCGGCCAGGGTGAGTAGGCAACACTATGCCTCCGGTGCTGACCCTACACCACTCCCCAACCAGGAAGGAAGATGAATCCCCACCCTGCCCCATGGCACCGTAGCGGCCACCATGGTTGGGTGACCTCTCCACTGAGGCCACCAGCTGCCCACCCCTGGGCTGCATGCGTCGTACTGTCTTCTGTTTCTCCCAACCCCCCCACCCCCCACAAGGAGGACGCTGCGACAATTGCCGGGAGTGGATCAGGCACCTAAACTGCATCTTCAGGAGGCTGACGCACTGCTCAATCACAGACTTTGTTGCTGTACGGCCGTCGTTGTAGCGGGTCTCCGCGTCGGTCTGTGGTCTTAGCCACGACTGCAGTGGATAACATCTGTCGCCTAGGAGCCAACCCCCCTGGCCGAAGGGGGGTGGGGCGGGAGTCTCAAACATGTCAGGAATCGTCGAGTGTGCCAGGATGATAGTGTTGTGCACACTACCTGGGTATCGGATGCAGACATGTATGATGCGCAGCTGATGGTCACTTATCAGTTGCACGTATCGGTTTGTGTCGAGCGGCCTGTCATCTACAGGTACTTGTGGGGGGACATGTATCCCGTCTATCACCCTCTGGATTTGGCACATCGCGGCGATGGCGGCAAACCCCGCTGCCCCAGCATCCTGCTGGGCTCGGTCCACATTGAAGTGAGCCGCCTGGGCATATACGGCCTCCATGATGGTTCGAATGCACCTGTGCACCGAAGTCTGAGAGATCCCGGACAAATCCCCACTCGGCGCCTGGAAGAACCAGTGGCGTAAAAGTTCAGGGCAATCGTAACCTTGTGGGCCACCGGAAACAGGTGTCCTCCCCATACCCCCGCAGTGCCAGGTGAACCATCATCTGGCAGATATGTCTCACTGGCTCCCTGCTCAGCCGGTCTTCGATGGCATGCCCAGTCCGGCAGCTCCTCGAATGACAGGCGGTGCCGGTACACGTGAGGCCTCAAGCGGCACCGCCTTTGCACCTCCTCCTCCTTGGCCTGTTGGGCGGCTGGGTCTTCGACCTTCAAGTGGGCTGCCACTTGTCCTCCTGTGGCACGATCCGGTGCTGCCTGCTCAGCTGCTGCAGCTTGCTCCTCCTCGAGCCGCACCCATTCGTACTGCTGCAGGGCATCCCTCAGGGCTGCAGCAAACAGCAGGAAGGTCACCATTGCAGCTTGAATTCCAATATCCATTGTCTGCAGGGGTGAAAGGCTGAACATGTTGGGATATGGCGCATGCCCTGGGTCCACCGGGCCACATGGTGGCCTCAGTTGGGACTGTGGGCTCTGCCCCCACATGCCCCCCCCCCCCCCCCCCCCCCCCCCCCCGGCCAATGTCCGACCGACCTGGCTGAACTCAGCCACTTCTCTCTGTGTCCTACCTCCTCTCTCTCTCCTTCATCAGCCACCACGCTGGTTTCACCATTTTTAAAAGCACAAGTGAACCGCACCATCGGGAACTCGGCCCATCAAATGATATGCAAATGGTGTTTACTCTACGTGTGTTCCTATAAACATCGGTACCACTGCCAAGGTGATGGGGAATCGCGATTTAGCGTCAAATCGGCACCTGCTGTGATTTTGGCATCGGAATTAATTCTCCGACCAATCGCGTTTCGTGATTTCGGCATTGGCAAACGGAGAATTACGCCCGGTATTTCTTATGCATCTTTAAAATAGATAGTTTTAAACAGCTGCCGTTTTCATACAAAGGCATTTGGTAAACTTCTGTTAAAAAAAAATACTTTCATCAGGGAACAAGTACAGCATGGTTTTTCACCTCCCAGACAAGAAAAGTTCGCCAATTCTTAATCTTAACAGTACTTCTTCAGGATTGCTGAAAACAAGATATTTTGTGTAGAAGCTTTTCATCTTGCACTCATCAGGACATTCACGAGAATATCAGGTAAGGGAAATCAACAAATTCATACTGTATGAGAATAGAGTGCCGATTGGTTGTCAAGTGCACTCTGATTGGTAGAGGTGTTGCCATGCAGAATGCCTCTTTAAACAAGGGTATGATAACGTGAATTTCATTGTGTGTCATAACAGTGATCTGCATTACTATGTTCTAGGAGGATGAAGCGGAGGCTTCAGGGCAGGAACTAGGCTCTCATATTCAAGGTGTGTACTTTGAGACTAAATAACTCTAACATGGAGGCTCCATAAAGTTCAGATTGTAGACTGCTATTTATCATTCGATTCCTCAAATCAGCTTGAAAACAATAACAGCTGTTTTCAGAATGTGCACATTGTAAAATTAAGTCAAACTCTGGTTTACATTATGAAAATAAGAATAAACTTCAAATGGGAACGTCACCATGAACTCAGAATGAATTCTGCTGAATATCCGCCTGTATTTTTCCATTCCCTTTGGGCTGTTTTTTGTGTGGGAGTGAATATTTTTGTGCAAGCAATGAGCACTAATTGCACATTCTTTGGGAGCTGGCCTAAACCAGCAAGGGAGTTGAATTCTTCCCTCATTTTAATGTGACTCAGTCATTGAAGCAACCGGATTGAATGACTTTACGAATGTTCACTCACCCCTTTCACACCATTGGATTCTGCAAATCCTCCCGGACTGTTCTCCTCCATCACCCTCAATTTCATTCACTGGAAAGTCAGGATGAGTGCAAAGTTTTATGCTTTTGCTGCCTTTCTTAACATTAAACAAAGAAAATATTGTACACAATTTTATTTTTTGTTATATATATATCGGCTAGAGTATTTATTTTGTGATGCCTACCGTTTTTCGTGGTTACTCATTGGAAAGTGCGTACCATTGCAAGAGTTTTCTACTTCTGGTACCTCAGCCAAGCAGCAAGCTTGGTACATGGCTTGGTTTAAGCTGTTGTCCCAGTGACAGTCTCTTTGACTAGACAATTTCACATCTAAGAACTGGATCACATTATCTCTCCATGAGAGCTCCATAGACGCTGTTTCTCTATAAAAGCACCTTGTGTCCTTCATCAGTGCAACCACAGCGGCTGATGTAAGACAGTGTCTTTTTCTTAGGTAAAGTGTTCTTTTCAAACTAATTTTAATACATATGTACGGCCAGACGATGACGATTTAAACAAACTTTTTTTTAAAGTTTTTTTATCGCGGCATTTGTATTTTCACACAACAAACATAATCGCAATTCAAAGCTAACCAACAGAGCTACAATTAGCAATCTCAACAAAATACCCCACCATCCCGCCCCCCACTTGCCAACTCCCCTGCCTCCCCATTTTAACCCCCCCCCCCCTCCCCCACTGCTGACACCTTGGGCGGGATTCTCCAATCCCACAGTAGAGTGTTCATGCCGTTGCAAACGCCGTCGCCTATTATGACGGCATGAATGGGCGGCTCCTAGCATTGGTGCAGTTCGCGCCGCTCCAGCTGCCGCCTCCTTCAATGCGCCGTCCCCGACCCAACATGGCGCAGGACTACAGGAGCCAGCGCGTAGGAAAGGAGGCCCCCAGCCACAGAGGCCAGCCCGCCAATCAGTGGGCCCCAAACACGGGCCAGGCCACACCCCCCCACCCCCCCCCCCCCCCCCCCCACCCCGGGTCGGACCCCACCCCCCCCATAGACCGCCACCTGACCCTTCCACGCTGAGGTCCCGCCGGCCCAGAGCAGGTTAGAACGGCGCCGGCGAGACTTGGTTCTTTTAATGCGGCCTCTCGGTCCATCCGGGCCGGAGAATTGGCTGCTGGCCGCGTAGAGCATCCCGCAACTGGCGCCGTGCCGGCGTCTGGGCTGGGAGAATCCCGCCCCAATCGTCTCTCAAATAAATCGATAAACGGCTAACACCTCCGGGCAAACCCTTCCACAGAACTCCTCAGGGTGAAATTTATTTTTTCCAGCCTGAGAAACTCTGCCAGGTCACTCACCCACACCCCCCGGTTTTGGGGGGGGGGGGCCCCGAGTCACTCCATTCCACAATATCCGTCTCCGGCTACCAGGGAGACAGAGACCAAGACATCGGCCTCTCTCGCCCCCTGGACTCCCAGATCATCTGACTTCCGAAGATCGATTGGGACCACCTTTACCTTCACGACCTCCAAAATAACGTCGGCAAAGTTCTGCCAGAATCCCCCAAGCTTTGGACATGCCCAAAACATGCAGTGGTGATTCGCAGGCCCACCCGCCTACCGCCCACACCCGAGTCCCACCCCTTCAAAAAACCTGCTCATCCCGGCTACAGTTATATGTGTCCTGTGGACCCCCTTGAACGGGGTGAGACTAAGCCTAGTGCACGATGAGGATGCATTCGCCCTCCTCAGGGCCTCCCCCCATAGCGCAGCCTTAAATACACATTTTGTACAACACATTTTCCGAACATTATAATAATCATGAAAAATGATAGGTTGAATCACACCCGTATGCAACCATTATCTCTTTGTGTCCTTTATTGTTCTTTGCTTTAGGCCTCAGCCTCGAAAGTATCCACACACAGAAGAAAGACGGAGAAAGTAGAAACACCAGTAATCGTTCGGACCTGGAGCCATCGCCTTTTAATAGCCAGCACTTATCTGAGGATGGGTCTGAGGAGAAGATGGAAACATTCTTACCCACGATGCAAATAGTAAGATTAGGGAGGAAAATGGTGCTGTTAGCTACTAGGATCACCCATTGTTTTCACATGCTTCTGAGATCCATCGTGTGAGCTCATCTTATTTACACTACCTTCATGGCAAATCAGCTTTGGTGCACAGTAAAGCCTTCACAGGCACATCAATGACAAGCATAGAGTACCGTAGCCCCAATATGTTATTTAAGTATGCACACATTTTCATGAAATAGCTGGTGTGGTCGAACCTGTGTACAGACTCTGGATGGAATTCTCAATTTGCCAGAGGCAAAAGGTCAGAAACCCACCAGGGTAAAATCATGTTGCAAGTGTCCCAATGGTGGGTCAATGGCGGTTCGCTCTCCCCGCTGGGAGGTGCGCAAATGCGGTCTGCATTCATCTCATGAATGCTTATGAAAACAACTGCCTGCTGGAATTCTGTCAAGCCTGCCAATTTTGGCAGCGGGAAATTACATCGGCGTCAAACCAGATTGCTAACGACTGTTGTGCACAAGGTAGTCCTCAGGGAGGGTGCAACAACTTTCTGCCACAGTGCTCCTGATTCACCCTACATCACTTTCACAGAATCACAGAAAAATAGAGTGCAGAAAAGGCCCTTTGACCCATCGAATCAGCACCTCCGCATGAAAGGCACCTGATCTGCCAATCCTAATCCCGTTTGCCAGCACTTGGCCCTTAGCCTCGAATGTTAAAACGTGCACATCTAGGATATTTAGACTTTGCCAGGGCAGACCACTTCCTACCTCCGTCTCCATGCCGAGCAGGTCTTCATGGACAGCATTGTGCTGCTGGACCCATGGACCCTCCTGTGTTACCGAACAGATCAGTACTGTTCCTGGGGTTGGGGAATACAGGAGTCTCCTTAGCCCTCGTGTCTATCTGTACAGAAGTGTGCTGTGGGACGCATATGGCCACCGCAATAAATGTAAGAAGTTTGACTGGGGGTAGGGCACAAGGTGAGGTTGGGCTGGGGGAGGTGTGGCTTCATGAAGAAATGGGGGGGGACAATGTGGAAGGAGGGCTGTGCAGTGGAGGAGGAAGATTGAGGACTCATTTTTTTTTAAAAATGTATTTTATTACAAACATGTATCAAAACAGGTTACAGCACATAAACACCCCGTGAACCATACTTCCCAGCAATCAACTATACAGTCTGTACAATTCCCCACCCCCCGCGCATGATGAACAGCTCCTCAAACACGGACATAAACATCCCCCACAAACCCCTCTGCTGAGCCCCTTAACTCATTCGTTATCTTCTCCAACAGCAGGAAGTCGTACAGGTCACCCAAGCAAGTCGCTATCCCTGGTGGCGATGTCGACCGCCACTCCAGTAAATTCGCCACCATGCAATTAAAGAGGCGAAGGCCATGACATCGGCCTTCCTGCTCTCCATGAGCTCCAGCTTCTCTAAAACCCCAAATGTAGCCACCAAAGGGTCCGGGTCCACCTCCTCCTCCACTATCCTGGCTAGGACCGTGAACACTCCCGCCCAGAATCTTCCCAAACTCAAAACATGTGCACGTGATTTGCTGGCCCCACCCCACACCTCTTACACTCATCTGCTACCCCTGGAAGAACCCACTGATTCTTGCCTGAGTCATATGCACCATCTTAAACTGTATCAGGCTCATCTTTGCACAGAAGGAGGTGCCGTTTACCCTACGCAGTGCCTCACTCCATATTCCCCAATTGATTTCCCCTCCCAACTCCCCTTCTCATTTCTCCTTGATCTTCACCAGCTGCTTGCCTCCTTGCTCCCCCAGCCACTTGTATATATCCCCCAATTCTTCCCTGCCCTTCCACATCCGGGAGCAGCATTCGCGAAGTACGAGGGCTCATGATGGCAGGCAGAGGGGCAAGGAGATGGATGAGGATAACTAATGGAAGGCAGAAGGAAGAACGAGGGGAGGACAAGGCTGCATGCAAAGCTCACAGGCAAGGAGGTCAAAGAAGTACCACATTGTCAACTGGAAGGGGATGCATGAAGACTCCACGGTGGGTAGAGGTCCAAGTGGGGCATGGGCACCTCGCAGATGATGGGCTCGGTGGGAGGGTGGTTGCATGGAGGAACAGTCTTATTCTTGAAGTTGCTAGTCTTTTCCCTCTGGGTTTGTGACATTTTGGAAGGGTTGATGAATACAGGTGGGCTGGACAAAGTGATATGAGTGTGCTGGACTGGTATTTAAATAAGTCACCAGAACCTTCGAACCCATCGGCCGAGGACAGGTGGGCGAATCAGTTGCCGGATCACCAGGAGAGTCGGAGGGGAATGTGTGTGTGCAAAATTATTGAGGTTTCAAGCACTGAATCTGACACGGGATCCTGTTAGTCTACTCGGTACCCACCTCCACAATGAGTCTCAAAATGGGACAATCCCCCCCTTGTACTTGGCTAATACTTATATGAAGTTCTAATGCAAAATGAACAATATTTTTTTATTTTAAAATGAATCTTCGTGTTGCTTCAGCAGGATTGTAGATTACGGGGATAGATAGGCCAGCAATTTCTGCTCTGGCTTCTGCTCCACTACCTTAACTTCTCTGGAAGTGTGACAGGAAACCCATTTGCACATATTTACAGATGGGATTTCAGGAGAGTGAGTCGGGTTTTTTTGTCAATGGGAATGCTTCATTAGTAATCAGCCGGTGGTGTTCTTTCAGGCGCATATTTTCCATAAAGACATCAGGAGACTCAATATGAGGATTTTTTTTTTCTAGCCTGTGGAATTCTCTTCCCGAGAAAGCAATGGAGGCTGGTAGGTTTGTGAAACTTACTTCTTCACTCACCTGAGGAAGGAGTTACACTCGGAAAGCTCGCGATTCCAAATAAACCTGTTGGACTTTAACCTGGTGTTGTCGGACTTCTTACTGTGTCCGCCCCAGTCCAACGGCGGCATCTCCACATCACAAATTTATTCAAGGCAGAGTTAGACAGATTTCTGAAAGACAAGGGGCGGGATTCTCCGACCCCCACCCCGGGGCCGGCGTCAATCCCGCCCCCGCCGTGTCCCGAATTCTCTGCCCCCCGAGATTCAGCGGGGGCGAGAATCGCACTGCGCAGGGCGGCGGGCCCCCGCAGCGATTCTCCTGCCCGCGATGGGCCGAAGTCCCGCCGCTGACAGGCCTCTCCCACCGGCGTGGATAAAACCACCTACCTGACCGGTGGGATTGGCAGCGGGGGCGGGCTCCAGGGTGGTGCCAACAGGGCCGGCTCAAGGCACCGGCAACTCGGGCCCCCCGGCTCGGTCCCCCCCCCCCCCCCCCCCCGCCCCCCTCGGGTCCGCACCCCCGCCCCACCCTCGGGTCCGCCCGCCCCCCGCGTCCGCCCGCCCCCCGTGTCCGTCCGCCCCCCCGCGGTTTGCCCCCCTCGGTGGCTCGCCCTCCTCGGCCCCGCCCCTCCTCGCCCCGCCCCCCCCTCGGGTCCGCCCCTCCTCGGCACCCCCACACCGCCCCCCCTCCTCGGCCCTCGGCCTCGCCCCGGCCCCCCCCCCCTCGGCCTCGGCCCCGCCCCCCCTCGGCCTCGGCCCCCCCCCCCCTCGGCCTCGGCCCCGCCCACCCCCTCGGCCCGGACCCCCCCCCCCCGGCCCCGCCCCCCCCAAGGGCGCCGAAGTTCAGCTTGCCCGGGGCGCCAGCAACCTAGAGCCGGCGCTGGGTGCCAAAGGCCGTTAATGCCAGCCGGCGGAGTGGGAACCACTCCGGCGCGGGCCTAGCCCCTCAATGTGAGGGCTTGGCCCCTAAAGGTGCGGAGACTTCCGCACCTTTGGGGCGGCCCGACGCCGGAGTGGTTCACGCTACTCCGACATACCGGGACCCCCCGCCCCTCCAGGTAGGGGAGATCCTGGGAGGAAGACAGGAAAGTTGAGACCACACATAGATCAGCCATGATCTTATTGAATGGTGGAACAGGCTCAAACATGATTGGCCTACTCCTGTTCCTAAGCCCAATGTTCCTGCTCGCTACTCTTGCAATGTAAAGTGTGTGGATTCACTAGAACAGTCGGGCCATGCTTATTGAAAGTTTATTTTCCCTAGTGTATCATCTCTCCGCTCTGATTCCACTGATATTAACTCTGCAACATCTTCACTCAAGTGGTTCTTCTTCACATGCACGTCTAGCCAAGTGAGTGTGGAGAGTATCGCAGCTGTTTGAGCCCACATAACCTTCTAGGAATTTCGGAAGTGATCAGGAATAGCTATGCTTGATTTTCCCCTTTACGAACCAAAGGTGATGAGAACTGTTGTTGTAACTTTTCTACTCCCCAGTCCGAAATCAGGATGGAGCAGGGATGAAATCCGAAGCCACTAATCATCCGACCAGTAGGGGAACCGGTGTTACCAACAGTTTTAATTCAAATGTAGATTTACGCTTGTTATGTGAGAATACCTTTAAGAAATGGGTCTTGACTACTGCAGTGATGTCAGAGAGTAGGTGGAGTTGGGCTGTCTGTCAGCTTTTTACTTTTGTTTTTGAGCAGGCTGCAGGGTGTGTTTTAGTTTCGTTTTCAGAGTTGGAGCTGAAGCCAGACAGAGCAGGTACACTGTTGATCTCTCTGCCATGAAAACACTACCTCTTGATCATTTGGTGAATTCAGAATTATAAATGTTCTCGGTAGTGAAGTTAAGCCTGATGTCTTTCTGTTTTGAAGGTTTTTTAAGTCTTATGGAAGTTAAAAGAACAGCTTAATCATTACTTAGTGTTGTATTCTTTGAGGGTTGTATTTGAATTGATGGTTGCTAAGATGTTCACTATGTTTTAAAAAGGTTAACTTGAGTTCATAGAATAAACATTGTTTTGCTTTTAAAAAATACTTTTCCATTTCTGCTGTACCACACCTGTAGAGTGAGCCGTGTGCTCCCCATACCACAACCTATTAAAAGTGTGGGTCAGGTGAACTCCATGATACACTTTGGGGTTCTCTAAACCCTGGCCCATAACACACTGCTGTTTCGATGACAATTGGTCAGGAATAACAGTCTGCATCCTGAAGCACAGAGCAATACAAATTTCCCTTTTTGTTTCTCTTGGAGGATGCAGAAGAAACAGAAAGTTATGAGTATTTCAGAAGCTCCCGAGGGAACACCTACTCGGTGATATGTGACGAAATTCACAGCAAAAGTATGATCTCTCTCTTGAAAGCTGAGGAACAGAAGCACGCTCTGGACTACATGATACATGCTTTCATTCCTGACCCCACATTCCAGGATTTGAAGAAAAGGTTAGTGGCGAGAGGTTCTCTCTATATCTCCATCGGGTTGTATTATCCTGTTATTAAAAATAATTTAGAAGAAAAGAATAAATGCTTTGCATTTTTATAGCAGCTTTTGAATCCTCAAAATGTCCCAAAGGACTTCACATGCAAGTAAATACTTTTGAAGTTGCATTCACTATTATTTTCTAATCTATTTGGAGAACAGAAAGGGCGGCACGGCAGGAGAGTGGTTAGCACTGTTGCTTCACAAGGCCAGGGAACTGGGTTTGAATCCCAGCCTGGGTCGCTGTTTGTGCGGAGTCTGCACGTTCTTCCTGTGTCTGCGTGGGTTTCCTCCAGGTGCTCCGGTTTCTTCCCGCAGTCCAAAGATGTGCAGGTTAGGTGGATTGGCCGTGCTCAATTGCCCCTTAATGTCCAAAAGGTTAGGTGGGGTTACTGGGTTACAGGGATAGGGTGGAGGTGTGGGGTTAAGTAGGCTGCTCTTTCCAAGAGCCGGTGCAGACTCGATGGGCCGTATGGCCGCCTTCTGCACTGAAAATTCTATGAAATTCTATGAACCATACAGTGCTAGGCAAAATCCCGCAAAGGACAAATTAGATTGTCCAGTTAGTGGTTTTTGGTGGTGTTGGTTGTGGTGTACTGGCTGAACTAAAATAATTGTCTGACTCTATGAATTGTGCCTTGGGATCTTTTATATACCGAGAAAATAGAAGCAGGAGGAGGCCATTTGGCCCTTCGAGCTCGCTCCGCCATTCGTTTTAATCATATCCAACACACCAAACAGATGAGTCCTTTCTTTAGTGTCCTATTCAAAAGACATTGGATGTGATTTACTGCCCGTGTCCTCCTGGAATCAGGACTGGACGTGGCCTCTTCCTGGATTCCCGTTGGTCGGAACGCTCCATGAGATCAAACGAGACCTCATGAGACGTTGCGATCTGGATCCAGCCCACAGTGGGCGGGATCCAGACTTGCATAGTCAGGTGAGCTTAACTGCTCACTTAACGATGCCTACACCAGGCATAACCAGCCCTGCCGAGGAGACCCCAGCTGGTCGCTGGTTCCACAAACTGGGACTAGGCGGCACTTGGGGGTGTCTCCCAGGCGATCGTAGCCCCCCGGTGTTTGTCCTCTGGACAGGATGGTACCCTGGTGCTGCTGTTACTACCCGGTCACATTGGCAGCCTGCCACCCTGGTAATGCCACCTGGGCATGTTGGCAGTGCCACCTGGATGTCAGACTGGCACCATCAGCTGCCCAGGTGGCACTGCTGCCTAGGTCGGGGCACTGCCAAGGTGCCCGGGTGGCATTTTGCTTGTGCTAGGGATCGGGCCCGGGGGGGGGGGTGCCATGCCCATATGAGGTGCAGTGCGGGGGGGCATGAGGACCCCCCAACAGTTGAGTTGGCGTCCTTGGGGTCTCGTCGGGGAGGGGGAGGGGGGGGCTCGAGAGACCTGAATGCCAGCACAGGAGAGCAGGGCTCATCAGTGAAGGAAATGCTACTGATTGTGGCCTTGGCGGGGCATTCCCCACTGAGGCCTGAAAGAAATAACAGAGGCCAATTCGATAGCAGGGTTGATCCCAGTGCTACAAGTGCTGGGAACGACCCTGCTAAATCTGCCCAAAACTGGACTCTTTTTCTTTCGTTGTAATCCAAATGGGTTTGATCCTCTGTTTACTCAAAAGTAAGCTGGTATTTACACTGCATACATAACAAGACCATAAATATGTAAATATTTATTTTTCCGCACAGTGCATCACTCTCCATGCCTTTTCCAATTGATTTAGATTCCTATAACTGCCCAAGACAAATGTGGTTTCCAACATCATTCATTAATCGACTGTACATGAGCAATCCTTCAGGGTTTTACTATCTCCCTTTCAGAAATAATTTACCTTTCTATGTTTCCTTTCCTTTACCCTCTCCTCATCCTAATTGGGAAGTCACCAAGTTGTAATTCTGGTTGCAAACCCATAGCCCGGCACAACTTGAGTATGTCTGTTGCTGCTGCAGTAACACTCTGGCTTGAGATAGTCAGATAGAATTTATTTTCCTTTTAAGCACTAGGTTAGCTAGCTCATCTGTGTTAAGTTAGCAATTCGGAGCTTGGTTTCAGTAGAGGTCAACTTCACCTCAGTCCCTCTGTAATGAAAAGAGAAATTAGCCAGGGTTTCCACTTAATCCCAATCTGGTGGCAATATGCGAGCAATATGGCTGTCAGATGAGGCCCAGGTTGACCCCCACACTGACTACCTTACGTTTCCAATATGAATGGCCTGTGTCCTTGAAGCCATACACTATATGATTCAGTATTAGTCGGAGGCAAAGAGAGAAAATTGGCAGGGGTCTACATGGCAAGTCAGTAATGAAAAAAGTGGTGCCAACAGAATTGTTCTAAAGGTCCAGCAACAATATTGTAAGGGTTTTTATGGCTTCAGGTTTAATTGGTGTTGAGAGTTTACACCAATTTCTCTCAACACCTATTAAACCTGAAGCCATAAACAGACCATTTCTTTTTCATCTTCAGCCAGGGCATTTCTGCCAAAACATGGGCAGAATAGCTTGCGATGGTAATGGCAAGGGACAGTGGGGAAAGTAGAGCACACTGGTCAGGGAGAGAATCCATTGGATCTGGATGGCTTTACTTGGCTGTACAATAGTGCCGGGAATGTCAGATTTTTGGATTTGGATTTGTTTATTGTCACGTGTACTGAGCTACAGTGAAAAGTTTTGTTCTGCGTACAGTTCAGACAGATAATCCCATACATGAAAAGAAAACATAGAGCAAACATAAATACACAATGTAAATACATAGACACAGGCATTGGGTGAAGCATACTACTCCGTAGAGAAGATGTGTGGAGATATTAGTTCAGTCCATAATAGGGTTAGTTAGGAGTCTGGTAACAGTGGGGAAGAAGCTGTTTTTGAATCTGTTAGTGCTTTATTCTCAGACTTTTGTGTCTCCTGCCAGATGGAAGAGTGAATACGCCGAGCGGGATGGGTCTTTGAGTATGCTGCCCACTTTCCCAAGGCAGTGGAAGGTGTAGACAGAGTCACTGGATGGGAGGCGGGTTTGGCTGTGTTAACGACTCTCTGCAGTTTCTTACGGTTTTGGGCCAAGCAGTTGCCGTACCAGGCTGTGATGCAAACAGATAGTATGCTTTCGGTAGTGCATCTGTAAAAGTTGGTCAGAGTCAATGTGGACATGCCGAATTTCCTTAGTTTCCTGAGGAAGTATAGGCGCTGTTGTTCTGATGTTCTGAGATTGTCTATTTTCCAGTCAGGAAGGGAGGAAGCAAAAAAACCAACATCCTTTGTTTGTCCAATCAGAAAAGCAGATTGTTCATTTAAAATGCAGGGATTTGCTTGTATATGCAGGAGAATTAGCATGACCTGCTGCTCATAGACCCATACTGTCTTGCCCACTCTGGTATTACAGTCTATCAGAATGACACTGGTATATTACAGGAGTTGTACAATCAGAGCAATGGGCATTAATTTGTATGGGTCAATAATTTTGTTTGGACATCTCAGAAGTTCAAGACCCAGGCTCCCAGTGCAAAGAGAGATAATTATGAGTTTAATTTGAAACGGTGTAACTTGGGTTCCCTGATGACCATGTTGCTGAAGGCACTTGATCTGCCTTGATTGACCAGAAGCAGCCAGGTTTTATTTCAGTTCTGTGTTGAATGAAGACATTTCAAGCACCCAAATCAGTTATGTACGCAAGCTAATGCTTTTAGCATGACTGTTTAGTGGTTTTGCTCTTTCTCAATGCCTACTTTGGTCACTTATTTCTGCGGTCACTATTATTTTCTAAATTGCCAAACATATTTGGAGTAATCCCATTCACTTTCAGTTTAGACATTCTATTAATTCTATTTGATTAATTGTCTGTGAGTGTGGTGGAGGCAAATTCAGTTGTTTCAAAATGGAATTGGATAAGCACCTGAAGGGAAACAATTTGCAAGACCACGGGGAAAGGGCGATGACTCTTGCAGAGAAAGGCTTCGGGACAGTGACCATTACTTATACGACTCATTGATAATAGTTGCTTTTTGACCAGTGATTGTAGGTAGCTTTTGTATGTAGTTGATGTTGTTTGGTGGTTTCTGTTTTAGTTACATGATACATCCTTTCCTGCATATTTGTGATTTATTAATATGATTATATTACTTGAACTAATTGGGTGAAAAAGTGACACAGAAATTTACATACATTACAATGGTGACAGGTGGAATTTAGGGGCGGCACGCTAGCACAGTGGTTAGCACTGTTGCTTCACAGCGCCAGGATCCCAGTCTGTGCGGAGTCTGCACATTCTCCCCATGTCTGCATGGGTAGGAAACCGGGTGCTCCGGTTTCCTCCCACAGGTGTTTGTTAGGTGAATTGAACATTCTGAATTCGCCCTCTGTGTACCCAAACAGGCGCTGGAGTGTGGCGACCAGGGGATTTTCATTGCAGTGTTAATGTAAGCCTACTTGTGACACTAATAAATATTATTATTATTGATGGACAAAATGTGCACCAGACTTTTATATTTAATAATAATAATCTTTAGGGCGGCATGTGGCACAGTGGTTAGCACTGGGACTACGGCACTGAGGATCCAGGTTTGAATCCCAGCCCTAGGTCACTGTCCATGTGGAGTTTGCACATTATCCACATGTCTGCGTGTGTTTCACC
Organism: Scyliorhinus canicula; assembly: GCF_902713615.1. NCBI lineage: Eukaryota > Metazoa > Chordata > Chondrichthyes > Carcharhiniformes > Scyliorhinidae > Scyliorhinus > Scyliorhinus canicula. The sequence continues at coordinate 60,019,450 of NC_052166.1, forward strand.
CCCACAACCCAAAAAATGTGCTGGTTAGGTGAATTGGCCACGCTAAAATTGCCCCTTAATTGAAAAACAAATTGAGTACTTAAATTTATTGAAAATAATAATAATCTTTATGTCACAGGTAGGCTTACATTAACACCGCAATGAAGTTACTGTGAAAACCCCTCGCTACCACACTCCGGCGCCTGTTCGGGTACACTGAGGGAGAATTCAGAATGTCTAATTCACCTAACAGCACGTCTTTCGGGACTTGTGTGAGGAAACCTGAATGCCCAGAGGAAACCCTCAGACATGCACATACAGTGACCCAAGCCAGGAATCGAACCTAGGACCAGTGGATTTCTGGGATGATATTCATAGTAAACCGAGCTGTTTAATAAAATAGGATTGTTTTAAAATGTCAACCATATAAGGCTAAAAAGTTTAATGCTGACCATAGCATTGTGAAGTTTGATTATGAAGGTGCAGACTCTCTGGCAGTGCTTTGTTCTATTGGCCAGTTGTTTCACTATTAACTCCAAATGCAAGCTTTTCTCTCAAGTGCGACGCAGAAATTTGCATTAGTGTGTGAAGTCTAAAGTGTAATAGGCATAATGCACACAAACATAATTCCCACAGATAGATTTGGGATAGGTATCTGTAAACTGGAGACACTAACCTTGAAGTTCCGAGAAATGGTTCGAAATGACTTACTGCGGGTTCCTCGAATGGATTAGTAGCCGATAACTCACTCTTGGTATTCATGTAGTGTCTGCGACTAGTCAAAAGACTGTGAATATACTTCTACAGAAGGAGCTTTCCATTTAACACTTAATTAAAGAGTTGCATTGTTATTGCCAAACCATATGGGCTGCACGATGGCACAGTGGTTAGCACTGCTGCCTCACAGCACCAGAGACCCGGGTTCTATTCCGACCTCAGGCGACTGTGTGTGTGGAGTTTGCACGTTCTCCCCATGCCTGCGTCGGTTTCCTCCGGGTGCTCCGGTTTTCTCCCACAGTCCAAAGATGTGCAGATTAGATGGATTGGCCATGCTAAATTGTCCGTCAGTGGGGTTATAGGGATAGGGTGGGGGATTGGGCCTAGGTTAGGGTGCTCTTTCGGAGGGTGGGTGCAGACTTGATGTGCCGAATGGCCTCCTTCTGCACTGTGGGGATTCTATGATTCTATGATATAATTCTTCACCTGTACAGGATACGCTTGAATTTCTTTGATCTCCTGGAGAATTGGTATGATGAAGCCATAGGAAATGCCAAGAATATTGCTACAATCAAGAAGAAAGAGTTTAAAGCAGAGTTGGAGCTGCGAATGCACCTGCATGAACCCAGAGGAAAACGCATTAAGGTGGATGTACTCCATGTCAGAGCCGGTAAGTTCCAGTGCTACTTCAAGAGTAAATGAAAGGGTCCAGTTAGCTCTTCCCACCCACCCTGTGTATCAGCTGGTGAATGCACCACCTTGTATTATATATTGTGTCATACACAATTATATTTTGTTTGATCACAATCAGAGTAACAATAAGGAAGCTATAATTGGTGCGTGGAGTAGAGGGCGAAAATATTTGGCAAAGGATTTGTTGCTTATTATTTTTCAGTGTGTATTGGATGTCTGGTGAGGACTGGATGGTCATCGGTAATTTAAAAAAAGATGCCAGTGCTTGTGAAGCCACGTACAAACCAATTTCGCAACTGCTTGGGCCTTTCCAGGCAACCACCAGCATTTCTTTTACCATTGTTGGTAACGCATGATAGAGTCATCCCTCTCTACAGATAGCCTGTTCCCTTTGCACGGCTGATGTGCAAGAACCAACTTTTGCCATATACACCATTTTCTGTGTGTTCTCCGCTCTCCTGCCAAAGCAGACAGATGAGAGACACGGTGCTGAGGAGCCCGGTTCGATCCCAGCACTGGGTCACTCTCTATGCAGAGTTTGTACATTTTCCCCATGTATGCATGTGGGTTTCACCCCCACAACACAAACCTGTGCAGGGGAGGTGGATTGGCCACGCTAAATTGCTCCTTAATTGGAAAAAAATAATTGGGTACTCTAAATTTTTTTTTTTAAAGTAATTTCTCCCACTTCAGCTTGCCTACTTTGTCAAAATAACCATTGACCTTGTCTCACAGTGGAACTGCGCCTGCACATGGAGAAAGTGGAACGTCACTGTAAAGGAGTGGATAAAGTTTTGAAAGAACTAACAAACAATTTTAAAGGACTCCAGTCAGAGCACTGCAAAGCCATCTTGAACTTCCGTGATAGCATATACAACATGGAGGAGATCTTCAAAACTGCAAATAAATCTGATAGGTAAATCATATTAAACTGCAAATAAATCTGACAGGTAAATCACGTTAAAAAGTAAATGTAAGGGTCCAGTTAGCTCTTCCCACCCACCCTATGTTTCAGCTGGTGAATGCACCACCTAGTATTATATATTGTGTCATACATAATTATATGTTGTTTGATCACAATCTGAGTAATAATAAGGAAAAAGATAAAAGAGCTTCCCTCTTGGCTTCATAGATATATCTATTGCCCGATGTTAAATGGAGCAGTGTAGAATCTTGGTCAGGATTTTCCCCATGGGCTTGGGAGTTCCTGACACCAGGGTCAAATGGAGGTCAGACGCTCACACACTAGGCCGCATTTTATCATAGAATCATAGAATTTACAGTGCAGAAGGAGGCCATTCGGCCCATCGAGTCTGCACCGGCTCTTGGAAAGAGCTCCCCACTTAAGCTCAAGCTTCCACCCTATTTGTATCCCAGCAACCCCAGCTAATCTTTTTTGGACACTAGAGGCAATTTATCATGGCCAATCCACCTAACCCGCAGATCTTTGGACTAGGAGGAAACCGGGGCACCTGGAGGAAACCCACGCAGTGTAACGCACTGGTGCGGGCTAAACTGACTTAGAGTGGATGAAAGTCCTGCTTCTGAGAGCTACTGGTCAATCAATGACCACCAACATCCTGAGAATAAAAGATAGTTGGCCCTTAAAAGTTGAAGGTTTTAGAAAGAAGATTGTAGGGTGGGCAGATGTGGTAATCAATTTGCCAACAACAAGCTTGGCAAACAGCACATGAGATTAAAAAATTAGATCATTTTGATGGTTGAGTGATGAATGTTGGCCCAGGAACGTGGAGGGATAAATGGCACAGGACAAACTGCCTACCCCTCTTTGCGTGATGCTTTTGGGGTAATCACTTCTAGGTGAGACAGTCACTGCCCACGGGTCCAGGGACTTTCCCCATGGCTCATAGAGGAGATAAACTGCGTGCGACTCTCGATCTTGATTTACTTGAGAGGCCCAAAGGCAGCATCAATAGTGCATTAGTTTGGACTTCCAGTGGCTACCAGGAAGTCAGTGGACACACACAGGGAATCTCCGGCTCGGAAGCAATGATTTGAGCTCTATTTACCCGTAAGCGGGGGACTTTTGACAGAAAAGTGTAGCTGAAGGTGTGGAGGAGGGAGGAGGAATCCCCCCCCTCCGGGCTGGGTCGGAGAGTCGCCGGGAGGCGGCGTGTATCCCGCTCCTGCCGGCTGCCAAATACTCCGGCGCCGGAGATTCGATCGGCGACCGACCGCAGCAATCCCCGGCGATTCTCTGGCCCGTGATGGGACAAAGTCCCGCTGGTTCTTTGCCAGTCCCACCGTCGTAAATTAGACTATGTCCCTTACCGGCGGGACCTGGCGACGCGTGTGGGCTCCGGGGTCCTGGGGGGGGGGGGGGGGGGGGGGGTGCCCCTACGGTGGCCTGGCCCGCGACCAGGGCCCACCGATCCGCAGGCGGGCCTGTAATGTGGGGGCACTCTTTTCCTATGCGCGGCCGTGTCAGCCTCCGCGATGGCCTCCGCGTAGGTGAACCTCCCCCCTGCGCATGCGCGGGAATGACGTCAGCAGCCGCTGAAGCTCCCGCACATGCGTGGACCCGTGCTGGCCGGCGGAGTCCCTTCGGCCCCGGCTGGCGTGGTACCAAAGCCCTGCCACGCCGGACGGCGGGGGCGCAAACGACTCCGGTGCCGGCCTAGCCCCTGAAGGTGCAGAGGATTCCGCACCTTTAGGGCGGGCCAACGCTGGAGTGGTCCACGCCACTCCGTCCCGCCGGGACCACCCGCCCCGCCGGGTCCGTGAGAATCCCGCCCCACATCTTTGGGTTGTTGGGGTGAAACCCACGCAGACACGGAGAGAATGTGCAAACTCCGCACAGACAGTGACCCAGAGCTGGGATCGAACCTGGGATCCTCAACGCCGTAGTCCCAGTTCTCACCACTGCACGACGCGCCGCCTGGGAATCATGATTTCTGACTATTCAGCGCCGCGAGGCAGCAGTGCTAACCACTGTGCCACCGTGCTGCCCTTTTAAAAAATAAATTTAGAGTACCCAATTATTTTGTTTACTAATTAAGGGGCAATTTAGCGTGGCCAATCCACCTAACCTGCACATCTTTGGGTTGTTGGGGTGAAACCCAGGCAGACACGGGGTGAATGTGTAAACTCCACACGGACAGTGAGCCAGGGCCGGGATCGAACCCCGGGTCCTCAGCGCCGTAGTCCCAGTTCTAACCACTGCACGACCCGCCGCCTGGGAATCATGATTTCTGACCATTCACCGCAGTGGCTGGAGGTTAGACTTCGCTCGAGGCAGGAGCAGAAGCCGGGATGGAGGTTAGACCCGGGGCTTTTAGCGGACAGGGGAGGCACGATTTGGGAGGCATTGAAGGCTGTGGTTCGGGGGGGGAGATTATCTCATTCAAGGTGCACAGAGATAGGAGAAGGAGGGAGGAGTCCGGAAGGTTATTGGATGAGATAGTTGAGGTGGACAGGAAATATTTGAGGGCCCCCACCAAGGAGGGATTGGCAAGGGGCAGTTCAACAGGCTGATGATGGAGAAGGTGGTCGGGCAGCTACGGAGAGCGAGAGGGGTTCAGGATGAATCTGGGAAGAAGGCAAGCCACATGTTAGCCCACCAGCTAGGGAGGCAGGCCGCGTCTAGTGAAATCCTGAGAGTGCGGACAGGGAAGGGGGAGGTAGTGTCGGTGCAAGGAAAGATAAATGAGGTGCTCTGGGAGTACTGGGAGAAGTTGTATAGGGCCAATCCGGCGAGGCGGGGGGAGGGTATTGGGGATGTATAGCGAGGCGTTGGAGAAGAGGGAACCGGAGATACTGACCCAGGCTTCAATCACGAGAAAGGATAAAGACACGCTTGAGTGTGGATCATATAGACCCATATTGGTGTTGAATACAGATGTGAAAGTGTTGGCTAAGTTAGTGGCTAGAAGATGGAAGGATGCGTTCCGGGGGTGGCTGCAGGGACCAAAAGTTTTGTGAGGGGCAGGCAACTTTCCAATAACATTAGGTGGTTACTAAATGTGATCATGACCCCAATGAAGGGACGGGTAAGGAGGTAGTGGTATCTATGGACGCAGAGAAGGCTTTCGACCGGGTGGCGGTACCTGTTTGAGGTTCTGGGAAGGTTTGGGTTTGGGCCGAAGTTTGTGGTATGGGTGTGTCTGTTGTAGCTGGCCCCGGTGGTGGGTGCATGGATAAACAAGATGAGTTTCTTTCAATGGTCCACCCCGTCGACCGCGCGCGCGTGACTGGCACCGATTCTACGGCTGCCGGAGGTTCGCGTCCCAGCGTCGGACCCGATTGCGAGTGTGACGCCCCATTCTCCGCCCCAGTGCCGAGCATTTTCGGCACAGAGGCTCGGAGAATCCCAGCCCAAAACTTTCTGACTCAGGGATATGAATTCTACCATGAGTGGTTAGCACTGCTGCCTCACGGCGCCGAGGACCCGGGTTCAATCCCAGCCTCTGGTCACTGTCCGTGTGGAGTTTGCACATTCTTCCCACGTCTGCTTGGGTCTCACCCCCATAACCCAAAGATATGAAGGGTAGGTGGATTGGCCATGCTAAATTGCCCCTTAATCAAAGAAATGAATGCTACCATGAGCCAACTGACCCTCCCCTTAGAGAAATGCCCTGTCTCCACTCATAGAGCACACCGACGGGGGCTGGTGTCACGCCACGCCAGTCGTGGGCCGTTAGCAACGGCCCCACCTGGCGATTCGCCGGGCCCCGATGAGCCGAGCGATCGTCCGCACGGTAGCATAGTGGTTAGCACAATTGCTTCACAGCTCCAGGGTCCCAGGTTCGATTCCCGGCTTGGGTCACTGTCTGTGCGGAGTCTGCACGTTCTCCCCGTGTCTGCGTGGGTTTCCTCCGGGTGCTCTGATTTCCTCCCACAGTCCAAAGATGTGCAGGTTAGGTGGATTGGCCATGCTAAATTGCGCTTAGTATCCAAAATTGCCCTTAGTGTTGTGTGGGGTTACTGGGGTATGGGGTTAGGGTGGGGGTGTGTCTTGGGCAGGGTGCTCGTTCCAAGAACCGGTGCTGACTCGATGGGCTGAATGGCCTCCTTCTGCATTGTAAATTCTATGATCTGTGATCTATGACCCTTCGCCGCCGGCTGAAGTGGCTCCAACTCAACCGTCGCCCACCTAGTCCCGAAAAGTGCAGAGAATTCCGCACTTTCGGGGGCTGTTGACGCCGGAGTGGTTGGCGCCGGGTCTCCCGCCGGCATGGGGACTGGAAGGGAGAATCCCGCTGGATATGTACAATTCAGAATGGTGTGTGAATCGAAGGCTGATGATGTCCCCATGAAGTTCATGCCCTTGTTTTTCCTGCCGTAAAGGTCACAGTGTTGTTCTTCTGCTTTGTTTATCACACTATAAATTGTTTTTTCTTTCTCATTCTTTTGCGTTATCCCAGGCTGGTTACTTTGCTGAACTCCCTTCACGCCAAACAAGATAAATACATGGAGTCTGTTGACAGATTACTTCGCAACTTTCAGAATACGATGGACAAATCTCTATCACAATTACAAGATGACAATGCACAATTTATCACATCCTTCAGGTACCAATGTAAAAAAGATTGAACTTGACTGTATCAAGAAGCCTAAGCTTTAGGTGCATCAAGTGGGATGTGCAAAATTCTTATTAATAATGGGTTGCACTTTAGAGACTGATTGGTGTCTAGGTTCAAATCTACCTTAAACTGCTGGGACAAATGTCAGCTTTATCTCGTGGCCAAAGAGTCGCTCGTAAAGTGTGTTTGTGCAATCTTGTTGAAAGGTATTTTTGAAGTGTATGCACCGTTACAGTGTATTGTTGGTTATAAATATCTAGTTCATGGCTCATAGTAATATTGCAGAAGTAATTTTAGTTCTGGCAAGATTAAGGCCTAACTATGGAAAATACGATGAATGCTACCAAAGCAGCTTAAAGACTATTATACTTAAAAAAGATTGGGGGCCATGCTGACTTAAGGGTTTAGCAGCTAGAAAGGTAAGATGATAAAACAATAACTGGGCTTACTTAGCTGAAGAAGGTGGAGTGTCTAACCTGCTTGTAAAGACATGCAGCCCAGAGAGTTGTTTCAGGAGTTAGAGCTAAAATTAATTTTAAAGCATTCAGTGAGCCCTCAAAGGCTACTTTGTCATGGTGAAACTTAAGAAAGCTCGAGGTTTCAATTTGGTGCGTGTTTGCTTCAGAGTGTGAGTGTTCTGTAGCAAGGAAAAAGACCATTCTGGAAAGACCTGCTGTTAGGAGGGTCCATGTAGCCAAGGCTTTGCTGTTATCTGGCTCTGTGCAGTTGGAGCTCAGATGAGGTCCTGGGAGCCATTTGATAGCTATATGCATTTAAGGCTCAGAAGAAGTCCTGGGGAGCTGACCCTGAATTTTAGAGCATAAGATAGGCATTGGGAATTGTTTCATCTTTTTGACCTTGTATAGTAAAGTTTATTTTTATTTGGGTAAAGCCCGTAGAATCTTGTGGCCAGATACTCTGAGCAAGTGTCTTGAATCTCAACTTTGTCAACGTTATGTGTCCCCAACTGGATTTAACCAAAAACTTATGGGTCTGGTCTAGGTCCATGAACAAATGCAAAGTCATGAGATTTAGTAGGAGGCACAGAATTACGAGATCATTGCAACACAAAAAGAGGCTATTTGGTCTATCGCTCTATGCTGGCCCTCCAAAGGACCAATTTACCTAGTGCCACCTTGCGGTCTACTCCCCATAGCCTTGCACATTCTTTCTTTTTATATAACAATCCAATTCCCTTTTGAAAGCCGTGATTGAACCTGCCTCCACAACAGTCTCAGAGAGTGCAATCCAGATCCCAACTCACTGCGTGAGAAAGCTTTTCCTCATATCCCCATTGCTTCAATGGCAATATAAGCCAAATATAAGCTGTTGATATCCTCTAAGATATTGTAGGGAGATTTGGGAATACTGGCAGATAGATGCACAATAGGTGCACAATAGCCGTAAAGAAATCAGTAGGACCTTGGGCTGTATAGTTAGAGAATCTTTTTCCAATTAAGGGGCAATTTAACGTGGCCAATCCACCTACCCTACACATCTCTGGGTTGTGGGCGTGCAAACTTCACATGGACAGTGATCTGGGGCCAGGATCGAACCGGAGTCCTCGGCCTCATGAGGCAGCAGTGCTAACCACTGCGCCACCGTGCTGCCCCTGTATAGCTGGAGAATCAAGCAAACATTTCTCCATAGTCACCTGATCTGGTCCCTCCTAGAGTACCATGTACAGTTATGGAGAAGTCCACCACATTGTGAGAGGAGCATCCAAGCATTGGTGTTGGTCGAGTGAAGGGCAACTAAGTTGACAGCTGCGATTCAGCACCTGTTTTATGAGGAGGAGCTGCAGAAGTGGCATTTATTCTTTTGACATGGAGAAGGGCTGAATGTATTCGAATGCAAGGGTGCACAAGTTTAAAATGCAGGAGCACAATTGATTACAGATTTGTGGAATAAAGTTGCTCAGGAGGAACATTGAAACATAGAATTCTGGGGGACATACGGGCAATTAGAGAATTATTAAGTGATACCATTATAAATTGAGTAGGTAGGAGCGATCCAGCAGAAGAGATTAAATTGTTGAGCCTTTTCCTTGTTTCTAAATAAAATCTTACATTGTTGCTGTTCTGAAATTTAGGTTATTTGCAGAAGGCGGTAACTATACACCACATGAAATTGGGTTGTACAACGAGAAAGTGGAGCAGACAGCCACCAACATTGCCAAGACAGAAGGGGCAATTATGGTTGATTTAGAACTAATGGAAGCCCTATCCTTAGAACAGGTACGTACTGAATATTAAATAAGAAGTCACTATTTTTAGTTTATTTAGAATGAAACTGCCTGAAAATATTACTTATTTAAGCTTGGCCTAGTCAGTTGCAATGTCTCAGTGTGGACGTATCTGTGAACGATTTTCTAATTTATAGCTTACCGTTGACTTCATAGGATGCATAGCTCAACAGCTTGCCTCAGCCAATATTAATTTGCTATGGATATTGAGGTTATAAAAATGGCCCCAAAATCATTATACGTAGAATCCTTATGATAGACAACCGAAATAAAAACAGAAAATGCCAGAAATACTCAGCAGGACCGGCATCATCTGTGGAGAGAGAAATAGAGTTGACAATTCAAATTAATTGCCTTTCACCAGAGCTGCAATTGTTAGCAGTGTAATTGATTTTGAGCCTCAAGAACAAATGGGAAGGTCAGTGGGAACAGGTGATTGCTAATGCCAACAGTTTTCCTGTTCCCGTCATGTTGTACATTCAGTAGGTCTCACAAAGAGGTCTCACAAAGAAGTATTTATCGATAACACATAACAATGCACATATATACAGGATACAGCTTAAGCGATGGCTAACTCCATGCTTGCTTCTGCACAAGTCTCTGTCCTGTTCACAACTGGCCCTAGTCTCAGATCATGTGCTCATTACATCAATCCCAATTATTACAATCCCAAATCAGACCCCAACAATGGCTAGGCCACTGGACTGAAACCCCAATATTTTAGTTTATTTTGTAAGACTATGCGGAAAGAATACTTTTATTTTTTATAATCTTTATTGTCACAAGCAGGCTACATTAACACTGCAATGAAGTTACAGTGGCTACATTAACACCGCAATGAAGTGTGAAAAGCCCCTAGTCACCACATTCCGGCGGCTGTTCGGGTACACAGAGGGAGAATTCAGAATGTCCAATTCACCTATTGGCCCCTAGTCCAGTTTTGGGACTTGTGGGAGGAAACCGGAGCTCACGGAGGAAATCCACGTAGATACAGGGAGAATGTGCAGACTCCGCACTGACAGTGACCCAAGCCAGGAATCAAACATGGGACCCTGGTGTTGTGAAGCAACAGTGCTACCCACTGTGCTACTGTGCTGCCCTATGATTGATTGCTCCAGGATTGGGGCAGCGCGGTAGCATGGTGGTTAGCATAAATGCTTCACAGCTCCAGGGTCCCAGGTTCGATCCCCGGCTGGGTCACTGTCTGTGCGGAGTCTGCACGTCCTCCCCGTGTGTGCGTGGGTTTCCTCCTGGTGCTCCAGTTTCCTCCCACAGTCCAAAGATGTGCGGGTTAGGTGGATTGGCCATGCTAAATTGCCCGTAGTGTCCTAAAAGTAAGGTTAAGGGGGGGGGGGGTTTGGGTTACGGGTATAGCGTGGGTTTGAGGAGGGTGATCATGGCTCGACACAACATCGAGGGCCGAAGGGCCTGTTCTGTGCTGTACTGTTCTATGTTCTATGATTGATTGAATGAAGAAATAGGAATTTAGAATTTTTAAACCAAAACTTTATTAACACATTGTTAAACTCTTTAACATCACACCTGATAATAGCTTACAATTATCCCTTAAACAACACCTTAAACAGTAAATGCAATACCCTTAATTACTATCTGAATTCCCAATTAAACAACAAGAAAGGGAAAACATAAAACTCTCAATCCATCCTACATTCCAATAGCACAGAGGAATACTTGCTTTCCAGAACAGATTTGGCTCCTGCTAGAACCCTGATAGACCCTGGCTGGATATCTTCAAAAAGTCATTTCAACTGATTGGTTTCAGCTTCCCCCTTGTCCTCAGACAAAGCTGCACTGCTTCAAATACTGTTACTTTTTTTTAACTATCCTACTGTGAGAGCAAAATACTTTACTTATGGGCTAAAGAGTAGCTAGATCAAAATGCCACTCAAAATCATTTTCAAAATGTCTGAATGCCCACGGCGCCGAGGACCTGGGTTCGATCCTTGCTCTGGGTCACTGTCCGTGCGGAGTTTGCACATTCTCCCCGTATCTGCATGGTTGGGTCTCATCCCCACAACCCAAAAGATGTGCAGGGTAGGTGGATTGGCCATGCTAAATTCCCCCTTAATTGGAAAAAATAATTGGGTACTCTAAATTTATTTTTAGAAAATGTCTGAATGCGTCAGCTCCACCCAGCAATGACATCATCTCCCCAAGCTGAAAGTAAATTAACGCCCCAGGCTGAAAATGCATTAACTCCACAGGACTCCCTCTTGTCAAACAATAGTGCATTAGCCCAGGCTTTCACTCTGGTCAAATTCACCTCTGGCTCCTAAAAGCTTTCTGGTCTTGCAGAACAAGACTCTTTTAAACACATTCCTACTGAGGCATCCAAACGTCAAAATGCCAAATGTCCTTAATCCAATATATCCAACATCCTGCATTCATCACACAATGTGGCCGGTACTGTTTCCCAATCCCACGGTAACCCTTGCTATGGCAGTTACCTTTATAATACAATCCTGAAGACAGGAATGCAATGAACCATAGAACCACAGAATTCCTACAGTGCTAAAAGGAAGCTATTCGGCCAATCAAGTCTCCACCGACCCTCCAAAAGAACATCCACTCACCCTGCCCCATCCCCGTAACCCCACCTAACCTTTGGTATACTAAGGGGCAATTTAGTATGGCCAATTCACCTAACCTGCACAGATTTGAACTGTCGGAGGAAACCTGAACACACGGAGGACACGGGGAGAACATGCAAACTCCACACAGTCACCCAAGGCTGGAATTGAACCCAGGTCCCTGACGCTGTGAAGCAACAGTGCTAACCACTGTGCTATCATGCAGTGCCGCAAGAAGTTTGATGACCTCCATGTGTGGCCAATGAATGCACCCTTACATGGGAAATTCTGCCAGCACCACCCCGAGCTTCACACATTTCCCCTGGCTTAGAAATGCCTCTTGAAGAGCTAAGGTGGTAAATGCCTTCTGCTGAAAGCCATCCTCGTGCTTCTGAAGGCAACTTGTCATCTTGGCTGCCTCTGATCCCTTTCATCTCTCAACCTAAGGGGAACTGTAACTATCAGCTTCATGATTGGGAAAAGGTGGTGCACTAGGGGCCTACAACTCCTTCTAAATGTTTAGCACCATGACTTGCTGACTTAACCATCTTCTAAAAACTCATTCAACACCCAAATGCGTCACTAACGCAGGAATAGCAAGTAGATAGTGAAAAGCAACTCTCCCGCAAGTAGGAAGGTGATGCCTTTTAAATAACACTGGTGGGAGAGTCACTCATGCAGTTGAATGGATGCTCAACTCTGCTTGTTTAAGAGGACATTAACTGAAGCAATAGGGATCAAAATAGCAGGTCTGACATCAAGGGCGGGAGTCTCCGACCCCCCACTAGGTTGGAGAATCACCCGGGGCCGGCGTCAATCCCCCCCCCCCCCCCCCCCCCCACCACCACCACCACCATGTCCCGAATTCTCCGCCACCAGAGATTGGGCGGGGGCGGGAATCGTGCCGCGCCGGTCGGCGGGCGCCCTGCGGCGATTCACCGGCCCTCGATGGGCCGAACTCCCGCCGCTGTCAACCCTCTCCTGCCGCCGTGGATCAAACCACCTACCTTACCGGCGGGAGCAGGCGGCGTGGGCGGGCGCCAGGATCCGGCAAGGGGGGGCGCGGGGCGATCGGACCCCAGGGGGTGCCCCCACGGTGGCCTGGCCCGCAATCAGGGCCCATCAATCGGCGGGCGGGCCTGTGTCGTGGGGGCACTCTTTTTCATCCGCCTTTGCCATGGTCTTCACCATGGCGGAGGCGGAAGAGACCCCCTCCCCTGCGCATGCGCCGGGATGACGTCAGCAGCCGCTGACGCTCCGGCGCATGCGTGGACTTACGCCGGCCGGCGAATTCCTTTTCGGCCCCGGCTGGCGTGGCGCCAAAGGCCGTTCACGCCAGCCGGCGGAGTGGGAACCACTCCGGCGCGGGCCTAGCCCCTCAATGTGAGGGCTTGGCCCCTAAAGGTGCGGAAACATCCGCACCATCGGGGCGGCCCGACGCCGGAGTGGTTCACGCCACTCCAACACGCCGGGACCCCCCGCCCCGCCGGGTAGGGGAGACTCCCGGCCCAAATCAGTATTATACGGAATATCATCATGATCTTTGCAATCTGCATACTTCCGGTGCATTCATGGGAGCCCTCGCCTATTGTCCTCTACAATTGGCTTGTGTGAGGTCATGTGCTGTGCCAGCTGGCAACCAAGCAGTTGAGATAAAATAAACAATTCCAAATGCTGGAAAGGTGCAGCAGTCCTGTCAGCATTTGAAAGAGAAAGGCGAGTTTGTCTGCAAATGTCCTTTTGGCACTTGTCTTCCAACTGTTTCACCAGCGAGATCTTTCAGTCCACCGAAGGTAGGATGCGCTTAAATCAGTTGAATACACGTCATTGCAATCATGACCTGTACCGGTTTATCGGTCTCAAAAATGCTTTACGGTGCCTCATTGGACAGATCGATTTTATCAGACAAGCAACTGTTCATGCAAGCCAGTCTAACGAATTGTGAATCATAGCGTGATAGTGAATATGTTACTTTTATTTATTCTTCCAAATAGAGCACTGGGGTGATCAAAGAGGTTGAAGACAAATTCATGCGTTACACGTTAGATTTGATGTTCATTGAAAAAATGAAACGATTTCTGACAAACAGTCAAACAAGAATTAAAACTGAGGTAAGATATTTTTTCTGAGTCAATGGTTTTTTTTTTCTTTCTTCATTTAAGAGATGTGGGCTTTGCTGGCTAGGCCAGCATTTGTTGCCCATCCCTAATTGCCCTTGAGAAGATGGTGGTCAGCTGCCTTCTTGAACCGCTCCATGTACTGTAGGTACACCCACTGTGTTATTCGGGAGAGAGTTTCAAATGTTTTACCCAGCGACAGTGGAGAGATGGCAATGTATTTTCAGATCAGGATGATGGGTGACTTGGAGGGGACCTTCCAGGTGATGGGGTTCCCATGTATATGCTGCCCTTGTCCTTCCAGATGGTAGGAGGCGGAAGAGACCCCCTCGTGTGTTTGGAAGGTACTGCCTAGGTTCTTACACAGCATCTTGTGGATGGTACACACAGCTGCTACTGTGCGTCGGTGGTGAAGGAAGTGAATGTTTGTGGGAATGGTGCCGATCAAGCAGGCTGCTTTGTCCTCTACGGTGTCGAGCTTCTTGAGTGTGTTGGAGCTGCAAGTGGGGAGTATTTCATTATACTCCTGATTTGTGCCCTGTAGATGATGGGCAGGCTTTGGGGAGTCAGGAGGTGAGTTACGTGCTGCAGGATTGCTGGCCTCTGACCTGCTCTTGTAGCCACAGTATTTATATGGCTAGTCGAGTTCAGTTTCTGGTCACTGGTAACTCCCAGATGTTGATGGTGGGAATGCATTGATGGTAATGCCTTTGATGTCAAGGGAATTGTCTTGATTCTCAATTATTGGAGATGGTCATTGCCTGGCACTTGTATGGCGTGAATGTTATTTGCCACTTGTCAGGGGGAGGCTGGAAATTGGCCAGGTCTTACTGCATTTGTACATGGACTGTTTCAGTGTCTGAGGAGTCACAAATGGTGCTGAACATTGTGCAACAATCAGCGAACATCCCCATCTCTGACCTTATTTTGGAAGGAAGATCATTGATGAAGCAGCTGAATAATAATAACAATCTTTATTAGTGTCACAAGTAGGCTTACATTACACTGCAATGAAGTTACTGTGAAGATGGTCGGGCCTAAGGCCCGAAGTGGGGATGTTGTGAAAACCAAATTTAAGTAATCTAATAGCATCCCTGATTGCTTGGGATGAGTACATTCTAGGACAAACCCAGTTTGATCCCCAGTTCATGCTGAATTAGTGGATCTTAGCCAGACTAGCTTTGGGGATGCTAGAAATGCCCCTGGGCCTCAGGAGATATTTCATTTTAAATTAATATATCTACATTGCAGGCCGCCGTCAGCAACAGACAAACACTGGATATAACTTCCCATCTTGAACAGTTGGAAAAGAAAATAGATGCATGTGCCCGACCCAATTTGGACAAAGAGGTGAGTTGAACTTCTACTGGAATTAGCACTTTGTTTGAAAATGTTACTCCATGTTTACAGACCAATATGTGAGTTTTTTTCCTCTATTTTGTACTGATGACTTTTCCCCTCTTTTAACCACCACAAATGGCTGGATCATTCTGGATCATCTGGAAGTTTGACCATTAAAGTATGACAGTCACTTCTGATGGTCACTGCTAAATCCCTTTCATGATGTTCTACCGCAGTTTTACACTTTGATGTATAGTTGATGGTTATTGTAGGAGGATAACCTTCATAGACAGTTAAACCTTTTTACATTCAATGTAAGTAACTGACCTTTGGAATGTTACTTCACTGTACAATATGGAGACGGGAGTGCTAATCCACAAAGCCAAACTGCTGTACTTAGTTTGTTGAAACCTTCTGGTTTTAAACCAGCGGCACATTCATCAATGGGTCACAAAAGCTGCCTGTTTTCTATGTCATTGAGACTACAGAGTTCATAACAGAGGCGGAATCGGGTACCTGTTCTTGATTGTACTCCTGTAATGTAAAAGCACCTATGCCATTGACAGGGGAAATGTTGCACCTGCGTCTGCTCCTTGTCTAAGGTGACCCCGTTTTGTTTTGCACACCGCATTAATGAAGATCAGATCAGCCTGAGACAGCTGTGATTTAGTACCTGCCCACATTCCATTCCTCGGGAAAATGGAGCTGCCGTGCTTGGTGGCAGGATTTCCAGGTTCAGTCCCCTGCCCACCATTTTTGCTCTCCTTTTATGAAAATTCAGGACTGGGAGCGGAATTTTCCAACGGTAGGTGCCGCTGAATGTCAGTGGCCTTCTGGCTGGGCTGCCGAATCTCCCGCGGCGGCTCCCGCCACGAAGGATCTGGAAAATCCCAGCCTTCTTATTTGCATTTTTAAACAGATACAATAGAAATAGACTTAGCCTGTGTGAGTCCTGCTTGTTAGTGATATAATTGTGACACCGTCTCCCCCAGTTTGTGTTGCCTGAGGAACTCTATCGTTTTGCCAAAGTTATCCGGGACCTTACGGAGAAGAGGGCGATCTATTTGAAATGTTTGGTGGTAAGTCCAAAGCGTACCTATGTGTGTGTGCATTTGTTTTTAACTAAAAGAAATCTCAGAATTAGAAAATTACGCTGCCTGATAACTCATTGATGTGGAGAGGATGTTTTCCCTTGTGTGAAAATCCAGAACTGGGGGCGGGGGGGGGGGGGGGTCACTGTTTAAAAATCAGGAGTACGTCGACCATTTAAAACAGAGATGAGGCAAACCTTTTTCACACAGAGGGTTGCGAGTCTTTCTTCCTGAGAAAATTGTGGAAGAAGAATCTTTGAATATTTTTTAAGGCCGGGGCGGGTAGCTTCTTGGTAAGGGGTTGGTAAGTTTTCAGGAGTAGGCGATGGGTTGCCATCAGATCAGCCGTGATCTTATTAATTGGTGAAGCAGGCTTGAGGGGCTGAATGGCCTACTGCACCTTGTTCGTATGTCCATTTGGTAAATTCTATGGCCTGTGTGATACTGAGACTGAGGGTAGAAAGGTCCCAAGCTCATTCTTCAGTTTGTGCTGATAAGTTGTGAACCCTACAAAATGAAATAACTGGAGTAAAGACACGACCTAGCATTTGCAATAGACTCTGTAAAGGTATTTTGCAACATTTTGTGCAACCAACATAGGCATTATTTTGTTCTGGATGTTTGGAATGGTTTCCCTGCGTTCTATTTATTGAACTCCTCAATTTCTTTGATGAACCCTTTCTAATTATTTGCTCTCCATCCTTGCTCTTCGCCTAACATACTCTCTGATAAAATGCTGCTTGTAGCTCCTCTTTAGACTTTGAGCAGTGACTTTGGAGAACTGCTTTGTTGGAAATATCACCCCCATCCCTAACATCTGCACGATCTCTTGGCATGATCCAATGTGAACAGGGGACAAGGAGAATTTATTAAAATGAAGTGACCATGATATTTCCAGTGAAGTCAGTTTTCTGTAGAACTGACTCGGGGTGCGTGCATTTCAACAATTGCGCTGGACCCAAGCCTTTACCCGTCTATTAAAGTAAAGCTGCAGTGGCTGATGTGCACATGTACCTTCTGATCGCCTTTAGTACCCCATTTCTGTTTCCTTCAGGAGTGGATTCTCCTGTCATCATCCTGGGTCAAAGGCAAATGGCCACTTGTGGCAGCGCTTTGTGCCAGCTTTGCCCTTTTGATCCTTGCCTCTGCCACAAAATAGGTCAGCAGCAATGGCAAGTTGTTCACCTCGGTCCTTCTTTATGGGGTATAAGGATGACTGTATTATATTTGGCTTTGATGAGCACCCCATTCATTAACATTCATAAATCAAAATGCTCCAAATTGCCATTGCCTCCCATGAATTGTATGAGCTTCAAGGCTTCTTATCATTTTTCTTTATCCTAGGAACCAGTCTTAGGGACAAAGGAAGCTCTCCTCCAAGGACCAATTGTCACAGCCACTCACGTTGAATTTCACACACATGAGAATAAAATAAATGAGAACAAAATAAATGAGCATCTGCTGATTCCCACCAGAAAGGGAAAGGCTATCGTTGATGATGTGGTTGTTGGTGTTATCAAAGATCTATTACTGTAAGTGAAATTAGCGGAATGAACATACCAGCACTGGCAGCAAACTGATGGCTGGAGTGCAATTATTCAGTTCAATTTTCAAGATGCTAGTCCACGTCATCAAATCTTATAAACCTACAATATTTACTCGGAGTGTCTAAATAACGATCTCAGTAGGAACTATTTTCTTCCTCCCTTGTCCAGAACCACTGGACGAAAAATCTTTTGAATGTCCTCAGGTGTGCAAATTGCGCCAGAAGATTGGGTGATTGCCAATGTAACACCTCTGCTCCCAAAAATGATAAAGGATAAAATTATAGACTAGTCAGCCCAGAGTTGGTAACATTCTAGAAATCACAGTGTGAGATGAAGCTATTGGGGCATTGGAAAGACATGTTAATTAAGGACAACTGATATAGATTTGTAACTGTTATAACCCACATGAGAGCTACGGGGCCGGGCTGATTAGGTTCCCCGTGACTGTCGAGGAATAGGAGTTACCCGGCTGAGGGGGCAGAGCTCCCTCATTAGCGGGGAACTAACCTGGACAGAGGAACCCCGGCCCGAGTGTGGGCGGGGGCGCGGGAGTCACTTCGTGGAGTGGTAGTGGTGTATTGAGTTTTTATTCGATCTTTAAATGAACCTTTGTATCCTTTACACTCCCATGCAGTCGCTTCCTTAGTACCCGCATCTGGCAAATCATATCTGGCATATTTAATAAAGCTCTTTGATTTGATTTGATTTGATTTATTGTCACGTGTACCGAAGTGCAGTGATTTTTCTGCGGCCGAGGGAATGTACACAGTACGTACAGACAAAAAGAATAATCAACAGAGAAGAGAACATTGACAAATGGTACATCGACAAACTGTGATTGGTTACAGTGTGGAACAAGGGACCAAACAAAGCAAATACATGAAAATAGGGGCCAAACAAAGCAAATACATTACAAATTCAAGAAAACAATTCAGTGTATTGACAATGGACAAGCAGTATATTTCTAAAAGGTTAGGGCAGGGATTTATCTGCTGTTCCCGCTGGCGGGATCTTCTGGTCCTGCCGACGGTGAAACCCCGCTGTGTGTTTCCCAGCAGTGGGGGGTCCATATGACGGGAAACCCCGTTGACAATGGCGGGACCAGAACATCTGGCCAATGGCGGGCCGCCCCTGCCCTTGAGCTCGTCTGCATTCGTAAGCTTTGGAAGGCCACCCACCTCTGTGAAAATTTGGAAATGTTCAAAGATGAACTCCTAATTAACTCATTAAATGTAGTAATTGGCTTGATCATTGCTCTGGGCGAGTTCAATAGCCCGTCCTCATGAAAATAGCCTGGGCCACCAATGGAAGTGGCAGCCCTCATTTCTGTTTGTGCGGATTCTTTTAGTCACCCTTTCCAACCTGGTCCTGGCAGCAAAATCTGACCCCAGCACTCTTCTCATTAGATTAAGAGGGATTCTAATGGAGGTGATCAAAACCATGAGGGATTTGAATGTTGGTGCATTGGTAATTTGAGGGCATAAATGTAAGATTTATACCAAAAGAACAGGTGGGATTTGAAGAATTTGATGGGAAAGTGTCACTCACATAGGGTAGGATTCTCCAGAACCATCCCTGGCAAAGCCGGTTGGGGGCAAGAATGGACAATTTGTCATTCCAGCAAAAATCCCATTCACCATGGCACCGGAAAATCAGAGCCGCAAACCAGGGCGGATGATTTTGGCCATAGTGTCATTTGGAGTGTCCATACGTGAACTACGCCAATTCCCCAGGGACAAGGCGGCACAGTGGTGCAGTGGTTAGCACTGCTGCCTGTGCCGCTGAGGACCCCAGTTCGATCCCGGTCCTGGGTCACTGTCCGTGTGGAGTTTTCACACTCTCCCTATGTGTGAGTTTCACTCCCACAACCCAAAGATATGCAGGGTAGGTGGATTGGCCACACATAAATCGCTCACCAGGTCGACATTTGTTGCCCTTCCCTAATTGCCCTTGAACAGAGTGGCTTGCTGGACCACTAAAGAGGTCAGGTAGGGGATCAACCACATTGATGTGAGTCTGGAGACACATGTAACCCGGACCAGGTAAGGGTCGCAGATAGCTTTTTAACACAATCGGTGATACCTTCATGGTGGAGACTAGCTTTATGTTGAATTTAAATTCCACCAGCTGCCATGGTGGGGTTTGAACTCATGTCCCCAGATTATTAGCCTGGACCTCTTAATTATGAGTCCAATGACATTATCACCAGGCTGCCACCTTCTCCTTTCGAAGGGAAATGGATGCATACATTGAAATACTTAGATAAAGAAAAATTTAATAGGGAATGGCAAGAGGATTGAAATAAGTGGATCGGCTTTTCAAATAGTTGGCACAGGTCGGTTGCATCTAACATTAAAGTTCTGTCATTCAATGCTGCAATCCTCGCTCAGTATTGAATATAGAATAATAATCCTGTATCGTCTTTAACCTGCAGGACCCATAAAGCAGAAATACAGTCTGAAACAGAGGGTGAGCTAACGGATGAACAATCTACAATTAGAGGTGAGACAAAACACAATCCTTTGCATTTCAACACCCATCACATAGTGAACACCATCAGACACCACATAGTCCCTTCAGAAGAATAGACAACTCCATTTTAAGAACACCCCTCATATGTACGTCGTCTTATTTTAGAACATATACATAATTGCCCTCTTCATAAGTTAATGTTTTCATCAGTTGGGATTGAAATACATTGCAATAGAATACAGTTTGTTGAATACAGTTTGACAGCAAGTTGAGTTTATTCCTAGTCCCCCTTTGATTAGTTTATTGAAAAACACAGAGTACGGATTGCTACCATCTGTAAACTAAAGAAGCGGCAATAATGTGTCCCGATATGTGACCGCTGTACATCTGGGCTAGGGTAGGGAACAAAAATAAATCAATTGCCTCTATCAAAACAGTATGCACACGTGGATATCTTAACATCACCCAAAATTCAAACATGCTGCTGATACTATTGAAACTAATGATGGAACCATCAATTCAGCGAACACGTGTAGTTGGATCTGAACAGAGGCTTTAATACACTTACAATAGAGCCAGCCTATTCGTCTTTGAACTTCAGGTGAAATGGCAGGCTGGCTCTAAGGCACTGATCTTTATACATCGGTCCCATGGGAGGAGTCCTGGGCGGAGTCAAGGGAGGAGCCCAGTAAAAACTCCTGCGTACTCCCAGAGCGACTCCCCCGTGGTCGGATAGTGCAACTGCACTTATAATGGGTAGATAACGAACATATATACATGGAGTGATATTGGCAACTATATATAGTGTGAATCACATTCGCCACAACTAATACATGTAGAATGTATGGATTACTGGAGTGTTGCCAAATCCCCAAAGGAATTTTTACCATTAAATCAACTTAATTTTTGTAACAAATTTGTTTTATAACATCTTTTATCTTGTAGGAGTTGACTGTAAATCTGCCACTAGAATTAATAGATTCTGAGTGTGTCATTGAAAAGTGTCACATTTGCGAGTCAGTTTCAAATGATCCCTTTTCTCTTTCCCAATTTTGCTTCCTCGTCACCAAAAGATATGCATCGCAGCCCAACTCTGTCCTAGCCCCTTACCCATGCACTGCCTGGCAGAGGTGTCCAGATCCCAATCAGCAATGGGAACCCTGCCTAATATTTATCCGGGGATATGTGGGATTTTCACCTAATCAGGGTGACTTTTCAAATGGCGGAAGTTTCCCGATTCTAAGATTCCCGACTTAAGATTCCCGACTCCATTCCAGGTTGTCTGATTTTCAGGAGAGTCTTTAAACCTGGGGTCCGTGGAGCCCTGATGGTCCATGGAATGACTCTGGAGGGTCCGTTTAGCTGCAGACGAGGGTGAAGGCGGATGCCCTCGCCTTTGCCTCGTCAATAACCCAGACCCGAGTTCTGCTCGGTGGGTGTCTCCTCCTATTCCTGGTTGGGTGACCTCATGGCATTCCTACATTTGGAAATGGTCAAGTACACAATTAGTGGGTCAGTATAAGGAAGAGTTCTACCTAAGATGGCAGCCATTCATTTCCTTTTTTAAAGAGTTAGTCACCCTCCGTTGTTAATGGGGTTTTAGTTTAATGTTAGGGGGGGTTAAGATTGGGTGTGTTCTTGATTAATTATTGTGTTCGTTTTACATTGTAACTTGAAGTATCTGTTTCATATTATTCTGTTTATAATGAAAAAGTTTTCAATAAAAATATATTTAAAAGAAAAGGCAGTTTTGTTTTTAAAACCCCGAGCAAACAAAGGACAAATTAACTACATCGGCTGAAGAAGCAAAGATTCAAGAAGGAGCAAAGGCCATAAATCAAGGAAGAACAAGAAATTAAATTGACCAATCCGAGCCTGCCCTAGCTCCCTGAGCATTGGTTTCCGATAGGCTGACGAGTGAGTCTGTCAGTGGTCAATGCGTGGAGAGGCAGGGCTCTGATTGGCCAATTTGATCGGTTTTATTTCTGTTGCTGGGCAGAAAAACAGCAGATCAATGGGGCCTTTCCAGTAAAGAAGTGGTGGCTGCAGCAGAGATAACATTTATTCAGTAAGAGAAAGTTACCTTGGCAGTGTCAACCTCATCCTGAGAACACGGGCGCGATTCTCCAAAATGGAGACTAAGTCTTCGCTCTGTCGTGAACACTGTTGCGTTTCACAACGGCGCGAAACGGGCGCAGGGACTACCGGGTACGGCGCTGGAGCGGTTCACGCCACTCCAGCCTCCCTTCCTGGCGCCAGATGGGTGCCGTGCCAACCCGTGCATGCGCGGGGGACTTCTTCAACGCTCTGGGCCCGACGCAACATGGCGCAGGGGTTCTGGGGCCAGAAGCGGAACAAAGTAGGCCCGGGGGGGAGTGGGGGCGCCGATCGGTGAGCCCCGATCACGGGCTGGACCCCATCGGAGGCCCCCCCCCCCCCCCAGGTGAAGGAGCGCTTTTCCCCGCCCCACAGGTCGCCCCCTGACCCTTCGCACAGAGTTCCCGCCGGCTGCGACCAGGGGTGAACGGCGCCAGCGGGACTCTGCCGCTTCCGCACGGCTGCTCGGCCCATCCGGTCGGACAACCGGCGGCCCGGCCGCGGATAGTGGCCCACGACCTACGCCGCGACGGCGCAAAAGGTGCCAATTCTCCACACCTCGAAGGCGTGGCGTGGTTGCGGCGATTCTGCGGTCCGGCGCGGGGCTGGGAGAATCACACCCCACATTTTTTAAATGTGTAAATCCTGGCAAATAAACTAATCGCTATGTATGTAAGGGGGGGCTTTGAGAGGAGATTCATGGCCCGTGCGGGGGGGTTTGGCGGTGTTACAACCTCCCCACAGGGACAGAGCGGTATAGCATCCGCTTCCCCTCCTACTGATATTTTAAGTTTATTGACAACTCAAAAATACAGAAGAATCAGCAACGTGCTAAAACAGTCATGAAATTTAGTAATTAATGAAAAGCATTTACAAGACACCAAAAAAAAATCTGAATTACCAGCACTCAAGCCAGCACACACCCACCACCACATAACCCCCCATCCCTCCTCCGCCCCAGCGGTAGCCCCACATCAGTGGAAATGTGCCCAAACGACCAGCACAGACCACCGGAATAGGACACACCCGTGCAGGCAGGGTGTGAGAGAGAACACCTGCTCCTTTCTCAGGGTGAGGCACAGTTCGCCCCAAAACAGATCCTGTAAACAAACCACCAGCTGCAAAACCAGCATACGGTTCCCCCGCATTCCATCAATTGGGGACAAGGCAAAGCTGCCAGTACACAAGCCAGTGCACGCCTGCCACCACCACACCCACCCTCCCCCCCGCCCCCAGCTCCAGCAAACACTCCACATCGGTGTAGAGGCACCCACAGCAGCCCAGTCCACCAGAAAAGGGCAGGTAGTGTGCGGTTGAGGAGAGAGAGAGAGCACTCCTCCCCCTCACTCGCGCCAGGAAGGACCCCTCAACCCCCAGTTCACAGAAGTAAGAGGGCCGCAACTGGCGAGAACCCAGCCGCTAGGCGCAAAAAAAACCCAAAGACAACAAAAATACAATAATCACCATATCCCCCACCAATAAAACAAAACAAACATCAGTACAAGCCGTACACATAGTCAATTGGACCACGACCCTACTGCTCTCACAGTCCTGGCATCCAGACACCAACCAGTCCAAAACTGCAAAAGCGGCACCATTCTCCTCCTCCACTTTCAATCCAGCAGCAGGCCAATCAAATCCGCTCCTCACTCCACTCCAAGACGATAAGCGGAAAGGAAGCCAGTAACAAGTACGAGTCCCAGGCATGGCAACCTCAAGCTCTCTTCTCTCCCTCCCCTGCAAACAACTAACAGCAGCAACAGGCTCCTCTTTCCCTTCATCCAACCAGTCGTGGCACCATTCACCCTTAATCACAGCCCAGGCGTCAAAGTCCGGAAAAGGCAGCCAGCGTGCAGAAGATCACACCAGGGCCGGAAGCAGTGTTATAGCTAGAAGCAACAGGAACTCAGAGCAACACAGCCTGCATGTGACAAACCTGAGCTTTACCAGGGTGAGCTACTCAGGTGACTAGGGGGGCAGAGCTCCCGCATAATTGGAGGAGCACCCCACAGAATATGAACCCAATCTGGAAGCGGTTTGTGGAGAGAGACCCTGCGGGGAGTGGAGTGTGAAAAGGAGGATTATTGTGACTAGTGTGGAATAAAGTGAGTTGTAGATTGGGGGGATTTGGCAAGGCATTCCTGGGGGTATTTAGGAGGGGGTTCATGGGGATGGCTTTGGTAGAGGATTCGTTGGGCGGGCATTGAGAGGGTATTCACATGGGTACTTTGGGGGCGGGATTATTTTGAGGGGACCTCAACATGCCATTGACATGATAATAGTGCTTGATGTTCCCTGATGCTCTCGGGAGGTCACGTGGGGTTCCGTGGCTAGAAAAGTTTGGGGAACTGTGCTTTAAAGGATGTGAGCTGATTGCCTGCACTTGGAACTTCAGAAGTGGCCTTGCAGGAATAGAAAAGTCCCTCTCCTATCGGGCCAACTTTTTAAAGAGCCCTGGTTTACAGTTTGTGACCCAAATCTGTTTGAGGGGACCTTAAAAGGTGGGTTCAAAAGAACCTACTCGTCCCCTATGCCAAGGTAAGGCCACTCACCCATCACCCCTCATACTACCAATGCCAACCTAAACACCCCACTGTACCCCAATGGGCCCTCGTATCCCCCATGCCAAGATATGCCTTCCAACCTCCATGACCCCTCATATATTCTATGCCAAGCTAAGGCACTTCTATGCCCATCGACCCACTATACACTGCACAGAACCAACTAACCCTCTAGCAACAGTAGGATGTCGGAAATAAAGCTTTAAAAATCTCAACTATTCACAAATTTCGACCGTATTAAAAAGTGTTGATTCACCATAAGGACAAAGTGTTAATCATCCAGACCCTTTAAAGTGTCAGTGACAGAAGCCACAAACCCTTGAAACCACTTACCTTTGTGTAAATAAGCACTGTGACATTGACTGCAGAGATCAGAGTCAAAGCTGTCAACCAAGCCATGTTTTTCCTGGGCACAGCTGTTTCAAAAAGAGTAATGGATGTCTGGGCTCTGAGCAAAGCATACATAACAAGGCTTGACTGAGAGCCCAGACATCCATTACTCTTGTTGAAACAGATGTACCCCAGTGAAGATAATACTTAATTGGCAGCTCTGGCTCGCTGCAAAATTGATTGCATAGATAAATGTTTCTTAAGGTCAGAGGGCATGGACATGCCAAACCTTGGCATAGAGGCTTTGGAGGTAGGCTAGGGTTTATTTTCGCATAAGTGGCATATGGGGCCATAGGTCATGGGTGGGGGCATAACTTGGCATGGTAGGTATGATGGGCCATTGTAGGTTGGCAGAGTTGCAGAGTTTAGCATGAAAGATGTGAGGCGCAGTGGAGGTGGAGAGGGGGGAGGGAAGTGACATGAGGACTGTGTGTGAGGATGGGAGGGCTAGAGGGCATAAAATTCAATAGATCAACTGGAACAAAGTCCCAGAGCACCGAGGTGGACAGTTTAACCAGCTCACCTTGACACTCGGCAGCCCTTGTGCCTGCTTCTGAACTGTTTCGGGAAGCATCATGCTCAAATCCAATTAGTTCCTCCCCCCCTCGGAATGAAAAGCCTGCCTTTGTAGACGCTTTCTGAAGCGCTTATTGAAATGGCCCAATTAACTACGTGTACTGTTGTACTGATGTTGGTTTTGTTTTATTGGTGGGGGATATGGTGACTATTGTATTTTTGTGTTCTTTGGTTTTTTTTGTGCCTAGCGGCTGGGTTCTCACCAGTTGCGGCCCTCCTACTTCTGTGAACTGGGGGTTGAGGGGTCCTTCCTGGCGCAAGTGAGGGGGGAGAGGGTGTTCTCTCTCTCTCTCTCCTCAACCGCACGCTACCTACCCTTTTCTGGTGGACTGAGCTGCTGTGGGTGCCTCTTCACCGATGTTGAGCTGTTGCTGGAGTTGGTGGGGAGGGTGGGTGTGGTGGTGGCAAGCGTGCACTGGCTTGTGTGCTGGCAGCTTTGCCTTGTACCTAATGCGCATGTGTAGAATAAGAAACATAATTACCAAAAAATATCAATTGGTATGTGGAATGTTAGCAGTATGCTTCATTAAAAAAAAATCATATTGCTCGTTTGTTCACTTCAACAGGTTCTCGAATATCATCCTTGTCTGGGTCCCAAAATGCGCGCACTCCGGGTGTCTCCTCCAGAGTGCCAAAGACTGCTTCAACACCTAGGTCAGTAAAAGTAAATTAGTGCTCAAACCTATTACTTTTCTCACAGTTAAACCTTTAAGTTTCTATTTTAGCTTGTCTAATTTGTAAATTTCCATTCATCCCTCCCATTTAGTGTGTATCTTTAAATTGAGGTCAGTGGTTGGTGGGGGAGGAAAGAGGTGGCTTTTTTCCCCCTACCCCATTGCCTTACTGTTGAAGGAGTGCTTCAGCTGCCATTCTCAGGCACTGCTGGAACAGTTACTCTCTTTATTCCCTTAAAGGGCCCTTGTCATTTGAACCTGACGCAATTCCCTCTGAAGGCTCCAAACCTTTACCAGAACAAGGTTATTGATCTCAGTGGATATTGGTTCTTTCTTTAGAAGCATCAACACTCCAGTGGGAGCCAAAGACATCCAAAAGAAAGAATTATTTTGTTCTGGGGAAGTGAGACAGCACTGCTCTGCCTCAGAAAGACCAGTCACTCTCAGGATGCAGGCCTGGATATTTCACCCTATAACCGCCAGCCGCCAATGGTCCCAGTGTGAATAGGTTTCTGCCTTCATCCCACCCCCATCTCCAGTACCTTTAAAACTAATTAAAGGTAATATTTAAAGAAAAGAAAAGATTAAGGGTGGGATTCTCCGCTTGCCAGCGGCAAAATTGTATTCGGCGATCGGGCAAAAAATCCCTTTTGAATCCGAAATCGGAGGCGGTGCATGTTTTTGGACGCTCCGCCCCCTCCAAAACGGCGTCATCGGTGAGTACACCGTTGGGACGACCTCAGGACGTCACCTGATGGTCCGCCCCAGACTTCCCAACGGCGCGGTTCACTTGTTCTCTGAGTTTTCGTCAGCCTCGCGAGGAGGCCGCGGACTGTCTCCAGACCCATCAGTCAGCGGGGAGGGGGGGGGGGAAGGGGATGTTCCACTGGCCGAGGGGACTTCGGCAGGGGCTGGGGGGACTGGTGGGGGTAGTCCGGGGGTGGGGCGAGGGGGGGTACAGGGGGGCACTATCAGGTAGGCTGGGTCCGCACGCGGCATGCGCGCCACAGACCCAGTAATTCTCTGGTCGCTTCTGTCGGGAAGGCCGGGTGGTTTTACGTGGCGCGGCTCCTAACCGCCCCCACCGGGAGGAGCATCGATGTGGGGGCCGCACCGACTTTGTCATCGTAAAACTAGACACTTCCTCCGGACATAGCCTCAAAATCGGAGAATCCACACACCTCTATGATCTGCAGCACTTTTATCTACACTGGCGGAATGACCTATCCCAAAAATAGTTTCCCGAGTACTGACCCACAGAAAATGTTTTCTTTCTCATGGCTATTTTTCAAAAACAAGAGCTGTCAAACTGAGCACCCATTTTTGCTAATCGTTGACTGACACCTCGGGGGAATTAAGAACGATCCTTGAAGAGTTCTTCATTGCAGTTGTGAATTATAGGCGAGAATACGGAACACAAATCTGACATTGCCCAATACCTAACCTCGGGACATTTACATTTATCTCGAAATGAGTCCGGATTTCGACCTCACAGTGAAACTGCTTCAGTCATTTTAGTCAGCACGAGATGATTGCAGCAAAAGACGATGAATGTTGTTTGCTCCGCCAGGTGTCTGACACGTGTGGCACTCAGAAACCCATCCATAGGATTAGAAATCTCCAGATAAACTGGTCCACCCAGGACTAGCACAAAATAGAAGAGAAATGGTAGCAGCAAGCAGTCGTTTACTGACCATTGCCGCGATAGCCTTTGTCCCTCATGCTTCCCTAGCTCAATGGGAAAAACATTACAATCCGCATATCAAATTAGTTCCCTCCTAAAATAATTGAGTGCATGAAATGCTCTGAGACACGTCATCATCATATTGCATCATATAAATTTAAATCTTATCATTTTGGATTTGAATTAGTTGCTGGGCACGTAATGTGACTATCTTTTTTTTAATATAAATTTTTAGAGTACCCAATTCATTTTTTCCAATTCAGGGGTAATTTAGCGTGGCCAATCAACCTACCCTGCACAGCTTTGGGTTGTGGGGGGCGAAACCCACGCAAACACGGGGAGAATGTGCAAACTCCACACGGACAGTGACCCAGAGCCGGGATCGAATCTGGGACCTCGGCGCCGTGAGGCTGCGGTGCTAACCACTGCGCCACGTGCTGACGTAATGTGACTATCTTGAGCTGAGTGAAACTATTACTTTACCAAGCATCTCCTTCTGAACTGAAGCGTACCTTTTGCATCAGGTGCACCATAGAATTCCTACCGTGCAGAAGGGGTATTCGGCCTCTAAGGTCTGCACCGACCCTTCGAAAGAGCACCCTACCCAGACCCACTCTCCCACCTTATCTCTGTAACCCCACCTAACCACTAGACACTAAGGAGCAATTTAGCCAATCCACCTAACCTGCGCATTTTGGTCTGTGGGAGGAAACTCACGCAGCCACGGGGAGAACGTGCAAACTCCAAAGTCACCTCAAATCAGAATCGAACCTGTGCTAACCACTGTGCCGCCCAGAGGGGTGAAATTTACCAAAAGCTCCTAAGTACTTGAAAATATTATTAATATGAATTGTGAATTCATATGATTGCCATTTTCTTTTGTAGGCTCTGTGCGAAACTGCAACACCAGCAACGAATCATGATCTAATTTCAAATTATTTTCTTTAAATTTGTTTGCAACATTTTTGACTATATGCTGTCCCTGATATCTCGAGTCAGGTATCAATCAGCTGTCATATCCAGCGTTGACAAAGGTCAATAAGAATCACAACTAAGCATTTTTATCTTTCTAGTGCTGTCAAACACTCCAAGGTAAACCGTTTCGACCCAAAGTATCAAGTTTTTGAAGAAACAGAAGAAGCGCCTGAGTATGTACATTTTCAAGCTAATTGTTTTAGATGCCTGCGATGTATATTCATTTTTTGTGAGAACTGGTAATAAAGTAAGCAAATTCTGTTATTAGTACACCCTCAAAGAGTAGCTCGGAGAGTTCTACACCAGAATGCTGGTCAGTATCATTTCACCCACCTGTTGAAACAAGCGTCAACTTCTGGGGCGGGGTTCTCAGACCCCCCCGCCGGGTGGAGAATTCCCGGGGGCGGGGATCACGCCACGCCGGTCGGGGGCTGTTGGCAGCGTCCCCCCCCCCCTGGCAATTCTCCGGGCCCCGATGGGCCGAGCAGCAGTCGGTTTCTAGCCAGTCCCGTCAGTGTAGATCGGATATGGTCCCACACAGCGGGACCTAACAGGTAAGTTGGCTGGTGCGGTCCTCGGGGAGGCACGGGGGGGATCCGAACCCGTTGTGGGGGGGGGCACGGTGGCCTGGCCCGCGATCAGGGCCCACCGATCTGCGGGCGTGCCTGTGCCATGGGGCACTTCTTCCTTCAGCGCCGGCGCCCTGTAGGGCGTGGAGAAGACACCCCCCCTGCGCATGCGGCAGAATATGCCGGCCAGTCTGCGCATGCGCTGAATCACGGCAGCGGTTCTGCGCATGTACTAACTCGCGCAGCCCCTTCAGCGCCGGCTGGCGTGGCACCAACCCCTCCGCCGCCGGCCTAGCTTCCGGAAGTGTGGAGAATTACGCAACTTCTGGTCGGCCCCACGCCGGAGTGGTTCGCGCCGTTTTGTACACCGGCGTCGGGCCAATGCGCCGATTCGGGAGAATCCCGCCTCTGGAGTCTGCACATGTGCAGTTAAATTCTTCCCATTGAGTGAACTCCACCCCTCCACCCCAGCCCCCCCCCCCCCCCCCCCGCCCCTTGTCCCCTGCATTACACTACAATAAGTAGACAAGAACTTCTCTTTTCATAGAATTTGCAGTGCAGAAGGAGGCCATTCGGTCCATCGAGTCTGCGCCGGCCCTTGGAAAGAGCACCCGACCTAAACCCATACCTCCATCCTAAGCCCATACCTCCACCCTATCCCCACACCTCCACCCTATCCCTGTAACCCCACCGAACCATTTGTGGACACTAAGGGTAATTTAGAATAGCCAATTAACCTAACCTGCACATCTTTGGACTGTGGGAGGAAACCGGAGCACTCGGAGGAAACCCACGCAGATACGGGGAGAACGTGCAGACTCCGCACAGACAGTGTCCCAAGCCGGGAATCGAACCAGGGACCCTGGAGCTGTGAAACAACTGTGCTAACCACTGTGCTACCATGCTGCCCTTAATACTTTTGCACTATTAATCTAATTATAAAAAACCCTTGAACAAGTTACACTTGGATTTAACTGGGTTTTTTTTTTAAATTTAGATTACCCAATTAATTTTTTTCAATTAAGGGACAATTTAGCGTGGCCAATCCACCTACCCTGCACATCTTTGGGTTGTGGGGGCGAAACCCATGCAAACACGGGGAGAATGTGCAAACTCCACACGGACAGTGACCCAGAGCCGGGATCGAACCTGGGACCTCAGCGCCGTGAGGCCGCAGTGCTAACCCACTGCGCCACCGTGCTGCCCTAACTGGGTTTTTAATGGTGTACCAGGTTTACAATTACTACCAAGCAACCTCACTCTAACTGAATAAACTATGGGCGGAATCTTGAGGCCACCCTCGCCACCCACAGGATCGGCAGCGAGGGCAGAAAATCTCACAGTTCTCACCAGAGAGTCCGCATCTCCTGAATTTCCCTGCCCTCACCAGCCACGTCATGGCATTTATGCCCACAAATGGTGTGAACCTCATTTTAATATATACCCAGGGCAGCACGGTGGTGTAGTGGGTTAGCCCTGCTGCCTCACAGTGCCAAGGTCCCAGGTTCGATCCCGGCTATGGGTCAGTGCCTGTATGGAGTTTGCATATTCTTCCGTGTTTGCGTGGGTTTCACCCCCACAAACCAAAGATGTGCAGAGTCGGTGGATTGGCCACGCTAAATTGCCCCTTAAATGGAAAAAATGAATTTGGTACTCTAAACTTCAAAAAATAACAAATATTTTAATATATTCCCATTATTTGACATATTTTTAGTGCCCCCCCCCAACCAAATAATCCCCATCACAAAATAGCCATATCTCGCCAATGTGACATTTACAACAGGTTGGGCCTCATGTAAGGCAGTGAATGGGATCCCTCCAGGAGTGCAGAGGGACGTATAGTCGCCCCCTGGGGAAGGGGAGGAGAGGGGGTGGGGTGGGAGAGCAACGTACCTGGGCAATGCCAACCTGGCAGTGCCAACCTATGCCACAAGGACTGACCCAAGTGGGAGCTCCATGGGGGATGGGTTGTGTAGGGGGGTATTAGCTATGAGGAGAGATTGAAGAAATTGTGATTGTTCTCCCGAGAGGGACGGGCGACCTGATAGAAATTTCTAAAATTATTAGGGGTATGGATAGGGTGAACAGTTGGAGGCTTTTTCCCAGCCCAAAATTGAAAATTACAAGGGGGCACAAATTCAAGGTGAGGGGGGGATAGGTATAGTGGAGATACTCGGGGAGAGTTTTTTACACAGAGGTGGTGGCGGCGTGGAATGCACCGCCAAGTGAGGTGGTTGAGGCAGATATGTTAGCGACCTTTAAGACTTATCTGCATAGGCACATGAACAGATGGGGTATATACAGGGGGTTGGTCTAGATGGGGCTTGTGATCGGCGCAGGCTTGGAGGGCTGAAGGGTCTGTTCCTGTGCTGTATTGTTCTTTGTTCTTGTTCTTTGATATATGGATGGGGGGATGACGGGGAGAGCTGAGGTGGGGGAGGGCCCCTGCGGTGAATGGCTGGGGGGGGGGGGGGCAGGCAGGGTGGAGTGTGGGTTGCCTGCGATGAATATCGGGTGTTGGGGAGGGAAAACCTCTGAGACCTCGTGATGTGGGCTGGGGGCCATTTGGCTGTGGTGCCTTTTAAGGACGGTGCCCGATCTGTTTGGAGCCGGTTCCCATCTCTAAGAGGCCCTGCCCCACCAGATTGACGGTGTAAACCATGTCCACTCTTTTTTTGGCAAAGAGGCTCGAGATTCTGTGAGAAAACTGGAGAGTTCCACGCCAGTTTTCTGACTGAACTTGACACTTTGCTACGTTCTGGTAAGATTCCGCCCTATATTTGTCTGGAATGTCCAATTCCTCTTTAATGGTAATAAAAATGCACCTTTGTAGAATATATATATTTTTCAAGTTTATTTATGATATTTCAGCAACTTGTATCCCTATCATATGTTTCTTTCTGCCCAAAATGTAATTAATTATGCCTGTATTGCTGAGATGTGATAAGGTTTGCGGGGGCTGACATGGGCCACATCTCTTGTATCCCAGCAGCCATCCTGCCACATTCCCGGGAGAGAGGAGTATTGGGAGCTTGTAAACTGTCATGGGATAAATGTGACATGGTAGCTGCCCAGGTACCTTGCGTAATCTTGAAAAATCTTGTTTGTATGAGTGGCCACTGGCTGCACATTGATTACTGATGACATTTCTGGCTTATATTGTGCTCTGATAGCAGCATGGGTGCAGTCAGTGATGTCCTGTATGCAGGACAAGCTGGTCACTGTTCCAAGTCCCTGAAGTGAGTGAGGAATGTGAAATCCTGGTCAGGCTTTACAAGAAGGGTCTTGGTAACCTGCATAATGCTGATGCGTATTGCAGACTGGCAGATGTGGCTGATTCGCTAGTGATGAAGGAAACATATATAGAAACATAGAAAATAGGTGCAGTAGACCATTCAGCCGTTTGAGCCTGCACCACCATTCAATATGATCAACGCCAATCTTGCAAATTCATTATCCCATTTCCATTTTCTCCCCATATTCCTTGAACCCTTTCGCCGCAAGGGCCACATCCAGCTCCCTCTTGAATATATCCAACGAACTGGCCCCGACAGCTTTCTGTGGCAGAGAATTCAACAAATTCACAACTCTCTGAGAGAAGTTCTTCCTCATCTCAGTCCTGAATGGTTACCTCTTATTCTTAGGCTGTGACCTAATTCTTAGGTTGGGAACGTTCTTCCAGCATCTAGCATGTCCAGTCCCATCAGGATTTTATATATTTCTATGGGATCCCCTCTCATTCTTCTAAACTCCAGTGAGTACAAGCCCAGTCGATCCAGTCTTTCTTCATATATCAGTCCTGCCACCCCAGGAATTAGTCTGGTGAACCTTCGCTGGACACCCTCAATAGCAAGAATGTCCTTCCTCAAACTAGGAGACCAAAACCTCACACAATACTCAAGGTGTGGCCTCACCGAGGCCCTGTATAATTGTAGCAAGACATCCCTACTCCTATACAGCAAGGCAGTACGGTAGCACGGTGGTTAGCACAGTTGCTTCACAGCTCCAGGATCCCAGGTTCGATTCCCGGCTTTGGTCACTGTCTGTGTGGAGTCTCCACGTTCTCCCCGTGTGTGCGTGGGTTTCCTCCGGGTGCTCCGGTTTCCTCCCACAGTCCAAAGATGTGCAGGTTAGGTGGACTGGCCATGATAAATTGCCCTTAGTGCCCAAAAATGGTTCAGTGAGGTTACTGGGTTATGGGGATAGAGTGGAGGCGTGGACTTAAGCAGAGTGCTCTTTCCAAAGGCCGGTGCAGACTCGATGGGCCGAATGGCCTCCTTCTGCACTGTAAATTCTTTGTAAGAGAATAGTTTCTGGGTAACTGCCTGTAATCTAATGTAGTTCTGGCCTGCCTTGTGGGATCCATTTATACCGCTGCACTCATCCAGATGTTGTGACCTTACCTTTGTTAAGGTTTTCAGGGCAGAAGAGGTGGGAGCAATGGTAAATTCCACTATCACCACCTCCGTGTAACACCTATGTTTCTATCAGCCTTCAGTTGATTAAATGGAACTTCTGCTGACATCTAAAGGAATTCCTAGTGAGCATCCCCTGAGGCACTGGTCACCATACCAATCGCAACTCCATCGTCCCCCCCGCCCCACTGAAACCTTAGCCCCAGAGCGATTATATGTGAAAATTTAATGTGAACCATTTGTCTTTTACAGCCATTTTAACGGAATCATAAAATTGATTTTGTGGGAGAATTGTAACGCATTACTGGCAGCTGCTGAGGTGAGCAATTATCCTATTCTTTAGCAAGCCGACAAGAGATGAACATTTTGCCATGATTCCTTATTTGCAATAGTCATAGTGTTACGATCCCAGCTGATGTGAATAGTGGACAAGTCAGATCCCAGTGTGAAACCTGGCTTGTTGGATCCTAACTTTGTTTTTTGAAACTGTGGTGGAAAGTTACCAAACAAATTCACAGGAATCTGCTGATGAACTTTTAACACAAAGAATACATTATTTACGAAACAAGGAAAAATTAACTATATTATGCTAGACCAAAAGGTTGAAAAACTCTCAATACAAACACAGGAAGATGATTCAAATATTCCCTATTCCTTCACCCCAGCAATATTGATGCAGATGTATAAACCAGTGAAGATATACCACTGTTTTGACACAAAACTTCTCGCTTGAGACTGGCACAGTTGCAAACGGTGTTCATCCTGAGCGTTCACTCGATGCTTTTCACCCATCTTGCATCTCTCCGCAAAATACCCACCACCGCACTCTAAACTCGCTGTTGCTTCAACTGTAGAGCAAACACAAGTTCCCTACTCAGTCTCCCATTGGTCTTGAAGTATTTCTTATCCGAGAGCTGAAAATCCAGTTTTCTCTCCCGTCCCACACTGATCTCATCCTTCTCTGTGTCTCAGTGTCACTCGACCGCTGCCACTACGCAACAGCCTCATTTTTTTTCTACTTTGTGCTTTTCCCCAAGCCAGCAAACTTCTAACCCATTTTACAACCCATCTCTTTTACCTTCATGGGTTGTAAAACCTCATTAAAATAGTATATACACAAAGAAACCCACAGCCATAACCTTTCAGTCAGGGGTCCATCCAGACACCCCAGCACCAAGGTTCACAAACAAAACCTAAGCGAAACTGGAACCCTTTTATCTTTCTTAACACATAAATATGCATATTCAACTTAAAAATTATACCCTGGCCCGAACAATCTACATAATGTGCAGCATCACAGGAACAGGGGTAAACCAGGCAGTACCTCAATCTTGTTCTGCTTGATTCAGGGTTTTTAAAAGATCTTCCCTTCCCCTTTGAGATTCTTTTCCTGACCTTGCTCCTTCCGTTCCATCATACTAACAGTGTTTCATACATTGTCTAAGTCACCTTTCTTAATAGGATGGCCTTATGATACCACAAATTTTGATGACACATATACATGTAGAACAGGTGAAGTAGATGGGGCGTGGTCCTCAGTAGGATAGCTTGTATATGGTATATGGAAGCAAACTGCACGTTGGAGGGCTCCCGTTCGGGAACGGCATTGTCGGGGGTTAACGCCCGGTCCTAGGGGCAGCGAAGGCAGTAAAAGTCAGGAGAAAGCACAGGGAAGGGAAATGTCGAGGATCAGTAAAAACACGGCCGTGAAAACAGCTGAAAGTCGGGGAGTGGAAAGGTCACCGCAGGGTCGGTAAAGAAAATGGAGGCTGGAACACCAGGGGAGGCTGCATTGCTTACGGCTGAAGAAATAACTAAGGTGATGGCCGTGGAATTCGAAAGGCAGTTTACAAAACATATGTAGGCAATGGGGAAGGAGATGGGGGCAGTTTTGAGTGTGCTGGGGGAGGAAGCGATTACCCCGGTGAGGACGGCAATGGCGAACGCAGTGGCGGAGGTGCAGAAGCAAGGCGAGGCACTGAAGGAAGTGGAAGAGACATTATTGCAGCACGGTGATCAACTTACCTAGATGGGGAAGGAGATGCGGAAGATGATGGAGATCAACAAGGATCTGCAAGGAAAAATGGAAGACCTGGAAAACTGATCCTGGCGACAGAATTTGAGGATTGTGGGGCTGCCCGAAGGAGTGGAAGGGCCGAGGCCGACTGAGTATTTTGCCACGATGTTGGCAAAACTATTGGGGGAGGGGGAGGATCCCTCCCGATATGAACTGGATCGGGCTCATCGGTCGTGGAGGCCTGTACCAAAGGCGAATGAGCCGCCAAGAGTAGTAACTCTGTGCTTCTGTAAGTACAGTGTGAAGGAGAAGGTCCTGTGCTGGGCCAAGCAGAAGCGGGTGGTGCAGTGGGCTGGAGCTGGTATACGCATATACCAGGACTTTACGGTGGAGCTGGCGGGGAGGCGGGCTGCTTTCAACTGGGTGAAGAGGGTACTGTACGTTAGCAAGGTGCAGTGCGGCATTGTATATCCAACGAAGCTGAGGGTGACCTACAAGTTCAAGGACTTTTATTTTGGGACGGCGGAAGCAGCGGAGGAATTTGTAAAGGCAGAAGGACTGTGGCAGAATTGAGAAATGGTCATGTACCGATGTAGCCTCATGACTGTATTTTTTCTTTTTTGTTTCATTGCGTATGGTGTACGGGCTACAGGAGCAAACGTTGTATATTTGGAGAAGGAAAGAAATGGGACTTTCAGTCGTAATGAGGGTTCTTTGGAATGTGGGTGTGTATGCGGGGTTTGTATGCTAAAAGGGGACTTATGGGTTTTCCTGGGGCCGGGCAAGGGGGAAAGAGACCCGGGGGAAGGAACCGAGGTTGGGGAGAGGAGTTTTACAAGAAGAAGTTGAGGGGAGGAGTTGGGGGGGAGGGGGGGCGGTTTACAACTCTTGGGTGTCATTTACGTTACTCTTTCGGAGGCTGGATGGCATTGAGTGTCGGGGCGGGGGGGTCTCTATAGGTTAATGGTGACCATGGGCGATTCCGGACTCCTTTTTCTTTTTCTCCTTTGTTTTTTGTTTCCACCGTGGGAGGGCTTGTTTTATTTGATGCAGATATTGACAGGTGGGCCGTTGGTTGGGGTGGTGGGAGGATGGGATAGTTGCTGATGTTAAGGGTATTGACTTTATATTTGTTACCGTTTACTGCTTGTTGGGGGGATGTAAATTTTGAAGGAAAATGTGAAAATGGAGAATAAAAATATTTTTTTAAAATAATGGTATATGAAAGCAGCAGGCTTGATCTTTGAAATGCGTTTTTGATCCTCATTTTGTTATTAAGGGTGACCTTATCAAATTAGGGTTGCCAAGTGTGAATAAAGGTATTCCTGGTGATTAAAGGTATTCCTGGAGATTCCATCTCAGGACTTGTCCTCCCACCCCAGCCATTATTCAGTCATTTAACCTTGTGATTCGATGCCTTCCTCCTTACCCAACTGAATGATGATTGACAATCAGCCGAGTGGCTGTTTTCTCCCATTTTTTATATTTTGATGGCTGATAAAAAACAAATATTCAAAGAAAATGACTAAAAGAACAATATCCCCCATGATGTTTCCGCAGGGGTGCACACAACAGTGCCCTGGAGATTGATCTTCAACTCCTGGAGTTTCCAGGCCAGTCCTGAAGGGTTGGCAACCCTCTGGATAAATGATTTATTTTAACGTGTATACCTTGTGGCTTCTCTGCTCTCACCCTGATATCTGTATAACCTCCTTTTGTATCATTCTTCCTGTTTCTGTGCACTCAAAAACAGTCTAAAAAAGAAAGTATGCCATTTCTTAACCTGCATTAGGAATATTACAAAAAGAAGGACCGACATCCAGTCTACAGACCTGCATATCTGAGGGACACATTTGAACAATGTGCAGATGAGTTGATTCAGAAGATGCTATCGTATCAAGCTCAGGCTAATGACTATCACAATAACTGTCTGCAAGGTAATGGAAAGTTTTCAATTGAAACTTCATCAGCTTTGTTCAACAAAGTATGGAAATAGGCAGCACGGTAAGGCAGTGGTTAGCCGGCTCTGGGTCACTATCCCTGTGGAATTTGCACATTCCCCCCCCGTGTTTGCGTGGGTTTCACCCCCACATCCAAAAGTGGAGCGTAGGTGGATTGGCCACGCTAAATTGTCCCTTAATTGGAAAAAATTAATTGGGTACTCTAAATTTATTTTTTTTAAAACAAAGTATGCAAATAAATTTGAGAAAGAGTCAGCCAGACATGAAGCGTTAGCTCCCTTCTCTCTCCACAGATGCTGTCAGACCTACTGAGATTGTCCAACATTTTCTGTTCTTGTTTCAGATTCCAGCATCCGCAGTAATTTGCTTTTATGCAAAGAAATCATTAGCCAGAGATGCTGCAGACTGTGGGCCTTACTCTTCAAGCACATTTTGGTTTCTTTACACCTGTGTGTATTACCTGTGTTCATAGCTTGCTTTGGTTCATTATCTGGGACGCAAGCTGTGAGCAATCCTCCTCCTTCATTTCTTGAGGGCATTTTTTCTGGCAGGGTTACAGTTTGCTTGGCCATCGGCTCCGCTTCTCAATTTCTGTGGGCGGCACGGTAGCACAGTGGTTAGCATTGTGGCTTCACAGCGCCAGGGTCCCGGGTTCGATTCCCAGCTTGGGTCACTGTCTGTGCGGAGTCTGCACATTCTCCCTGAGTCTGCGTGGATTTCCTCCGGGTGCTCCGGTTTCCTCCCACAAGTCCCAAAAGACAAGCTTGTTAGGTGAATTGGACATTCTGAATTCTCCCTCTGTGTACCCGAACAGGCGCCGGAGGTGGCGACTAGGGGCTTTTCACAGTAACTTCATTGCAGTGTTAATGTAAGCCTACTTGTGACAATAAAGATTATTTTTTAAAACATTAAATAATTGGAAATATTTTCCTTATCTGCTTTTTTTCCTTTCTTTTGCCTCCTGCCATTTGCCTTGGAGGGAGGAGCAAATTTCAAAACATTGGAAATGGTTTTCCAAAGACAATTTTACAAATGTTTGGTGCAACGAGGTAGAAATCTGGAAATCTGAAATAAAACAACAAATGCTGGAAACGTCTGTGGAGGGAACCAAAATTAATGTTACAGATTGATTTGACTTTTCAGAATCAAAGAAAGGTCATCCTGACCTGAACTGTTGGGCTGGATTCCACCCCCCTCACCTCCATGGCATATTTTGTGGTGGTGGAGGGCGACCACCCATTGGGTGGGCTAAAAGCACCCGCCTCTGTCAACAGGTTTTCCTGTGGTTCACACCCCTCCACCACCTGGACACCCACGACGGGGATCGTACCGTCGGCGGGCCCAGAAGACCCCACCAGCGGGAATTGCTGAAAGATTTGTGCGGCTCCGTTTCTCTCCACAGATGCTGCTCGACATCCTGATCCTTTTTTTGTAATGCCCTCAGCCTTTGACAAGGTTACACACATCCCTTCCTCCAAAGCCTCTCCGCTGTCATCCAGCTGGGTGCACCATCAGCTGATTCCATTCTAACCTGTCTTGCAGAATCCAGCGAAGTAACTGGATTGGTATCCCTTTCCGCTTCCCCATCACTGGTATCCCTTCCCACTTTCCCATCACTGCCTCTGGAATCCTCCAAATTTCCACTCTTGGGTCCACCAATATTACCCACCTCCATTCTAAAATAGTTAACGATGAACAGACTAAGGCAGCACGGTGGTGCAGTGGTTAACCCTGCTGCCTCACATCGCCGAGGACCCGGGTTCGATCCCAACCCGGGTGCACTGTCCGTGTGGAGTTTGCACATTCTCCCCGTGTCTGCGTGGATCTCACCCCCACAACCCAAAGATGCGCAGGCTAGGTGGATTGGCCACGCTAAATTGCCCCTTAATTGGAAAACAAATTGGGTACTCTATATTTTTTTTAAAAAGATGAACAGACTGAATCTCTCATACTCATCTTCCATATCTTTGGCAGATGTACCATGGAAACCCTTGAAAAATGGTATGAACAGTTCTGGGGGGTGAGCCATCAAAACTGTAAAACTCCTCCCCCCAACCTCGGTTCCTTCCCCCCAACTTTCCACCCCGGCTAGACCGCTCAGACCCTGTTCTGCCAGGCTCTGATGGCCGCAGCCCCTCCCCCCACCTCACTCCCGCTCACCAGCCAGCTTAAACCGGCCAGCGTGGAGGTCTAAACTTGAGTTCATGGCCCTTAATTGCACAATTTGTGATAATCTAACAGTTTGTTTGGATTCAGTTCCATCCCTTCAAATTTTGATAACTATAATAAGGTTTCCTTTTTCACCACAACAGACGTTACAACCTCTCCATTAGTCTCTATACAGAATTATTATTCTTTCAGAGTTCAGACAGCAGTTGAAGGTATTTGAGACGTCGGTTGCCTCTATACCTCCTTTCCTGATCAACGATGTTCTCAAGAAGCAAATGGATTTTATCTCAAAGGCCTTAGCAGAAAAACGTTCCACATTCAGGAAGAAACTACAGCAACTGGAGAACATTAAGGTACAAGAGCAAAACAGAAAAAGATCTATATGCATGA
Organism: Scyliorhinus canicula; assembly: GCF_902713615.1. Taxonomy (NCBI): domain Eukaryota; kingdom Metazoa; phylum Chordata; class Chondrichthyes; order Carcharhiniformes; family Scyliorhinidae; genus Scyliorhinus; species Scyliorhinus canicula. Next base: position 60,060,264 of record NC_052166.1, read on the forward strand.
AGAATATGGAGCATTGCCGCCTCTCGTCTATTGCCGATGCTCGATTGTGTTTTTCAGTCATGCTTCTCAGTCTGGCAGCCCCCGGAGTGCTGTTATCCACCCCAGTCCTTGCCTCCAAATCCATTCTCACACATTTATTTATTTTTTTAAATGTTTTTATTCTCCATTTTCACATTTTCCTTCAACATTTACACCCCACCCACAGACAGTAAACAGTAACCAATACAAAATCAATCCCCTTAACAATAACAACGATCCCATCCTCCCACCACCCCAAACAACGGCCCCCCTGTCAATATATGCATCCAAAAAAACAAGCCCTCCCACCGGGGAAATCGCCTCCTCCACCAGCACACTCAAAACCTCCCTCATCTCCTTCCTCATTGCCTCCATGTATTTTGTAAACTGCCTTTCAAAATCCGCTGCCATCACCTTGATTATTTCTTCAGCCGTAAGCAATTCGGCCTCCCCTGGTGCTCCAGCCTCCATTTTCCTTTGTGACCCCGCGGTGACCTTTCCACTCCCCGACGGACCTTCAGCTGGTTTTTTTACGGCCCTTTTTTTGCTCACCCTCGACATTTTCCTTTACTGTGCCTTCACTGTGCCTCCTCTGTGGCTTCTCCCTGCTTTTGCCACCTCTGTGGACCCTGGGACAGGGCTTAAAGCCCCGAAAAAGCTGTTCCCGAACGGGAGCCCTCCATTGCGCGGCTACCTCCCGCCCGCCGTCACCGGAAGTCCATTCTCACACATTTATGACAGAGTGGATTGAACATCCTGTGCAGTTCCTGAGCGAGAGCTGCACTATCAGAGGCGCCGTATTTTGGATCAGCTGTTAAACTGAGGCCTCGTTAGCCTTAAAAAAAAGTCTCGTGGCACAGTTTTGAAGAATGCGGTAGCTTGCAGGGTGTAAGAAAGTTTGCTCATTAGCCCTCAACTCTTCAAGATGCCCAACATAGAGTTTTGCACAGTGGATGCGGTGATCCATTTGAATCCATGTTGGCTTTGGTGGGATCGGAAGAGTCCACCAAGGGAGGGGCTGTAAATTCAAGCTCCATTCCAGGGAAGCGGGGGGGGGGGGTCCAAGAGGCCACTGGAGCTCTCTGGGTGATCGGGGACAGGTTTAATTTCACTTTATTTGGTCAGCGCACCAAACAAGGATAATGCATTACAAATGAAATTATAGAACATGCCCCGTGTTCTTATTTTCCCTTGTTCTACTTCTTTTCATTAGACTGAAAACAAACACAGGTTGCGCCCAACTTTGGGTCTTCCTGAAAACCTGGAGTTGCTGGAGAGCCTGTGCAAAGAAGAGGAAAAAAGGCAGGAAGCTGAGGTGGCAGTGATCAACAGCAAAGCAGAAGACCTGAAGGTAAGAAAAGAAGGAAAAATTCCCAATATCAGTTAATCCCCTCCACTCAATGGGCATAAATCCGCCCTGTTGCGCCTGGTGCCGATCTCGTTGAACTGGGAGCATCGCGGGAGAAGCCCAAATCAGGCTTTGTGCCAGACGGAGGTCACCCGACCCGCGATGCCCAGAGCAATCTCGATCACGCATTCGCTGAACGTGAGTCAGAGAATCATATTTAAATGAGCATCAGACTTATTTAAATATGCGTGACCTATTTGAGGCGCCATTCTCCTGGCACCTAGAAATTACCAGCCGTACTCGCTAGGCGGCAACTGAATGCCGATTAGTACTGGTCTCCACAAGCGGAGGCCAGGCGTGATGGTCTTGGAGGCCATTGGAGTCCCCTGGATGGTCATATACAGGGCAGGTGGGTGCCCTGGCACTCCTTCTGGCACCCAGGCACTCTGGGTGCCTGAAGCTGCATTGGCACTGCCGAGGGCCAAGGCAATAGTGGGCCAGGCCCATGAAAGAGAGGTTATGAAGAGGGGTATAAAGGTTGGGTCCTGAAAGATGGGGGTCTGAAAGGGATGGGGGAAGCCAGAATGGGCAGGGGGGAGGAGCCTTAGCAACCCCATAGTTGGGTGTATTCACTTGGGGGTGTAATGCCCATGTCTGCACACATGGCATTGTTCATGGATGGGAGATGTGGAGGACCCTCAAACTCACTTGGAGATTGTGGCACCCCTTTCAAAATGTGGGCATTATTAAAGGCTATTTTTAATGGTGGAAAAATTGGCACCTGATTAACTTTGCATTGGATCCTGTGCCTCGCTTTCAATTTGGCTCTTTGGACCCGTTGGGCGTTTTGAGGTTGATGGTACTTTCAAGGTGCCGCCTCCTCTCTTATCATGGCTGCCATCTACCTTTGAAGATCATGCTCCGGTGGCAATTCCACCTCCAAATAACACTCACCGTCATAATTGGGCAGCGAATGTGAATAACACAATTACAGCATGGGATTGAGACTCAAGAAATTATCTGGGCATTGGGCTTCTAACACCAGATCAAAATAAAGCCCTGGGTCTCAGCTACAGACACAATTGTGATGTTATAATTGGCCTTAGTTCCAGGCAAGGTAGGGTGCGATAAAGATCAGCCAAATCTCTCACTCTTAACCACCATGGAGATTATGCGAGTGTGGACATCAGTTGTGGTTCTCTTTGACTTGCCCTTCACTGTTGTAGCTGCCATGACGTGATGCCGGATGAGCTCACGGGGGCTATTGACACCCATGAAACCATTTCTCTGTAAGAACCAACGTTACAATGAGAGGGCTATGGTGAAAGCCTGGTAATATTTTTGAAAGAATGAAAGTGAGGGATCAAGATGTTGGGATTTTGGAAGTGAGTTCCTGGTAGCAGATCCAAATGGCTGAAAAATCAGTAAAAACTAATAGAGAATGTAAAGATTCTAGTGACTGATAACCGTCAAACAATTGGACATGTGCCCGAAACAGGCAGCTAATCAATGAAGAGATTGCTTCCCGCTTCGGTCAATCCCCAATGATTATTGAGACCTGATTGAAACTGGGCCTCGTCCTCATTTACAATAAGCAGGCAAGCTGCAGACACCAACCAAACATCACAATGAAGCTTTAAGTGCAGGCCCTGACCCAATCCCCACTGTCTAAGGCAAACCAACCTACAGGTTGGCTGAAACGGAGAAGGAAGCTTAGCAGAGGGAGGACATGTGGTCAGAATGCGGACAAAATGGAAGGAGTACAGGGGAAGCAAAACAAAGGGGGAATAGCAAAAAGAGAGAAGATGGAACGAAGTGAAACAGAGTGGGGACCCACCCCCCCGGGACCCACCCCCCCCCTTCCCTAATCATGGATGAGCCTCGGAGTCTACTGATGTGCAAGTTAGGTTACGGGGATTGGGCTGGGTGGGCAGGGGAATGGACATCTGTGCTGTGCTCATTCAAAGGGTCGATGCAGGCTCGATGGGCTGAGTGGCCTCCTTCTGCACTGTAGGGATTTAATGATTATGAACATCATTGGAGATCTGTTAACCTGTTTTATGAAACATCCAGTAATTACTGTGAACTAATGCCAGCTGAGGAGCAGCTTGGAAACTTCCCAGCCAGTATCTTCAATTTGGAACAAAATGCGGAGCAAGTTTAGGAATTTTGTCGCCTGTTTTTTTCTGCCCCCCTTGAATGACAATGTCAAGTCTTGCCGAGGTAAATTTCACGGATGCTGCGGGTCCACCTCACCATTCTTTACACGTGAATATTGACATGGCACGATGGTGTGCTGCTCAACTTTGGAAGGCACCACTGCCAAACCTGATTCTATTGTTGCCTGGCACCCACACATTCCCCAGGAATCCTGGTTGATTTTCTGTCTCCCTTCAGGGAGTATGTGGAACTCTCTTCCCCGGAGATTGATAGACGTAGGGGCTGGAATTTCCCAGCCCTTCATGCCTGGGGGGGCATCTTCTGGTCTCACTGATGTGAGCAGAGATTTGAATGGCTCGCTGTATCTGCTGAATAGGAGGGGGTTGGAAAATCCCAGCCCGTGTTGATGAATATTTTTGAGGCAGAGGTAGACAGATTCCTGACAGACAAGGGAGTCAAAGTGGACGGCAGGAAAGTGGCGTTGAGGCCACAATCAAAACTGCCATGATATTATTGAGAGGCAGGAGGATTCAAAGAGCCAAATGACCTATTCCTTCCAATTCATGTTTGTTTGTTTAGCCCAGTGATGCTGAAGCCACTGCCCCTCACTCCCACATAAATCTGAGACTCTGGCCACAGATATACATGTACCACAGGTAATGAGTATCTATGCATTCTCTATAGAAACAAGAGGCCATTCCTTGCAAACCCCATAAACACGCTGGGCTGTAAACCCATCTTTGCTATGGTGTATCAGTAGCCTGTTAGCAATAGTGCAAGACAAGTTTATGCCCCATTATAACTGCCGTTTCACAGATTGTGCAGTATTATCAAAGTAGTGAAAGTGTCTCCTCGGGACACAACCTCCCTCTTGGCCTCATGAGTGATCTGCTTGCGTTCTGGGTTCTACTCCCACTTAGCTGAGTACTTCCCTATCCAATGCCTTGTCTCTCTGTTAGATATGCCTTTTGTCGCAACTGTAAATGTTCTTAACAGGATCATGTGATATTTTCACAGAAATGTATGCTTGAAAATGCCGAGGGCTTTGTGGCTGCACTCGCTTCCCTCTCGGAAAAGCTTCTCTTGGAATTTGACAGCTTCCTCACTGTTGATAATGTCCAACGCCCCCGTAAGCTCATGATGGTTTTGTACATTTCTTTTCATTTAGTCTAAGTAGTTTCAAGAATCACAGAGAATATAATTTTAGCTGGACTATGTTGAAAATGCTCCACGGGCACGTCTGCACCTCACCCGTCAATACTCACAGTCGTGTAGCACTCCTCATGTATAAGCATTCTCAGAACACCTTACAAAGGAGCAGGGCAGCAATCAGCAGGAGGTGAAGGAATTTCAGTGCGGAGAATAACGATTGACCTGTTGGATATTTGTTGTAATCTCATCATTAACTCTTGATCTTCCCTTTCAACCCTGATGGTGTCTCTCGCGGTGAAATGGAAGCGAAAGGGTGGAATTCTCCATTTATACGGCTAAGTGCCGACATCGGCGTGGGACCCGTGGTGTTTCACAACCGGCTCACCGAGGGCCTAGCATCGGTGCCGCGGGAAACCCCCGCCTCCTGCGCCAAAACCTTCACCGTAGCTCAGTTGACTGGACAACTGGTTCCTGATGCAGAGCGAGGCCAACAGCAAGAGTTCAATTCTCATACCGGCTGAGGTTATTCGTGAAGGCTTTGCCTTCTCAACATTCCCCCTCGCCTGAGATGTGGTGATCCTCAGGTTAAATTACCACCAAAAGGGGAAAGTCACCTGGGACTGCGCCCACGTTACTTTTAATAATATCTACAGAAAGACTTGCATAGTATTACGATCCTGGACCAGACCCCAACAGTTGCTAGGATACCAGACAGAAGCCCCAATATTTTATTTAATTTGTAAGACTGTGAGGAAAGGATACTTTGCTCCAGGAGTGATTTTACACACAAATAGAGAAATGGGGCTGGAGTATCCGTTTCTGAGGCTTGGTGCTGGCGCGAGCGGAGAATCTGTGGGAGGTCCACGACGGGAAAATTGGCACGAACCCCTCACCCGGTGTGCCGGTGAGGGCCTAGCACCGGCGCTGCATAAAACTCCCACGGCTCGCACCAAAAATGGCCGGAGAATGGCCGGATCCCAGGCCGGGCATGCGCAGGGCTGACAGCCCGCACCGGTCGCGCCGTGAAACATGGCGCCGGCCTTGCTTGAACCCTAACCCGCCAACCATGACCCCACATCCCACCCACTGGCCACCCCCCCCCCCCCCCCCCACCAGTCCCCCCAGCCCTGGCAGAACCCCCCCCCCCCGGCCAGCGGCACAGATCCCGGACGAGTGTGGTGGCACTGGACACTGTCCGCAGCCGGCACACCGGGTTCCCGACCGCTGGGACCTCACATGGCCCGCGCCATAGGGAACTTGGCCCATTGGGGCGGAGCATTGTGGGTGGGCCAGCCGATGACATGCCGGCTGCGTTGAAACGGCACACGACGCGCGTCATGATGACGCTGGTTTGGAGGAGGCAGAGCATGGCAGACCGGCGTCAAACCAGTGCCGGCTTCAATTCTGGTGATAGAATCTATTCTCTGCTCAATCGACCATCACAATTTCGGCAGAGGTATATTAAAACAAACGTTATTGCTAACACAGTATTACTAACTTTAACATCATAAAGAAAAATAGTTTTCAATTACCAGTTAAACAATGCTTTTCAATACAATGAAACAATCCTAGCTGCTATCTTTATCTCCACTCAAACAAAAACCCATCTCCGGTCACAATCCATTTATAAATGCAGCTGGCAGACTCTGGGATACTTGCTGTAAACATGTCTTGGATAAACTACTTTGAGAAAGTGATATCCTTCAGGACCCAGCTTGGAGGTTCTTGTCTGTCTCAACTTTCTGTTTAAACTGCCAGTCTTTGAAATTGTTTCTGTCCTGTTCACAAGCAAATCTTTAACTCACTTTCTTGAGATCAGCTGCTTCTGGTCTGTCCAAAATCAAATCCTAACCAACTGTCTATCCAGAAACTGCTCGTCTGTCCACAGACAGATCTAGCCTCACTGGACTGTGAGCACGTGTCTTGTCTCTTCACATCCCAATCTAAAAACTAAACATCAAAACTGAAAACCTCAACACCTGTCTGCTTCAACCCCTGGCTCCTCCCATTAAATACATAGTCTTACAAAGCTGAACACAATGGGCGTGATTCTCTGCTTCCCCAACGGATGGATTTCCCACTGAAACCAACCCATGCCATCTGGAAACCCATGGGCATGGATGGGTTGCTGGCGGGAACAGAGAATCCCACTGGCCAGAGTATTCCGGCCAATGTCGCTAATGTTCTACTGCCCAGGGAACCCTCTTATTATAAACAAAAGTCCATTCGCCCAACTTTTATGATACTTTAATTGCACCACTTGTAACCACAAAATTAGTCTGATGTACAATAACTATTGTGAGGTAGGTAAAAAAGTAACCATCCTGTGCATCACAGGAGCTCATAAAGGCAATTTGATTAGCAATCACTTGACCTATTTTTGGTTAAAGGCTAAACGTTGTGCAGGACTACTCGATCTGAATAATTTTATGATAATATAATAATAATAACCTTTTATTGTCACAAGTATGGTTACCGTGAAAAGCCCCTAGTCACCACATTCCGGCGCCTGTTCAGGTAAGCTGGTACAGGAATTGAACCAGCACTGCTGACCTTGTTCTGCATCACAAACCAGTTGACTAGCCCACTGAGCTAAACCAGACTTTGTGATATCCACTTGAATCAATTGCCTTGCCTGGCGGTTTAACGCAAACACCTGAAGGAGGCAACTACACTGCCATAGCCTCGAATATGAATTTGAAGGCTAGAGTGAGGCTTGAACCCACAACCAGCTGATTCCAAGGTGAGGGGGCTACCAACTGAGCCAAATGTATACTCATTATGTGATGCACTCTCTATTTTCACGCCAGCAAAATCAAAACTGCATTGGACCATCCAGGTAGAAATTCACGTCGGGACATGGACCCAAGCATATGCCTTTCTATCAACTGCCCCGTTATCCACTGACCCCCTCTTCCCCACCCCCACCCCTGCCCCATTGAATAAATTAAGTTGAATATTGAGCCAGGGAGGTAACAGGCGGTAGATTGTCACGTGAGAGTCCCTTTAAGAACAGTGTGTTTTATCAAATGGCTGCAGTGATCTCATTGTGTGGGTGCAGCAGGAATGTGGGGCGCGATTCTCCGCCCCCCACGACGGGTCGGAGAATAGCGGGAGGGCCTTCCTGACATTTTTCCTGACCTCCCGCTACTCCCCCCCCCCCCCCTCCCCCCCCCCACGGCCGCCCCACGACACGAATCGCTGCTCGCCGTTTTTTTACGGTGAGCAGCGATTCTCCCCTATCCGATGGGCCGATTTCCCAGGCCTTTACGGCCGTTTTCACGAACTCCAACACACCTGCTCTCACCGTTCGTGAAAACGGCCGCAAAGTGCTGTTCTGGAGAAGCATGGCACCGATTGGCATGGCCGCACCACTGCCGTGCCAAGGGTGGCATGGGCCAGCGATTGGTGGGCACCGATCGCGGGCAGCGGGTCCGAACCCCGCGCACTCTTTGTTCCTCCGCCGCCCCGCTGGATCAGTCCGCGGGGCGGCTGAAGGGCATGACGGCCCGCGCATGCGCTGGTTTCACGCATATGCATCACACCTGTAAAGTGGGCCCTTGTGCTCCCCATAACCAAAATCTATTAAAGGTTGTGGGTCAGGTGAACTCCATGATGTACTTTGGTGTCCTCTAAACCCTGGCCCATAATAAGATACAATACCACCCACCTACTGAATTCATATCTCCCATTGTTCCACTGAAGGATTACATGAATTTGAATTCAGCCAATCAATGTACATAGAGATGTCACCTCTCTTTTGACAAAAATTAAAATGGTGATTGTGTTGTTTTCAACAGCGGTGAATGCAGCTCCGAACACACATGCACCACAGCACCAGAAATGCGGGTGAACGAAATAGCTCAAGAAATGGCAAGGTTCAGTTTTAGGTCTGATTGTGATCTCTGTCTCCCTCGTATCTTTCAGAAGCCGAATCAGTAATGGAAATGATTCGACAGAAGCGAGTTGGGGTCCAACCGCAAGAGGGGGAAGGCAGTTCCGCTACCGAGACTCCTCGCGAAACCAGGTAATCGCTTCGGGGGGGGGGGGGGGGGGGGGGGGGGGATCTCGCCACCTTGCTGTAGCTCAACCTCTTGTGACCAGGGTGAGGACAGTTGAGAGTTTCCACATACCATCATTGTTTAAAATGTCCAAAAATGAAGTCTCGAGTGTCAGTAGACTATTGAATGTAGCGTTTGAGCTGGGGAAGAGAACACCACAGTGGTCTTATTGTGTGCACCTAACCACCAGCAGGCCTTACAGAGTAGTTATCAGGTATGAGAACACAGTGAACCACAACTGTATCTGTCCTCATGTCTCATTCTTTGGGTTGTTTTACTATGTTAAAAGGCACTACATGAACTTCAGTTGTTGTTGCAGATTGAAGCGATTGGACTCCAGCTGTCCCATTCCTGCAGCTGCTGGAACAGCCTTCAATTCTTTTTGCTATGTATCCCACAACACAATATACATCCCAGAACACAACTTAACCAGCCTCACCCTAAGCCTTGGTGCAAACATGCACTCCGAGCCCCAACAATGCACATAGCCAGTCCTCTACCACCTCAATTTCTGAGTCTCTTCATAGTGTATGCTGGCTGAACTCAATACCGCCCTTTTGAGCTCTTGAACAGAACCCAGCTGTCCTGGCCCCACTCTTGGGAGGCTGTGGGGTGGTGGGAACAACGACAGCCGTGGCTTTCAGTGGAGCATGCTGTTTGAGAGAGTTCAACTGGGACAATGGGCAATCAGGCTCTGACTGATCACTGGTGTGTATCTCTCCAGACGCACAGCCGAGTTTTCAGACCAGATCTTCAGCCCCATGACAGGAGGAAATCTGGGGCTTGACACCATCAGTCTGGCGAGGGCGGGACCTGATAGAGCTGGCAAGGCCAGCTGCAAAGAGATTGGGGTGCCATCTTTAAAGGGCACTGCCTGTGCATATCTCCCCCCGGCGGCTATGCTTACCTTGGCGCCCATGGCAGCGTCCTCTCAACTGAATCCCGTTTGTATAAAACTGCTGTAAACTGTGCCAAGGTGACATCGCATCGGCGAGGTTTGAATATTCAGTGAGGGGAGTGGGGGGAGTCATATGGCGGGTAGGCCCGTTTTTATTAAAACATATTTAAATGAGGCTCCTGCTCATTGTGGATGGGAACCTTGTAATGTCATTGGCGAGGGGTGGGGAAAACGAGGAAACCAGATCCCACCGGAGAGAATTGGCTTTCCCGATTCTCGCGAGATTTTGTGCCAACGTCGCTGTTTACACTCACGGTGAACACGGGTGCAAAATCACCCCCAATGTTTCCATCTGAGGGGTGGGGGTGTGGGGTGCTAATGGGGGTGTGGTGTGGCAATGGAGAGAAATAATGGACGGCTGTTCTTTACGTACTGGTTGGTGGAAAGGTTCCCGACAGCTGGCACTTTCTTGTTAAATTACTTCCCCTTTGTGGTTACATTACTCCTGCAGTCTAAACGTCCTCTTCAGTCGTGATGTGCACATAATGGTGAGCAGAACATCAAGGTGTCACTTATTCAAGGCGCCGCGTACAAGAACATAAAAGAAAAATACTACAGACGTTAGAAAGCTGGAATTAAACCAAAAAATGCTAAAAGAAAAACACTGCAGAGGGTCAGACAGCATCTGTGGGGAGAAAAACAGAGTTGACCCTTTATCACACCTGAAAATAAAAATGTAGCTGGTTTCATGCAAGTTCAGAGGCAGGAAATCAAAGGGGAGAAAAGGACATACGAACATACATGGGATTCTCCATCCCGCCGCACCCGTTTTCCAGTATGGCGCATCACCGCCAGCAGTGGGATTCTCCTTCCCGGCAGCCGGCCAATAGAATTCCCCATTGTGAGCACCCCCACGCCGTCGGGAAATCCTCGGGCGTGAGTGCGCGACCGGCGAAATGGAGCATCTCCCCGACAGAGAATCAAGCCCATGTTCTTTCCTGCATTCAAACATACAAATTAAGAGCAGGGCAAGGCCACTTGACCCCTCGAGCCTTCTCTGCCATTCGATAAGATCATCCTCTTCTCGCTCTGCTCGGTTCGGAAGTGCTCTGAACGAAGCTAAGGCCGAGTTTTCCCCCCGGCGACGAGCACCATCGGACCCACCCGCAGAGATCCGGCACCATAGTCTCCACCTTGGAACTCGCCTGTATCTACAGCGTACTCATCCTGCACGATGACGAGGTCACCGTCACCGAAGACAAACTCAATGCCCTGACTAAAACAGTTGGTGTGACCATTGGACCTTTCTGGCCTAGTCTGTTTGCCAAGGCATTGGCTAATATTGACGTCAATAGTCTGATCTGCAATGTTTGTGCTGGTCATCGTGCCCCAGCTGCTGTAGCAATTGTTTCCACCGCTGCCCCTGTTGCTGCTGAAGAGAAACAGGAAGAATCTGAAGAGTCTGACAACGACATGGGCTTTGGTCTCCTTGATTAAACGTGCCGTGCAACAACATTGTGACAATTTACAAAAAATAAATAAAAATTGAATATTAAAAAAAATTCAATAAGATCATAGCTGATCTGATTGTAACCTCAATCCCACATTCCCAACTACACCTGGTAACCCCTTGTTAATCAAGAATCTATCTAGTTCTGACTTTAAAATATTCAAAGACCCTGCTTCCACTGCCTTTTGAGGCCCAGAGACTCACCACCCTCTTGATAGACAATAATCCTCCTAATCTGTCTGAAATGAGCAACCCCTTATTTTTGAACAATGACCCCTCGTTCTAGATTCTTCAACATGAAGAAACCTCCTTTCCATATCCACTCTGCCAATACTCGTCAGGATCAGATTTCAATCAAGTCGCCTCTTACCCCACTAAACTCTAATGACTGTCAGGCAGCATGGTGGCACAGTGGGTTAGCACAGCAGCCTCATGGCGCCGAGGTCCCAGGTTCAATCCCGGCTCTGGGTCACTGTCCGTGTGGAGTTTGCACGTTCGCCCCGTTTTTGCGTGGGTTTCGCCCCCATAACCCAAAGATGTGCAGGCTAGGTGGAATGGCCACGCTAAATTGCTCCTTAATTGGAAAAAATTATTTGGGTAGTCTAAATCTATTTTTTTTAAACTCTAATAAATGCAAACCCAAGCTCTCCAATCTTTCTTCATAAAAAAACCTACCCATTCCTGAGATTAGTCTAATAAACCTTCCCTGAACAGCTTCACTTATATCATTCCTTAAATAAGAAACAAAGTGATAGGATCGAAGGAATAATATGTAATCGTTCAGCTGACGACAGCTATCTTCTACATGGCCCAAACTGCCATTATTATACATAAACTAATATCAGTGGGCTCTTTGCCCATGAGAGACAAAATCAGGAAGGACTGGGCACGGTTGTAATGCCCATAGATAATATTAATCAGCTGAGCACAAACTAATCCCAACACCTTGTAGTCTGCACATCTTATTATTGCACACATTAAAAAACAGGAACTTGTATTTCTTTAGCACCTTTAATGCAAATAAAATGCCCCAAGGCGCTTCACAGGGGTGTTGAAGAACAAAATATGTCACCAATACATTAGGACAGATGACCAAAAGCTCTGTGACAGATGCAGGTTATAAGGAGTGTCTCAAAGGAGGGAAGGCAATGAGGTTCAATAACCTTTTTTTATTGTCATAAGTATGAAGTTACTGTGAAAAGCCCCTAGTCGCCATATTCCGACGCCTGTTCAGGTAAGCTGGTGCAGGAATTGAACCCGTGCTGCTGACCTTGTTCTACATCACAAACCAGCTATCTAGCCCACTGAGCTAAACCAGACTTACGGCTGGAATCCTAGAGCTAAAGGCCCAGGCAGCTTGAGGCCAATAGTGAAGTGATTAAATCTGGCAGTGCTGAAGAATTAGAGGAAGGCAGATAGCGTGAAAGGTTGTGATTACAGAGATAAGGATGACAAGGTGGCACAATGGTTAACACTGACGTCTCACAGCGCCAGGAACCCGGGTTCAATTCCAACTTTATGGGACTGTGTGAAGTTTGCACGTTCTCCCCTTGTTTTCTCTGGGTGCTCTGGTTTCCTCCCACAGTCTAAAGATGTGCAAGTTTGGTGGATAGGCCATGCTTAATTTACTTTAGTGGCCAAAAGGTTAGATGGTGTTGCAGGGATAGGGCGGGGGAGTGAGCCTAGGCGGGGTGCCTTTTCGGAGGATCAATGCAGATTTGATGGGCCAAATGGCCTCCTTTTGCACTGTAAGGATTCTATAAATCTCTGTGGAGAGTCTATCCATTTCAGCTGGTTCAACACTATAGCAGAGACAGAAGCCTGAATGGAGGGAAAGTTAAGAACCAATTGACAACATGTTGAAAGACTTTGGAGAGGAAAGGGAGGTTGGAGAGGGGTTGGTGATTTGCAATGGTCCAAGGATTGTTTTCCTGAGGCAAAGTGTGACAACAAGGTGGTAACCTTATCCTATAGGCCATTATAGGGAAGGTTGATGGGGAATTCTGAGTCATTGCATCAACAACATTTTCCCTGTAATATTGATGTAAAAGTGAGAATCATCCAATCTCCATCCAGTATCCATCTAATATGCATTCTGTATTCAATGAATTTTCATCTCGAGCTTTAACTGAATGAGATTGATTATGCTGTTGGTGGGCAGTTTTGTTTCATTTTCATTATTCCCTTTTTTTAGAACATCTTGGCCAGGAATTCCAGCCAACGAACTTTCACAAATGCGTAAGGAAAGCATCGTCAAGGGAACTGCATCCACGGCAACCTTGTCTATGGAAACTGCGGCTGTGACGACTGCTAAGATAGTGCAGGCTGATCTGACTACAGTTGAAGCGAGAGACTCTGCTTATATGGTTAGTTTGCACCTGAACCATCTGCTCAATTTTTAATCATCTGCCGTCATAGTTCTTTGAATCTGAATCATCTCTATAATGTGTGTCTTCAGAAAAGGACAAGCAGTTTAAACCTCCACTCACAGGGCAGCAAGTGTTGAGCCATTCCAGCTGGTGTCAGCGCAATTCACTGGGCAACATTGTCACCTCAGACATATCTGGCTCCAAGTCCCACACCAAACACATGTGCTTTCGGCTGACACTCCAGTGCAGCTCTCAGGGAGTGTTGCACTTTTAGAGTCGCTGTCTTTCAAGTGTGACATTAACCACAACCCCACCTGCCACCTCTGATAGCTGTAAAGATCTCATGGCACCCTTCTGAAGAAGGACAACACTTATCCCTCAACCAATATCACTTAAAACGAAGCAGATGATCTGCTTGTTGGCAGATTGCTGTTTGTGAGGTCTTGCTGTGCACAGATTGCCTGCCACACCTCATTAAAACAGTGACTATACTTCAGCAGTGGTTCATTAGCTGCAAAGTGTTTTTGGGGTGACCTGAGATCATACATAAATGCGGTGTGGGTAGAAGGATAGACAAGTGAGAAATAGAAATCAGCTGGGACTTTTTCCCCTGATCTGGTGACTCCTACTGAAACACTGGGGCAAGTAAAGACTAGACTCAGCCACGCTTCTCTCCACTCCTCTGTCAGTACAGGCGTTAAGATTGGACATTTGTGCGCGTAACCTGGAGGGCTGCCAGCACTCAATCAGCACAGACTGGGGATGTCATCTCAAACCTCCCTGGAATCATCGGGAAAGTTGCTCTGTGGAACATTTCTGTCAGTTTGTTGTTGTTGAGATGGTGGGTGCGATCGGAGGGCCTCATTGCGCCCATCCTGGTGACTCGGCGAGGCCGTTAAATCTCGCGAGAGGCCTCTCACAAGATTTGTGATGCTCGGAATACCTCGCAAAATCGAACGGACTCACGTGAGACATCGCGATCTGGATCTTGCCCTCACTGGGCGGGACCCAGATTTACATATTTAAGTGAGCAGTTCGGCTGATTTAATATGTGGGTGCCGGATTCTCCCAAGGCCTGCGAACTAACCTGGGAGACGTCACCATGGTGCCATTTGGCATTGGTCCACACAAACATTGACCACGTCTAACAGCCCCTGGGAGGATCTCCCGGGCCATCGAAGGTCCCCTTCGCCTTCATAGCGGCGACGCTTTTTGATCCTTCGATTCCGGCTCTTCATACCTTTGTGAAGCAGAATTCACCAAACGTTGGATAGTGCACCCACTAATAGGGAACGTGAGCTGGTTTTAGACCGTCGTGAGACAGGTTAGTTTTACTGACGACAGTGGAAGGGTAGAGTGGTATCCTGGCACTCCCGCTGTCACCTGGGCACCTTGGCACTGCCATGCTGGAACCATGGCACCTTGGCACTGCTAGGGTTTCTGGGTGGCACTGCATGTTGACAGGGGCACTGCCAGGATGGTAGTACCAAGGTGCTCCCTGTGCCAGCTGGCCCATGACGGGGATCGGGCCCGGGCGATCCCTGTCCTTATGAGGTGGGGTGAGGGGGGAATCACGGATCCCCCTAACAAGTAAGTTGGGGAGGGTGGGTATAGTTCAGCCCGTCAGTGCAGGAAATGAATGTAAGTGTGGCCTTAGTAGGGCGTTCCTCGCTGAGGCCCAAAAAAAAGTCCCCTTTGATAACGGGGTGGTTCTCGGGGATGCAGATGCCAAGAAACTTTGTCCTCTTTGTCCCTGTTAAACCACACCCAGTTTTTGAACGGCTAATAGATGACTGATTGATTAAAGAATCTGGTTTGGACAGGTTACTGCTCTACTCTCAACGCCTGCTTTTTTTGTAATGGTTAGGTTACTTTACACAATAGGAACAAATGAGCAGGAATCGGCCATTCGTCCCCTTGAGCCCACTCCCATTTAACTCGATCATGGCTGATATTCTACCCCCAACACCATCTTCCCTCACTATCCATTGATGTCATTGGTATTTAGAAATCTATCAACCTTTGCTTCGAGTATACTCAGTGACTGAGCGTCTACAACCCCCTGGGCTACAGCATTCCAAAGATTCACCATCTTCTGTCTGAAGAAATTCCACTCCATCTCAATCCTAAATGGCCTACCTCTCGTGAGATTATGTTCCCTGAATCTAGACCTCTCAGCCAGGGTAAACAACCTTCCTGCATCTACTCTTTTGAGCTCTGTAAGAATTTTGTACACTTCAATGAGATCACCTCATATCCTTTTATACTCTGGAGAATATAGGTCCAGTCGCCTCATAGGACAATCCTGCCATCCTAGGGATTAGTCTGGTGAACCTTTGTTGCACTCCCTCTATGGCCAGTATATCCTGGAGACCAAAACTACACGCAATACTCCAGGTGTGGTCCCACCAATGCTCTATGCAACGGCACCAAAACATCTTACTCCTTTACTCAAATCCCCGGCTAACATTCCATTTGCCTTCCTTATTGCCTGTTACACCTGCGTGTTAGCTTTCAGTGACGTATGAACAAGAACAACTGGGTCTTTTTGGCCATCACCACTTTCCAATCTCTCCCTGTTTAAGAAATACTCTGCATTTTTCCTGCTGAAGTGGATAACTTCACATTTTTTCCACGTGATATTCCATCTGCCATGCCTTGCCCACTCACTTAGCCTGTCTAAATCTCCTTCAAGCCTCTGTGCATCCCCTTCCCAACTCACATTCCCACCAGGTTTCGTGTCATCGGCAAATGTTGGAAATATTACATTTGGTTCCAATCAGTGAAATAATCTTTTCCTTTTGGTTTTAAAAAAATAGATCAAAGTATATCCACAGCCATTAGAATTGAAGCTATCTGGGGCGGCACGGTGGCACAGTGGGCTAGCCCTGCAGCCTCACGGCGCCGAGGTCCCAGGTTCGATCCCGGCTCTGGGTCACTGTCCGTGTGGAGTTTGCACATTCGCCCCGTGTTTGCATGGGTTTCACCCCCACAACCCAAAGATGTGCAGGGTAGGTGGATTGGCCACACTAAATTGCCCCTTAATTGGACAAAAATAATTGGGTACTCTAAATTTAAAAAAAAAGAATTGAAGCTATCTGAATTTCACTGTCAGAGGATGAAAGAGCTCAGTTATTGGAGATTGTGGAGAAGTTGGAATTGTTCTCCTTAGAGCTGAAAAGGTTAAGGGAAGATTTAGTAGACGTTCAAAACCCCAAAGAGTTTGATGGAGTAAATAAGGAGAAACTGTGTCCAGCAGTAGAAGGGTCGATGACCAATGGACACCAATTTAAACAGATTAACAGAAAAACCAGAGGTGGCATGAGGAATTTACACAAGTTGTTGAGAACTGGGCAGCACAGTAGCATAGTGGTTAGCACAGTTGCTTCACAGCTCCAGGGCCCCAGGTTCGATTCCCGGCTTGGGTCACTGTCTGTGCGGAGCCTGCATGTTCTCCCTGTGTCTGCGTGGGTTCCCTCCGGTTGCTCCGGTTTCCTTCCGCAGTGCAACGATGTGCAGGTTAGGTGGATTGGCCATGATAAATTACCCCTTAGTGTCCAAAAATGTTTGGTGGGGTTGCTGGGTTACGGGGATAGGTTGGAAGTGTGAGCTTAAGTGGGGTGATCTTTCCAAGAGCCAGTGCAGACTCGATGGGCCGAATGGCCTCCTTCTGCCCTGTAAATTTGATGAAATTCTATAGCCTGAAAGGGTGGTGAAAGCAGATTCGATAACTTTCTACTGAAAGGGGAACATTTGTAGGGCTATGGGAAAAGAGAAAGGGGGAGTTGGAATAATTGGATATGTTTTTCACAGAGCCAGGGCAGGATCAATTCTATTCCGTATCATTCCAACCTCTATAAATGTTAACTCTCAATAATGGCTTTGTCAACTGTTCGAAGAGTTAGATGGCTCAAGATCCGGGTCGGGATTCTCCGTCTCACCAGCCGGCTAATGGGGTTTCCCATTGTGGGAAGGCCCACACCGTCGGGAAAAACCCCAGGGCTGCTGGCGCAACGGAGAATCCCAGCAGCGGAGAATCCCGACAGCGGAGAATCCCGACAGCGGAGAATCCCGACAGCAGAGAATCCCGACAGTGGAGAATCCCGACAGCGGAGAATCCCGACAGCGGAGAATCCCGCCTCTGATCTTTGGCTGTACTGTTAGCCGATCTTTAGGAGACCAGCAGTTGGGATTTTGGCTGGATCTAAACATTCCCAGACTGGTGAGAGGAAAAATCAGCCACGCTGAAGATTTGGAGGCAGTTCCGGCAGCATTTTCGGGTGGGAGGGGGGGGTCGAGGGTGATGCCAATTAGGAGGAATCACAGAATTGAGCCAGGGAGGATGGATGCGAGGTTCCGGAAATGGGATGAGAGGGAGATCGGGAGATGAAGGATCTGTTTCTGAACTTGGTTTGTGAACTTGGAGGGGTTGAGTGAGAAGTTTGGACTAGCGCGGGAGGAGACTTTCGGGTACATGCAGGTGCGAGACTTTGCGAGGAAGGTCTTTCCGACCTTCCCGATGGTGCCCGCCTCTTCATTGGAGGAGGTACCAGGGGGGGGGGGGGGGGGTTTGGAGAGGTGAAGTTGTCTCTGCGATCTATGGGAGGATTTGGGTGGAGGATAAAGTGTCTATGGAGGGGGTTAAGGTTAAATAGGAAGAGGAGTTGGGGTGGCATTGGAGGAGGGAATGTGGTGGGAGGTACTGCAGAGGGTGAATGCCTCAACTTTGTGTGCGAGGCTGGGGCTGATACAGCTGAAGGTGATGCACAGGGAACACCTGACGAAGTCAAGGATGAGCCAGAGCCAGCTGTTTGAGGGGGTGGAGGATGTCTGTGAGCATTGTGGGAGGGGCCCTGATAATCATGGACATATATTCTGGCCCAGAGTTGAAAAGGTTCTGGAGGTCATTTTTCAGCACCATCTCGCCGATTTTGTGCGTAGATGTGGAGCCCACCTCCTGGAGGCCATATTCGGGGTGTCGGACCAGCCGGGGTTGCATACGAGTGCAGGGGCAGATGTTTAAGTCTTTGCCTCGCTGATTGCTCGCAGGTGGGTCTTGTTGGGGTGGAGGTCAGTTTCTCCACCCTGTGCCTCGGTGTGGCGGGGGTCCTAGTGGAATTCTTAGCCCTGGAAAAGGTGAAATAATTTTCCCTAAGGGTGAGGGGGGGGGGGGGGGGGGGGGGGGGGCGTCGGCGATGGCGAGTGAGGGGTTCCACAAAAGTTGGGGTTTGTTCACTTTGCATTTTGGAGACATGGTTACCGTCAATTATTCGGTTGGGTGGGGGGGGGGGGGGGGGGGGGGGTGTACTTATTGGCTGGAGAGTTTAACGTGTTGGGCGTGTTGTTTTTTGTAAAATGTAAAATGTTGAAAATTGGAATTAAAACACTTTTTTTTTAAAAGAGAAGAATAATCAGCCTGGCTTCCAACACTGTTCATTATCCATTGTCTGCATAAGGAATGTTGTGATGTGTTGGAACAATCATAGTCTCAGTTCCCAAGGACAAGCTGCTGTAAGGCTGTGTGCTTGTGGAATCAAACCATCAGGGCTATCCGTTCCTGTGCCCAGGGTTATTGAATCGCACAGTTCATCAGGTGATCTCCTCAAGGATATGTGTCCACCTCCCCATCCAGTATCCATCGTGAGCAACAGCCCCAGGCACATCCTGTCCAATATAACCAACAAAACATTCATTACCTCCACTGCACTTGATCGGGGAGAATCGTTTCTGTCTGCACACATGTGCCCAATATCCGCTCCCACACACTTTCTCTCCACAATTTCTCAACAATGGTTGAACTGTTTTGTTTTATTTCAGTGATTTAATAAATGTATATTCGTTTTTCTCAACATAGGGCGGCACGGTGGCCCAGTGGTTAGCACTGCTGCCTCACGGCGCCGAAGAGCCGGGTTCGATCCCGGCCCCGGGTCACTGTCTGTGTGGAGTTTGCACATTCTCCCCCTGTCTGCGTGGGTCTCATTCCCACAAACCCAGAAAGATGTGCAGTGTAGGTGGATTGGCCACGCTAAATTACCCCTTAATTGGAAAAAAAGAATTGGGTACTCTAAATTGAAGGGAGAAAAAACTATCTGTTAACTTTATTAATTATCCATAATGGAAAAATGTTGCTGTTGAATAGCACTTTTGTTCATTTTTCAGATGCAGGAATTGCCATCCAAATTGTGAATATTGGGTCCTACCTCACATATCCTGTACATACCTGGCCTCCTGTGCACATACCGCCAGCGTGTGCTCACATGCATACACACACTGCTACAATCCGGCTAAAGAGAAATCCGAATATCTCATTTTAACCAACAGAGCTCCACCACAAGATTTCACTTTTTCCAGCAAAACAAACTTTAATATATAATAGAACAAATTAAACAAGGCAAGTACGAGTAATTACATTCAGTTTTCATAAGGAGTAGCATCCAGATTTACTTCTTACTTCTCCCAAGAATTTCCTCACAAGACACATCAGTGTTAAATTAATTTAGTTCTGTGTGAATCACAATTAGTATGCCTCAGTTCTGTGGAAACTACCTTTAAGTTTCCTCAGCTCGAGCTATTCTCAGAGATAAAACTTTCATTTACCATCACTTGAATGTTTATACCTCAGTCCCTTGATCTGGTTCTTTTTCAGTACTTCTAAGGTAATCTGCTTGTTGCTTTCTTTGCACAATGCTCTGTGAGGACCACTGTAGATTTCTCCTCCAGCTTCAAGCTGCACAATCTTCCAGCTTCTACTCCTTCACAAATTTCAAACTGAGATTACGCCTCACCTGTTTTCCACATGGTCAGGGATCAGGTTAGTTCTTTACACGATAAAAGGGCAGGCCCATTTAACTGTAATTTACTTTGGCTATCTCTGAGTGAGCAGCAAACTACACAAGGTCCAAACCGAAACCAACCATCCCAGTAACCACCCAGATACATTGAAATCAGAGAGTCTTCTTGAGCTCCACCCACCTCGATTATGACATAGCCTGCTCTGGGCTGTCCTCAAACTGGCCTTTAAAATAATTATCCCTCATTTACAATTTCCTGATGAAGTAAATGAATTTTACAATCTTTCAGGGTCCACTGATGCTTTTAAAACAATTTAGTTCTAACTCCCAAACAAAAACATCCCCCTGGGCTGCCATTGCTACGAGGACTGCAGATTTTAAGTATGCAGTTCTTTAATGCAGTAAACCCACCTGCTGTTTAATAGCTCTATTTCTTCTATTCTGAATTTATCAAACGAACGTGGGTCATCTTTCGAACTGCCATTTTTTAGGTGTTCTAGCAATCTGTAAAACGCAGCATTTTAATGACCTTATCTGATTTAATTATTGAATTTCTGCTTTCAACAGACATACAAGGAGTATTTTCTGAAAGAGATGTCACAGATAGAATGCGAGACAAATGGACAGCTGATGAATGCCCAACACTGGCAGCACGGCTGGAGAGATTCTATAGCGAATATAAAGAAGCTATACTCCCTGGTCCGGGTTGGATGTATTATGCCTAGTCCTGTGCTCGATACGTAATTATTAGTTGTATTCATTAAATTAATAAAAAGATATATATTTTTCTCATTGATCCTTGGAATAACAATTTTGGTGCTGCACATCTTCATCTGTTTTGTAGATGCAGGAATTATTATTTACCTTATGAACTTTAGGCTCCAATTTTGGGGTTCCGTTCCATGCACACTGTACACACACATTGGAACATCAGAACCCACACAGTGGGTCACGCTATATGATGCTAAGTAATATATACGACTATCAGCCGGAGCACTCTTGCCTTTCATGTCAAAAAAATGTATGGATTTAAGTCCCATTCCAGAAGCTTAAGCTCCAAACTAAAGGTTGACTGAGGCCTCACCTTTCTCCCCAGTTGAGGTAAGAGATTCAATGACACTATTCCAAAGAAGAGATTGGAAGTTATGCTCGGTCCACTTGCCAATATTCAGTAGTCAACACGACTGCAAACAGATAATCTGGTCATTCGCACAGTGCTGTTTGTGGGATCTTGCTGTGCATAGAATTGGCTACTGCATTTGCTACATCACAACAGTGATTACGTTTCAAGAGTACTTTGTTGCCTGCGAAGCGCTTTGAGATGTCTTATGGTTATGAAAGGCGCTATATAAATGCAAGTCCTTTTCTCTGTCTGAGGCCCATGCTGTGAGTGAGACAAAGGAAATAAACTAGGAAAAGGTGAATTTAGGGCCAACGCCAGAAGGTTCCGTGCACGAAAATTAACCAGTATGTGAAATAGATGTTTGACTGAAGCAGTGGAGTTAAAATCCCTGGGATTGTTTAAGAAACACTTGGATTCAGTGGCTGAAATAACAAGGTGAGCGATGTGTCTTATCAATATTCATTGTGTGCGGATGGAGCTTCCTTATCTTTCCTCAGACCGCCCACTGAGATTCCACCATGGCATTCCCTGCTCTATGGAGTTTGCACATTCTCCCTGTGTTTGTGTGGGTTTCTCCCCCACAACCCAAAGATGTTCAGGCTAGGTGGATTGGTCACGCTAAATTGCCCCTTAATTGGAAAAAATGAATTGACTACTCTAAATTTTTTTAAAAAGCATTGCAATGAAGTTACTGTGAGAAGCCCCTAGTCGCCACATTCCGGTGCCTGTTCAGGTACACGGAGGCAAATTTAGAATGTCCAAATTACTGAGAGGCTTCAGAAACATGTCCTTTTTCAGCACTAAGTTCTTGTGGTACTCGGTATTAGGGGTATTACGGTACCCAGGTTGAGGCTGTAAGACCATTGGTGTGGGAGGTACCTGAGATAGCAAGATCATTGGTGAAGCCTGCCTGCTGGTTCCGCCCAGTAAGGCAGAGTATCAGAGTCTGTGTCTCCCCAGCTGCTGCATTCTATACCTGCGCTGCTGGGGGAAACATCTAGTCCAATAAAGCCTTCAATTGTACTCCAATCTCGCTTCAAGAGTTATTGATCGTGCATCAAATTATTGGACTAGATTTTAAAGAATGGAGCTCCGAATCAAGCTGGATGTCTGCAACTCAGCCCCCATTTGGCAAACTCAGCGGCAACTTTCAAACACTGGCTGGCATGCTTCAACGGGTACCTCAGGACGGCCACGATAACACCCACGGAGGACCAGAAAATGCAAGTTCTCCACTCGAGGGAGAGCCCAGAGATCTACACCCTCATCGAGGATGTGGACAATTTCGAGGCCGCGATGACCCTGTTGAAAGGACGCTATATTCACCCAGTAAACCAGGTCTACGCCCGACATCTGCTAGCGATGAGGCGGCAAATCCCCGGGGAATCACTGGATTAATTCTACCATGCGCTTCTGGTACTAGGTAGGAACTGTGACTGCCCGCAAGTTTCAGCCAGCGACAGAACTTTTAATCCGGGATGCATTTCTTGCAGGTGTGCTGTCCTCCCAAATCCGTCAGCGGCTGCTGGAGAAAGAGACACTCGGCCTCAAGGAGGCATGGGCCCTTGCTAGCTCCCTGGATGTGGTCACCCGAAACGCCCGTGCGTATGTCCCTGACCGCACGGCAGCCCCTTGGGCAGCATGGAACCCACCCGCGGCCAACCCCAATGCATCACCCAGCCCCCCATCAGCTTGTGCCGCGCGGCTACCAGGCAACCCCGGGGTGGCCCGCTGTTATTTTTGCGGGCAAACCAAGCACCCCCATCAGCGCTGCCCGGCCCGCTTCTCCACCTGAAAGGGTGCGGCAAAAAGGGCCATTTTGTGGCGGTATGTCAGACCTGGCCGGTCGCCGCTGTTTCCGGGGGGGTGAACCGGGGCCGCCACCACAACCACGGGCCCCGTGCGGGCAGCGGGCGCCACCATCTTCGTTTTCCCGAGCCACGTGCGGGCCCTGGGTGCCGCCACCTTGTTACCCAGGGACCACGTGCGACGCATGGGCGCCGGCATCTTGCACACCGCCAGCCATGTGCGATCCGTGGGTGCCGCCATCTTGGCTGGAGTCTCAGGACCCCGATTCGAATGACCGCACACCGCCCGAGGAAAATCTTCAACTTTTACCACGACTCGCCTCGGTGACCCTGGACCAGTCTCGGCCCGAAAGCTCTCGACCGCGACGACAACCGTGCTCATCAACGGACACAAAACATCCTGCCTGATTGACTCCGGGAGCACAGAGACCTTCATACATCCCAACACGGTAAGGCGCTGTTCTCTTCCCATCCACCCAGTTAATCAAAGAATCTCCCTGGCCTTTGGGTCTCACTCTGTAGAGATCAAGGGGTTCTGCGTAGCTAACCTCACGGTCCAGGGAAGGGAATTAAAAAATTTCCAACTATGTCCTTCCTCACCTCTGCGCTGCCACGCTCCTAGGGTTAGACTTCCAATGCAACCTCCAGAGCTTAACCTTTAAATTCGGCGGCCCTATACCCCCCTCACTGTCTGCAGCCTCGTGACCCTCAAGGTCAACCCGCCTTCCCTTTTGTGAACTGCACCCCTGATTGCAAACCCGTCATCACCAGGAGCAGACGGTACAGGGCCCAGGACCGGACCTTCATTAGGTCGGATGTCCAGCGGCTACTGAAAGAAGGTATTATCGAGGCTAGCAACAGCCCCTGGGGAGCTCAAGTAGTGGTTGTAAAGACCGGGGAGAAGCACAGGATGGTCATTGATTATAGTCAGACCATCAAGAGGTATACACAGCTCGACGCATGCCCTCTCCCCCGCATATCTGATTTGGTCAATCAGATTGCACAATACAAGGTCTTTTCCACGGTGGACCTCAAATCCGCCTACCACCAGCTCCCCATCCTCCCGGACGACCGCAAATACACTGCATTCGAAGTAGATGGGTGGCTCTATCACTTCCTGAGGGTTTCCTTCGGTGTCACAAATGGAGTCTCAGTCTTCCAATGGGAGATGGACCGAATGGTTGACCGGTACTGTTTGCAGGCCACGTTTCCGTACTTCGACAATGTCACCATTTGCGGCCACGACCAGCAGGACCACGACACAACCTCCGAAAATTCATCTATACCCAAAAATCCTTAATCTCACCAACAACAAGGACAAATGCGTGTTCAGCACCGACCGTCTAGCCATCCTCGGCTATGTAGTGCATGATAGAGTTATAGGCCCAGATCCCGAATGCATGCGCCCCCTCACGGAGTTTCCCCTCCCACACTGCTCCAAGGCCCTGAAACGTTGTTTGGGATTTTTTTCCCATTACGCCCAGTGGGTCCCCAATTATGCGGACAAGGCCCACCCACTAATCTAATCCACGGGTTTTCCCTTATCGGCAGAGACCTGCCAGGCCTTCAGCCACATAAAAGCGGACATCGCAAAGGCCACGATTCACACAATCGATGAATCTCTTCCATTCCAAGTCATGAGCGACGCGTCCGACGTAGCTCTGGCGGCCACCCTCAACCAAGCGGGCAGGCCCGTGGCCTTCTTCTCACGCACCCTCCATGCTTCAGAAATCCATCATTCCTCCATTGAAAAGGAGGCCTAGGCCATAGTGGAAGCTGTGCGGCACTGGAGGCATTACCTGGCCGGCAGGAGAGTCACGCTCCTCACCAACCAACGGTCGGTTGCTTTCATGTTCGATAATGCACAGTGGGGCAAAATAAAGAACGATAAGATCTTACGGTATGGGCAGCACGGTGGCGCAGTGGGTTAGCACTGCGGCCTCACGGCGCTGAGGTCCCAGGTTCGATCCCGGCTCTGGGTCACTGTCCGTGTGGAGTTTGCACATTCTCCCCGTGTTTGCGTGGGTTTTGCCCCCACAACCCAAAAACATGCAAGCTAGGTGGATTGGCCACTCTAAATTGCCCCTTAATTGGAAAAATGATTGGGTACACTAAATTTTAGAAAAAAAGAAAAAAAAAAGATCTTGCGGTAGAGGATCGAGCTCTCCACCTACAACTATAAGATCTTGTATTGTCCCGGGAAGCTAAACGAGCCTCCTGAAGCCCTATCCCGCGGCACAAGAGCCAATGCACAAGTGGACCGACTCCGTGCCCTCCATGAGGACCTGTGCCACCTGGGGGTCACACGATTCTTCCATTTTATCAAGACCCGCAACCTGTCCTACTCCATCGAGGAGGTCAGGACGAGGCAGTTTGAACAGTTTAGAGATAACCCATAGAATCGCTACACTACAGAATGAGGCCATTCGACCCATTGAATCTGCACCAACCCTCTGAAAGAGCACCTTACATAGGCCCGCTCCCTCGCCCTATCCCCGTAACCCCACCCCCACCTAACCTGCACATCTTTGGACAATAAATGGGTAATTTAGCATGGCCAATCCACAGGATCTGCACATCTTTGGCCTGTGGGAGGAAACCGGAGCACCTGGAGGAAACCCACGCAGACACGGGGACAACTTGCAAGCTCCACACAGGTAGTCGCCCAAGGCCGGAATTGAACCCGGGTCCCTGGCGCTGTGAGTCGACAATGCTAACCACTGTGAAACCCCCCCCCCCCCCCCCCCCCCCTCCCAATCAAATGTGCTGAATGTATAGAATGAATCTAGGGGAGGGTGAAAGTAGATCGAGTGGAGAAAATGCAGGAGGAAACCAAATATGTTTTTTTTTGAATGAAGGATATAAAAGAGATATAGCACAGGACGAAAGATTATAGGAGATAGACTATAATATGGGATTGAGTGGTGTAAAAGATAAAAGATGGGATTAAGAGGTATAAGGAACGTAATATAAGATGGAATACTGTAAGGAACTGAGGGTTATGAACATAATACTGTATCATAGAACATAGAACATAGAACAGTACAGCACAGAACAGGCCCTTCGGCCCTCAATGTTGTGCCGAGCCATGATCACCCTACTCAAACCTACGTATCCACCCTATACCCGTAACTCAACAACCCCCTCCTTAACCTTACTTTTTATTAGGACACTACGGGCAATTTAGCATGGCCAATCCACCTAACCCGCACATCTTTGGACTGTGGGAGGAAACCGGAACACACGGAGGAAACCCACGCACCCAGGGGGAGTACGTGCAGACTCCACACAGACAGTGACCCAGCTCCTCAGTGACTGAAGTGTTGGAACGCAAGCAGCAGGAGCAGGAACAGGCCACATGGCCCATTGAGCCTGCTCCGCCATTCAATATCACCCGGGCTGATCTTGGGTTTCAACTCCATATCCCTGCCCACTCCTCACATCCCTTCATTCCGCGACGGACCACAAATCTGTCTATCGCAGACTCAAGTGTATTCAACGATGGGATAACCACCACCCTCCTCGGGAATTCCAAAGATTCACAACCCTTTGGCTAAATACATTTCTCCTCACCTCAGTCCTAAATAATCGGCCTCCTTATCCTGAAACTGTGGCCCCATGTTTTAGATTCCCTGACAAAGAGAAAGAAAAAAAATCTCTCAGCGTATTCCATCTGGTGTACTGGTGATTCCTACAAGTGAGACTGATCTAATGGTGACTTCCTGGCCAGTGCTGTGTTTGTTGATCATACCTCGGATGCTGCTGGTGGGGCACTTTTCTTTAAACATATCGCTCTCCGCTCACCGCCCACCTTAATTTTTCACAAGCCGCTAACTCCTGTAAGTCCGACAGCTGTTGGTAGCCCTTTAACTGAGTGACAAATTATCTGGGTTTACTTCAATTGCAGAATCGCAATGGACTGTGTGACCATGGGTGAGATTGGTTTCAAACCAGATCTCCTTGGCCCAAGGTCCACAGATATAAACGTCATGGGATATCTCCCCACATCTGCACGATCCATTCCAAACTCACGCTTAACCGCTGAGCCATCTGAGGAGCAAGAACAGCCCAGATTTCGCACCTGTTAACTTCTCCAGCTGTTGTCCGCAGCGACATGTTGGATAGTCACAGAGTCAGCCATTAGCGGCATGCTCACGGTCACAACGTGATGAAATCCCACTCCAGCCATTAGAGGTTCTCCCAGTGCTACGCTGAGGTAGTGGTGCACAGTCTTGGAAATTAGATATTAGGCCTGATCTATATTTAAAAAACAGAAAAAGCTGGATAAACTCGGCAGGTTTACATTATTCGATGGGGAGTGGGTGTCGCTGGCTGGGCCAGCATTTATTACCCATTTCAGGGGGCATTTAAGAGTCCACCACATTGCTGCGGGTCTGGGGTCACATGTAGGCCAGACCGGGTAAGGGCTGCAGATTTCTTTTTTTTTTAATAAACAATTTTATTGAGGTAGTTTTTGGCTTTGTAAACAGTTACAAACATCAACAGAAAGAAAGCAAAAAAGGCAAAAATGTGCAAACATCCACGTACTTTCAATACTTCAATCGTAACATACTGCACAAGTCCGCTCCTCTCCCACCGGTACTACCCGCCATTTTTTCCCTCCTACTCTACTCTACTCTACCCCCCCCCCCCCCCCCCTCCCCCGCACCCCCTGCTGACGCTCACTCTCCCGTAAAGAAGTCAATGAATGGTTGCCACCTCCGGGCGAACCCCTGTACAGATCCCCTCAAGGCGAACTTAATTTTTTCCATACCCAGGAAACTCGACATGTCCGTAAGCCACAACTCAGTCTTCGGGGGCTTTAAGTCCCTCCACACCAATAGTATTCGTCGCCGGGCTATCAGGGAAGCAAAGGCCAAAACATCGGCCTCTTTCTCGCCCTGGACTCCCGGGTCCTCCGAAACCCCAAAAATTGCCACCCCTGGACTCATCACCACCCTTGTTTTTAGCACCCGGGACATGATCCCCGCAAATCCCTTCCCGTACCCCCTCAGCTTAGGGCATGCCCAAAACATGTGAACGTGGTTCGCTGGTCCTCCCGCGCACCTAGCGCATTTGTCCTCTGTCCCAAAGAATTTGCTCATCCGAGCCACCGTCATATGGGCCCGGTGAACGACCTTAAATTGAATCAGCCCGAGCCTAGCGCATGTCGCGGTTGAATTTACCCTACTCAGGGCCTCTGCCCACAGCCCGTCCTCCATTTCCCCGCCTAGCTCCTCCTCCCATTTAAGTTTCAGTTCCTCTGCCTGGGACCGTTCCTCCCTCATGAGCACCTTATAAATACCCGAGACTCTACCCTCCCCTTCTTCCCCCCTAGAGACTATTCTGTCTAGGATCTCCATTGGCAGGAGGCATGGGAAAGATGGGACCTGTCTACAAACAAAGTCCCGCAACTGTAGGTACCTAAAATCATTTCCCCTTACCAACCCAAATTTCTCCTCCAAGCTCCTCAAACTCGCAAAGCTCCCTTCCAGGAACATATCACCCACCCTTCCCACCCCCGCCCGCTGCCATACTCGGAACCCCCCATCCATACTCCCGGGGGCACACCGATGGTTGTCGCAGATTGCCGCCCAGACAGATGCCCCCATGTCCCCTACATGCCTCCTCCACTGGCCCCATATCCGCAGGGTCGCCACCACTACCGGGCTGGTGGTGTACTTGGCCGGCGGCAGCGGTAGAGGGGCCGTGATCAGGACTGCCAGGCTGGAGCCCCTGCACGAAGCCGCCTCCACCCGCTCCCAAATAGACAGCATCGGACCCCGGATCCTCAGCGTCCTGAGGCAGCAGTGCTAACCACTGTGCTCCCTTGAGGGAACCAGAGTTAAAGTTTTGAGTCTGTATTCTTTCTTAAAGAGCCAGTGCTATAGAAGAGACTCACAGACCTGAAACATTCACTCTGTTTCTCTCTCCACAGATATCGCCAGACCTGCTGAGTTTATCCAGCATTTGCTGTTTTCATTTCAGATTTACAGCATCCGATGAATGTGAAACAAAAACATAACACTTTTACAAAGTGGAGTTGGGTTATTCTCCTCAACATCCTGGCCAATACATGGGTGGCACAGTGGTTAGCGCTGCTGCCTCACAGCACCAGGGGCCCGGGTTCAATTCCGGCCTTGGGTCTGTGTGGAGTTTGCACATTCTTCCCGGGTCTGCGTGGGTTTCCTCCGGGTGCTCCGGTTTCTTCCCAGGGTTTGACCATGCTAAATTGGCCTTAAGTGTCCAAAGATGAGGAGGTTAGGTGGGGTTACAGTGAGAAGGCGGGGGTGTGGGCCTAGGTGTGGCACTCATTCAGAGGGCTGGTGCAGACTTGATGGGATGAATGGCTTCCTTCTGAAATGCGGGGATTCTGTGATCTATGATGTATATCCAACATCACTACAGTAGGTTATTTGGCCATTATCACATCGCTGTTTGAAGGACATCATTGTTTGCCAGCTCAGTTAGCTGCTGCAAAGCGCCTTGGGATATGCAACTTCTTTCTATTTTTCGTAGATGCTGCATTGTTTTTGATTGCTATCACGTTTTTAAAAAAAATTCCAGAGCAAAAACCGCTGAATGCAGATAAATGCTGGAAACTCTTAACAAATCAGTCAGCATCTGGGGAGAGTTGTAAGGTAATCAAGTAGAAATATTAACATTAAATGTATCTAGCTCCCACTAAAAGGTTTTTGCTTGGTGGGTTGTGATGTTCTATTCCAGTCTTGTATTTACTTCGGCTCCTTTTCTTGTGATCATGGTCCCTGTAATAACCCTTATGGGACCCTCGGGGGTAACCTTAAGTTTTAACGCCCCTTTTGCAATTTTCTCTCTAATGCTTCTGCTCAGTAGTTTTTTTTTTGTTTTTTTTTAAATTTAGATTACCCAATTATTTTTTCTATTAAGGGGCAATTTAGCATGGCCAATCCACCTACTCTGCACATTTTTGGGTTGTGGGGGCGAAACCCACGCAGACACGGGGAGAACGTGCAAACTCCACACGGACAGTGACCCAGAGCCGGGATCGAACCTGGGACCTCAGCGCCGTGAGGCGGTTGTGCTAACCACAAGGCCACCGTGCTGCCCTGCTTCTGCTCAGTAGTGGGTGTCATAATATACACATCAGTATATCATGGTGCAGACACACACTGATTGACACACAGCAAGACCAATCAACACACACAGCACCGCAGCCAATCACCAGTTAGGGCACGCTCAATAGAAAGCCAGAGGGCACTAGTTATCCCGCTCATTCGGGATGCAGCCTCTCAGAAGGACAGAGCTCGCAGCTTTCAGCACAGATCTTCACCATGTGCTGAGAGTATAGACTGGGTTAGGATAGGCATAGGTCTTCAGTTTAATCTAACATAGTGTCGACCCACAGTGAAAGTATGTTCAACTGTTTCTAGCTTAACAAAATAGTGTTGTACTATTTCAAGTGTTGGTATGTGTATGTGTTACTGCTGAGGTAACCGCAGTTTCCATGGATCCAGAGTCCAGAGTCCCCAACACAACAGTGGGTTCACACCCACCAGAAGCACTGCCTGCAGTACCTCACCCACATGGCCACTCATCACTGCCCAGCCTTGGCAACATTGAGCTGGTGGCTATTCGGCCAAAGCAACCATCACGCCAGTGCATCGTCCTCCCCTGATCTACCATACTGAAACTACCAGATGGCAGTCAAGAGCAGCGGTTTTATCCCCCTTCCTTGGCCTCAGGCACAGGCAGCTTCATTCATATAGCGCCTATCACAGCCTATAGACATTTCAAAGCGCTTAACAGTCACTGATGCAGTCCAGCTGCTGTCAGCCTCAAGTGGGGATGAAGCTAGTTGAGAGTTTCTGGCCTGTGTCGCTGTGTACCACGCTTTAAAGAAGGGGCGGAGGGGAGAGAAAGAAAACAAAGATATACATTACAACCTTAATAGTACTTTATAACGTGTTTATTTTACATAGGGAGCTCTCTGCTGCTGTTGACAGACAGACTGCTCAGCTCCAGCGTTCACTGAACATTCATGTGCTTTCTTTAGAAAGGTGAAATCTGTTCTACTTCCATCAGCTTGTTAACGTATGACCTTTGCTTTTATTCCCCATGTTCCACAAAGTGATGATTCCCTGGAGGGGATTTAAGGACTCGCGTTGCCCCATTGCATCCCCCCCCCCCCACCCCCATCCACCCCCAAAAGACACTGACGCAGTTCCCTGATTGGAAAAGGCGACAGTAATTCTCCATTCCCATCTCCTCTCTCCCAGCATGGTGCAACTAGAGTGTTGCCGTGGCAACAGACAGCTAAAAGGGCCGTGACACATTTCCATGTCACCTCCCTACAAGATGCAAATGGCAAGTTGTACAATTGCAGCATCAAGGACTTTTGATTGCACCCAGAGATTACCAGGCTGCATTTAACAGAAAGAATGAATTATTGAGTTCCACTTACACTTGACCTACATTGCACGTGGCTGAGCTTGATTAAAGACATCTTGATGTTGAACCCTTATAAAGGCTTCAATCATCGGAAATGGAGTGTGAGGGCTTTTGGTTAACAAAGTTAAAGAAACCTAAAAATTGGGAAGTGAATTCCTGGCATGATGCTCTACATTTATATGTTCATAACATGTACAGTGTAGCAATCTTGCCAAGGCCAGTCCTTCGACACCATTCCCTTTTATTTACATGACGGAAAAGGGCTCACGGCGCACCAACTCCCAGCCCAGGGGCCAACAGAAAGCCGGCCCAGGTTGAAGCAGTGGGTTTTAAACTCCCGCTGCTGGTTGGGCAAGACTAATGCCTGAAGGAGGTCTTGTGGTGAAGTGGGTAGCGGCCCTGCCTCTGAAGCCCCAGGTTCGATTCCCACCCCAGGTCTTGATGGGCCGAGGAAGGCGCCTTCACAACGCAGTCAAATAGTGTATCAATGAGTGTATCAACCCGCAAATCCACCCAGCAGGCCAATAGCTGGCAGTAATGGACTCCTGGTCAGCCACACGATGTGCAGTGGCGCCCCTCGTGCTAGAAGCCATTCAGGACAGACAAGCGGCCTGTTCCAGGAATTACTAGCAATGAAAACAGACAAAAGCCTGCCTTAGTGCATCCCCAGGAGCAGGAAGAGAATACAAGAAACGAATGCCTAAAAAAACAAAGCCTTGAAACATGGTCAATGCAAGCTGGGCATTTTAATTGCCCGGGCTTAGTTGCCCTGAGAAGGTGGTGGTGAGATAGTTGGAGGTCCTGTGGTGCAGTGGGTATCGTCCCTAGCTCTGGACCAGAAGCCCTGGGTTGGAAAGATGGAGGTTGAGGGGGGACCTGATTGAGGTCTACAGAATTATGAGAGGTATGGACAGGGTGGATAGCAACAAGCTTTTTCCAAGATTGGGGTGTCAATTACAAGGGGTCATGATTTTAAGGTGAGAGGGGAAAAGTTTAAGGTAGATGTGCGTGGAAAGTTTTTTACGCAGAGGGTGGTGGGTGCCTGGAACGCTTTGCCAGCGGAGGTGGTAGAGGCGGGCACAATAGCATCATTTAAGATGCATCTAGACAGATATATGAACGGGCAGAGAACAGAGGGAAGTAGATCTTGGAAAATAGGGGACAGGTTTAGATAAAGGGTCTGGATCGGCGCAGGCTAGGAGGGCCGAAGGGCCTGTTCCTGTGCTGTAATTTTCTTTGTTCTTTGTTCTTTGAAGTCCCACTTCGGGACCTGATGCCACGGAATGTGTGATCACAACGTGGCCAAACAGGTTCATTTTCCGCCTGTAAATCCTTGCAATGGTAGGGAGTAAGGGTGCGGCGAGTTTCCTGGTTAGCCATACTGCGGAAGGCAACGGTAACCAACCACAGTACTTTCTCAAGAATAATCACGACCAATCCAATGCATGTCCGTGGATGCCAGTGGCCTATTAGGGCATTAGAAACCGAAGGAGGAGGTTGTCAGCCATAGCTCTTATCCCTGAGTCAGAAGGTTGTGGATTCAGGTTGTAGCCACCTGGGGTGGCCACTGCCCAACACAAAATGGAGGATTACAAAGAATGCAGGGAAAATGGACATGTTGCAAAAGCAAGCAGCTTGCAAAGCGCTTGTGTATTCTGACTGCTGCAGAAACCAGACAGCACTGTGAAAGAAACAAGTTAGCATACTAATGAGGCGATACCGGGCGATTCCCAGGTACAATGAAACAAGTTAACTCAAATCGATACATTGAGTAGAAGGCCAGACTTCTCGGCGCCAAGAGAAGTCCAAAACAATAAGTCCCAAGAACTGCCCAGTGATCGAGGGACTGCCCCGTTATTGGGGAATTCAAATCAATCATTTTGGGAAGAGACCCAATCGATTGCGAGTGTATAGAGGGTCCGCCCAGGTGGGCGCGAGACCCTGGGAGAGGTATATGACAGAGACCCCGACCCCAGCTCTCTCTCTCTGCCAGCCTCTCCTTGACCAGCCAGCCCTCCCAGCAGAACACCGTTGCAGCAGAAGAACCTTGAGAAGGAGAGGCCTGGACAGCAGCCGCCATCACGTAAATGTCATACAACGCACTCTACGAGAGTAGACACTCCTGACCCCCTTTAGTCCATACCTACTGGAAGCCTGCGGATCCAGAGGCCGTTGTTCCCTGATCCGGCAGTCCCCTTATCCAGATAAGTATTGGCCTGTTAGTGGTAGGATTAGCCTAGTCTTATAGTTTATATGCGTGATTAGTAGATTACTGTATTATAATAAACGTGTCTTGTTTGAATTTACTAACTGGTGTATGGAGTTATTGGTTTGAACTTGAACTTGAAACTTGTGGCGGTATCTTGACGATACCTGGCGACTCCACAGCTAAGGAACGAAACAGAGCCAAATTGTGTGTAAAGCACACTCACCCAGAAGGAGCAACAAGGTTACTCTGACAGAGATTTGAGCACAGCATCTAGGTTGGCACTCCAGCTGCAATACCTGAGGGAATACTTTTGGAGGTATGAAACCGAGGTGCCATCTCCTCTCTCAGGTGGACATAAAAGATCCCAGATGGCATTTTTTCGAAGAAGGGTAGTGGCATGGCCAATATCTATCTCTCAATCAACATCACCAAAGTAGATTATCTCGGCATTAACACATTTCTCCTTATTGCACTTTGCTGGGGGTAAACTGGTTGGCATTTGTGTCTGTAGGTTAGAAACAGTAGCTGGAGGGCAGCACGATGGCGCAGTGGTTAGCACTGCCGCCTCACGGCGCCTAGGTCCCGGGTTCGATCCCGGCTCTGGGTCACTGTCCATGTGGAGTTTGCACATTCTCCCTGTGTCTGCGTGGGTTTCGCCCCCACAACCCAAAGATGTGCAGCGTAGGTAGATTGGCCACGCTAAATTACCCCTTAATTGGAAACGATGAATTAGAACATAGAACAGTACAGCACAGTACAGGCCCTTCAGCCCACGATGTTGTATAGATAGAATAGAACAGTACAGCACAGAACAGGCCCTTCGGCCCTCAATGTTGTGCCGAGCAATGATCACCCTACTTAAACCCACGTAACCCGTATACCCGTAACCCAACAATCCCCCCATTAACCTTACACTACGGGCAATTTAGCATGGCCAATCTACCTAACCCGCACATCTTTGGACTGTGGGAGGAAACCGGAGCACCCGGAGGAAACCCACGCACACACGGGGAGGACGTGCAGACTCCACACAGACAGTGACCCAGCCGGGAATCGAACCTGGGACCACTGGAGCTGTGAAGCATTGATGCTAACCACCATGCTACCGTGAGGCCGGCCATTTATCCTCTAATTGGGTACTCTAAGTTTATTTAAAAAAAGAAACAGTGGCTACACTTAGAAAGTACCTCATTGGCTGTAAATTTCTTTGGGACATCCTGAAGTCTTAGAATCAGACAGAATAGTATACTACAGAAGGAGGCCATTCAGCCGGTCATGCTGCTGCCAGCTCTTCAAATAAACAGCCCAATGCAGTCCAACACTCCAGCTTTTTCCCCATAGATCTTTACAAACCACTGGTTTGAAGGTGGAATATTGTGTACAATTCTGGGCACCACACTTTGGGAAGGATGTCAAGGCCTTGAAAAGGTTCCAGAAGAGGTTTACCGTCATGATTTTTAGCAGTTTTGTGCGCTTGAGATCTGCTGTTTCCTTTTTCACTAGTTACCATCTTACCAAGTTTTGTTCTCCATACACTCAAGTACAAAAAAAAAGAAAGAGAAAGGTTTGCTTTTATATCATGTCTTTCACAACCCCAGGACACCCCAAAACACTTCCCAGCCAATGGCGTCTTTTGAAGTGCTGTACTGCACTAAATTCAGCAGCCAATTCTCCACAGCAGCCATCATGTCAGGACTGTGCTCCTGATCACTCCTGTCTGCATCAATGGTGCCGAGGTGGAGATGGTTGACAGCTTCAAATTCCTAGGTGTGCACATCACCAACAATCTGTCCTGGTCCTCCTACGCTGTGACCAAGAAAGCACAACAGCAGCTATGCTTCTTCAAACTAAGGGAATTCAGCATGTCCACATTTACTCTTACCAATTTTTACAGATGCACCATAGAAAGCATCCTATCTGGCTGCCTTACAGCCTGGTATGGCAACTGCTTGGCCCAAGACTGTAAGAAACTACAGGGAGTTGTGAACACCGCTCAGTCCATTACACAAACTCGCCTCCCACCCATTGACTCTGTCTACACCTCCCGCTGCCTGGGGAAAGCAGGCAGCATAATCAAAGACCCCTCCCACCCGAGTTATTCTCTCTTTCAACCTCATTCATCGGGCAGGAGACACAAAAGTCTGAGAACACGCACTAACAGATTCCCCCCCCCCCCCCCCCCCCCCCCCCCCCCCCCCCCCCCCCCCCCCCGGTTGCTGCTGCTATTGACCAAGATACCTACCTTTGAGCCAGGAAGTCCAGAAAAGGCTGCCATCATTTATAGAACCCTTGTATTGATCCTCTCAGGGCAAATTTGACCCTCTCCAATTTTATAAATCCCGCCATGTCACTGATCCAGGCCTCCACACTTTGGGGCCTCGCATCCTTCCACTGCAGCAGGATCCTCCACCGGGCTACTAGGGATGCAAAGGCCAAGACACCAGCCTCTTTCGACTCCTGCACTCCGGGCTCTATCGCAACTCCAAAAATCGCGAGTCCCCACCCTGGTCTGACCCTGGATCCAACCACCCTCGACACCGTCCCCGCCACCCCCTTCCAGAATTCTTCCAGTGCCGGGCATGCCCAGAACATATGGGCATGATTCGCTGGACTCCCCGAACACCTGGTGCATCTGTCCTCACCCCCAAAGAACCTACTCATCCGAGTCACAGACATATGGACCCGATGCAGCACCTTGAATTGGATGAGACTGAGCCTCGCACATGAAGAGGAAGAGTTGACTCTCTCCAAGGCCTCCGCCCAAGTCCCGTCCTCTATCTGCTCCCCAAGTTCCCCCTCCCATTTAGCCTTCAGCTCCTCCACTGATGACTCCTCCACCTCCTGCATTACCTTATAAATATCAGACACCTTTCCCTCTCCGACCCACACCCCCGAAAGCACTCTGTCCATCGCCCCCCGCGAGGGCAGCAAAGGGAACTCTTCTACTTGTCGCCTAGCAAACGCCTTTACCTGCAAGTATCTGAACATGTTCCCTTGGGGGAGCCCAAATTTATCTTCCAGTTCCCCCAGGCCCGCAAACCTCCCGCCAATAAACAGGTCCCTCAATTTACTGATGCCCACCCTTTGCCACCCCCTAAATCCCCCATCAATGTTCCCCGGGATGAACCGATGATTTCCACCCAATGGAGCCTCCATTGAGCCCCCTGTTTCCCCCCCTATGCCATCTCCACTGTCCCCAGATTCTTAGGGTCGCCGCCACCACCGGGCGCGTGGTATACCTCTTAGGAGAGAGCGGCAACGGCGCCATTGCCAAGGCACCCAGGCTCATACCTCTACATGACGCCATCTCCATTCTTTTCCACGCCGCCCCCCCCCCCCCCCCCATCACCCATTTACGCACCATTGACACATTGGCCGCCCAACAGTACCCCAAAAGGTTGGGCAGCGCCAGTCCGCCTCTATCCCTCCCTCGCTCCAGGAAAACCCTCTTCACTCTCGGAGTCCCATGTGCCCACACAAAGCTCAATATACTGCTAGTCACCCTCCTAAAGAAGGCCCTGGGGATAAATATGGGCAGGCACTGAAAAAGGAACAAGAACCTCGGAAGCACCATCATTTTGATGGACTACACCCTCCCCGCCAACGACAATGGCAGCATGTCCCACCTCCTGAACTCCTCCTCCATCTGATCTACCAGTCTGGTGAAATTATGCTTGTGAAGAGTCCCCCAGTCCCTGGCCACCTGCACCCCCAGGTACCTAAAACTCTCCCCTGCCCTCCTAAGCGGGAGCCTACCAATTCCTTCCTCCTGGTCTCCAGGGTGCACCACAAACACCTCACTCTTGCCTAAATTTAGTTTATAGCCTGAAAAGGTCCCAAACTCAGCTAGCAGCTCCATCACCCCTGGCATCCCTCCCACCGGGTCCGCCACATACAGTAACAGGTCGTCGGCATACAACGACATCCTATGTTCCTCCCCACCTCGCACCAAACCTCTCCACCTCCCTGAATCCCTCAACGCATTGCCAACGGCTCGATTGCCAATGCAAACAACAAGGGGAACAGGGAGCAACCCTGCTTGGTCCCTCGGTAAAGCCGGAAGTACTCCGACCTCCTCCTATTCGTGGCCACACACGCCATCGGGGCCTCATATAGCTGCCTCACCCATCTAATAAACCCTTCACCAAATCCAAACCTCCCCAACACCTCCCATAGGTACCCCCACTCCACTCTATCGAAGGCCTTCTCCGCATCCAGCACCACCACTATCTCTGCCTCCCCCTCAATCGCCGGCATCATGATGACATTCAACAATCTCCGCACATTCATGTTCAGCTGCCTTCCCTTCACGAAACCTGTCTGGTCCTCGTGTACAACCCCTGGCACACAGTCCTCTATCCTGGTGGCCAGGATCTTTGCCAGCAACTTGGCACCCACATTGAGGAGAGATATGGGCCTGTATGAACCACACTGCTGGGGGTCCTTGTCCCTCTTTAAGATTAACAAAATCAGCACCCGCGACATCGTCGGGGGAAAAGTCCCCCCTTCCCACGCTTCATTAAGTGTCCGCACCAGCAAGGGGCCCACTAGGTCCACAAACTTTTTATAAAATTCCACCGGGAACCCATCCGGCCCCGGTGCCTTCCCTGACTGCATCTGCCCGATCCCCTTAACTAGCTCCTCCAGCTCAATCGGCGCCCCCAATCCCTCCACCTGCTCCTCCTGCACCTTCGGGAAAGAAAGCCCGTCGAGGAACCTCTCCATTCCCCTCCTCTTCCCCCGTTGGCTCCGACCGGTACAGTTCCCCGTAAAAGTCCTTGAAGACCTCATTCACCTCTACCCCCTTCCGCACCACATTTCCACTCTTGTCTCTCACTCCTGCAATCTCCTTAGCCACATCCCGCTAAGGGAGCTGATGAGCCAGCATCCTACTCGCCTTTTCACCATGTTCGTACACTGCCCCTTGTGCCTTCCTCCACTGTGGTCCTTTCTCGTGGTCAGAAAATCAAATTTAGCCTGCAGGCTGCGCCTCTCCCCCAACAGCCCCTCCTCTGGTGCCTCTGCGTACCTCCTGTCCACCTCCAGCATCTTTCCCACCAGTCTATCCCTCTCACTCCTCTCGCTCCTCTCCCTGTGTGCCCGGATGGATATCAGCTCCCCACGAATCACTGTCTTCAGGGCTGCCCAGACCATCCCCACCTGGACCTCCCCTGTATCATTCACCTCGAGGTACCCCTCAATACTTGCCCGGACCCTCCTACACACCTCCTCCTCCGCCAACAACCCCACATCCAACCACCACAACGGGCACCTCCCCCATCTCCAACTCTATCCAATGCGGAGCGTGGTCGGAGATTGCAATGGCCGAATATTCAGCCTCCTCCACTCTCGGAATCAGTCCCCTACTCACCACGAAGAAGTCTATCCGAGAGTAGACACTATGTACGTGGGAGAAGAAAGAGTACTCCCGTGCCCTCGGCCTCACAAACCTCCATGGATCCACCCATCCCATCTGGTCCATAAACCCTCTCAGTACCTTGGCCGCCGCCGGCCTCCTACCCGTCCTGGAACTGGACCGATCCAGTGAAGGATCCAACACCGTATTGAAGTCCCCCCCCCCCCCCATAATCAGACCTCCCGCCTCTAGATCCAGGACCCGTCCCAGCATACGCCTCATAAAGCCCGCATCGTCCCAATTTGGGGCATACACACTAGCCAGTACCACCTTCTCTCCTTGTAGCCTGCCCCTAACCATAACATACCTACCCCCCTTATCCGCCACCACCTCCGATGCCTCAAACGACACATTTTCCCCCACCAGAATCGCCACTCCCCGTTCTTCACATCTAACCCAGAGTGGAAAACCTGCCCCACCCATCCCTTCCTCAGGCGGACCTGGTCTGTCACCCACAGGTGGGTCTCCTGAAGCATTGCCACATCTGCCTTTAGCCCCCTCAGATGAGCCAGTACCCTCGACCGCTTCACCGGCCCATTCAATCCTCTCGCATTCCAGGTGACCAACCGGATCAGAAGGCGTCCCGCCCCCCTCCCCCGTCGACTAGCCATAGCCCGTCGACTGCCCGCCCCAGGCCAGCACCCCCCCCCCCCCCCCCGCCCGACCCAGTCCCCACAGCGACAACACCTCACCTCTGTCCCCCCAGCCCACACCAGCTCCTTCCTGACCCTGCCAGCAGCAACCCGGTATTCCCCTCCCCCCCCAGGCTAGGAACCATCCTAGCAACGAACCGTCCTACATTCTGTATGCTTTACCCAATATCTTTGTCTATGTATTTACATTGTGGATTTATGTATGTCCTATGTTTTTCATGTACACGTGACAATATAGCCAAATCCAAGATCAAGAACCAAAGCCCCCACCTCGCTCAAAGGCTACAAAACACATGACATGTCCGGTCGTGCTGGGAGCTGAGGCTTCAAGTCTTGAGTTGAGTTAAGTTAACAAATCTGTGCAAAAATCACAGCTGTAACAATCTTGTCCAAAATAAAAAATGCTGGTTCATGACAGATGTGTCACCTTACACGTGTGTGCATTTTTGTAACATCTACTACCGTTCAGTAGCTAAGGAGATGGTCCACTCAATGATCAATTACAATCATATACTCAGGCAGCACGGTGGCGCAGTGGTTAGCACTGCTGCCTCATGGCTCTGAGGAACCGGATTCAATCCCGGCTCTGGGTCACAGTCTGTGTGGAGTTTGCACATTCTCCCTGTGTCTACTTGGCTCTCACCCCCACAGCGGCAGGGTAGGTGGATTGGCCACGCTAACTTGCCCCTTAATTGGAAAAAAAAGAATTGGGGACTCTAAATTTATTTTTAAAAACAATCACACTCTGCTTTTCATCTTATCATTTCAGCAACAAACAGAAATAATAGTAAAGTTTAATGAAATGAAAAATTAAACGAAAATCGCTTATTGTCACAAGTAGGCTTCAATGAAGTTACTGTGAAAAGCCCCTAGTCGCCACAATCTGGCGCCTCTCCGGGGAGGCTGGTACGAGAATGGAACCGTGCTGCTGGCCTGCTTGGTCTGCTTTAAAAGCCAGCGATTTAGCCTGGTGAGCTAAACCAGCCCCAATTTATATGTCC
The DNA here is from genome assembly GCF_902713615.1 of Scyliorhinus canicula. Taxonomy (NCBI): domain Eukaryota; kingdom Metazoa; phylum Chordata; class Chondrichthyes; order Carcharhiniformes; family Scyliorhinidae; genus Scyliorhinus; species Scyliorhinus canicula. The sequence goes on from NC_052166.1 coordinate 60,101,211, forward strand.
ATATCAGTACTGTTACTATCAGTACCAATCAGCACTGTTACTATCAATACCACATCAGCACTGTTACTATCAATACCATATCAGCGCTGTTACTATCGGCACCATATCAGCACTGTTACTATGAGTACCATATCAGTACTGTTACTATCAGCACCATATCAGCATTGTTACTATCAGCACCATATCAGCACTGTTACTATCAATACCATATCAGCACTGTTACTATCAGTACCATATCAGCACTGTTACTATCAGTACCATATCAGTACTGTTACTATCAATACCATATCAGTACTGTTACTATCAATACCATATCAGCACTGTTACTATCAGTACCATATCAGTACTGTTACTATCAGTACCATATCAGCACTGTTACTATCAGTACCATATCAGCACTGTTACTATCAGTACCATATCAGCACTGTTACTATCAGTACCATATCAGCACTGTTACTATCAGTACCATATCAGTACTGTTACTATCAATACCATATCAGCACTGTTACTATCGGTACCAAATCAGCACTGTTACTATCAATACCATATCAGCACTGTTACTATCAGTACCATATCAGTACTGTTACTATCAGTACCATATCAGTACTGTTACTATCAGTACCATATCAGCACTGTTACTATCAGTACCATATCAGCACTGTTACTATCAGTACCATATCAGTACTGTTACTATCAGTACCATATCAGCACTGTTACTATCAATACCATATCAGCACTGTTACTATCAGTACCATATCAGCACTGTTACTATCAGTACCATATCAGCACTGTTACTATCAGTACCATCTCAGCACTGTTACTATCAATACCACATCAGCACTGTTACTATCAGTACCATATCAGTACTGTTACTATCAATACCATATCAGCACTGTTACTATCGGTACCATATCAGTACTGTTACTATCAATACCATATCAGCACTGTTACTATCAGTACCATATCAGCACTGTTACTATCAGTACCATATCAGTACTGTTACTATCAATACCATATCAGCACTGTTACTATCAGTACCATATCAGCACTGTTACTATCAGTACCATATCAGCACTGTTACTATCAGTACCATATCAGTACTGTTACTATCAATACCATATCAGCACTGTTACTATCAGTACCATATCAGTACTGTTACTATCAGTACCATATCAGTACTGTTACTATCAGTACCATATCAGCACTGTTACTATCAGTACCATATCAGCACTGTTACTATCAATACCATATCAGCACTGTTACTATCAGTACCATATCAGCACTGTTACTATCAATACCATATCAGCACTGTTACTATCAGTACCATATCAGCACTGTTACTATCAGTACCATATCAGTACTGTTACTATCAATACCATATCAGCACTGTTACTATCAGTACCATATCAGCACTGTTACTGTCAGTACCATATCAGCACTGTTACTATCAATACCATATCAGCACTGTTACTATCAGTACCATATCAGCACTGTTACTATCAGTACCATATCAGCACTGTTACTATCAATACCATATCAGCACTGTTACTATCAATACCATATCAGTACTGTTACTATCAGTACCATATCAGCACTGTTACTATCAATACCATATCAGCACTGTTACTATCAATACCATATCAGTACTGTTACTATCAATACCATATCAGCACTGTTACTATCAGTACCATATCAGTACTGTTACTATCAATACCATATCAGCACTGTTACTATCAGTACCATATCAGCACTGTTACTATCAGTACCATATCAGCACTGTTACTATCAGTACCATATCAGCACTGTTACTATCAGTACCATATCAGCACTGTTACTATCAGTACCATATCAGCACTGTTACTATCAGTACCATATCAGCACTGTTACTATCAATACCATATCAGCACTGTTACTATCAATACCATATCAGCACTGTTACTATCAGTACCATATCAGCACTGTTACTATCAGTACCATATCAGTACTGTTACTATCAGTACCATATCAGCACTGTTACTATCAGTACCATATCAGTACTGTTACTATCAGTACCATATCAGTACTGTTACTATCAATACCATATCAGCACTGTTACTATCAGTACCATATCAGCACTGTTACTATCAGTACCATATCAGCACTGTTACTATCAGTACCATATCAGCACTGTTACTATCAATACCATATCAGCACTGTTACTATCAATACCATATCAGCACTGTTACTATCAGTACCATATCAGCACTGTTACTATCAGTACCATATCAGTACTGTTACTATCAGTACCATATCAGCACTGTTACTATCAGTACCATATCAGTACTGTTACTATCAGTACCATATCAGCACTGTTACTATCAGTACCATATCAGCACTGTTACTATCAGTACCATATCAGCACTGTTACTATCAGTACCATATCAGCACTGTTACTATCAGTACCATATCAGCACTGTTACTATCAGTACCATATCAGCACTGTTACTATCAGTACCATATCAGCACTGTTACTATCAATACCATATCAGTACTGTTACTATCAGTACCATATCAGCACTGTTACTATCAGTACCATATCAGCACTGTTACTATCAGTACCATATCAGATGCCTGCACAGAATGCAAATAAATCACATATCATTTTTATTCGTTCATGGGATGTGGGCCTCACAGGTTGAACCGGCATTTCTTACCCATCACTAGTTGCCCTTGAGGAGGTAGGTGGTGGTGAGCTGCCTTCTTGAACCAGAGGTGTAGGTACACCCACAATGCTATTAGGGAGGGAATTCGGATAGGAGGATTTTGACTGAGTGATAGGGAAGGAACAGCTGATATATTTCCAAGTCAAGAAAATGACTTGGAGGGGATCTTGCCGCTGTTGGTGTTCCCAGGTATCTGCTGCTTTTACCCTTCTAGATGGCAGAGGCTGTGGGTTTGGAAAGTGCTGTCTGAGGACTCTTGGTGAGTTGCTGCACTGCATCTTGTGGACGGTACACAGAACTGCCGCTCTGCGTCCATGGTGGATTGGATTGCATTGGATTGAATTGGATTTGTTTATTATCACGTGTACAAGGTACAGTGAAAAGTAATTTTCTGCAAGCAGCTCAACAGATCATTAAGTACATGAACAGAAAATACATAATAGGGCAACACAAGGTACACAGTGTAACTACATAACAACGGCATCAGATGAAGCATACAGGGGTGTAGTGTTAATCAGGTCAGTCCACAAGAGGGTCGTTTAGGAGTCTGGTGACAGTGGGGAAGAAGTTGTTTTTGAGTCTGTTCGTGTGTGTTCTCAGACTTCTGTATCTCCTGCCTGATGGAAGAAGTTGGAAGAGTGAGTAAGCCGGGTAGGAGGGGTCTTTGATTATGCTGCCCGCTTTCCCCAGGCAGCGGGAGGTGTAGATGGAGTCAATGGAAGGAAGGCAGGTTTGGGTGATGGATGTTGGAAATGGTGGCTCCAGGCTGCGACATGCGTGGATAATGCTGAGATAGAGACAGGACCCAGTGTGTCCATGGTGTCCTCCACGGTTCGATAATATGGCTACTCACTACCTGTTTGCACACACACACACACATGATAAACAGTGACTGGTTCCAGAGCTACCAGCCCCTGAGTAATGATCCTGATGAAATCATTGGCGGGGTTGGCAGTGGAGTTTGAAGAATAAGAAAGCAGATTTCCAGAAACATGTTTAACTGGAAAATTCACCTGTCTGGGAGAGAGGGGGTGGCTTGGAATTGATCCAAAGATGAAATCAAACCTCAGGAGGAGGTGTGCAGCAAACCAACTGGATGAAAGCTGCTGAATCTGAACCCATTGGTGTCCAATTTCAAATGTGTCTCAGAGGGTCAGTGGCAGATTGGATCTGGGAATAAATAGTGCAAAGCAGCTGAAAGATTTGTATCGAACCAAATGTATTTTTAAGGCGACGAGGGCATGAACGGTGAGGTTCACAAATGGGTTAATACAACAATCATTTTACTCACTCCCCCCACCCCCTCGCCATACACAGGAGAGAGGGCTGATGCTGGGAGTTCGACGTTTTCAACGTAGCGTGCCTCTGCTTTGTATTGTTTGGGGGGAAAGAGCTGGAGAGGGAGAGAGAGAGAGATTATTGAATCGTTTGAGAGGGAGGGAAGGCGATGGAGTTTCACTGACTTTTTAATCGGAAGTCGAGCAATGTGGATGGCGGATTAACGCTGGCAACATTCAGCAGCAGGACTGCACCTTGATCGTGGAAACAACCTGGGGGAGAGGGAGCGGCCAGAGGCAGGATTAACAGTGGGATTTGCTTGGCTGGCTTCCCCAGGAACCAGTTTCAACATCAGCTGAGCCTGCCTTCGGATTTTTACTGTGAGCTGGACTGTCTGAAATGGAGTCACTTTTCTTCACTCCTAAAAATGTATTTTTAACCATCTAAAAAAATATACAATTGTTGGATATTTTCACCCAGTCTCTCAGTTGCCAAACTATTATGGCTTTGCTCCCTTCCTCTTTAAAGGGACTCTGCGATTGAGGATTGGTGCTGTGTTTTTATACATATATAGAGAGAGAGAGAGAGATTGAATATACCCGATGCATTCATTCCTGGGATAGAGACATCTTCGCCCAGAATGGAAAGTACAAGGAATGGAGACCGGGGGAAGAGCTGGTAAACAACACAAAAACAAAACATCATTCCTTGCCCCTGAAACTGAGACTCGGTGAGGGGGCTTCCATCGCCGGCTGGGGAGACAGAGCCATTGCAGCATATTGGAGAGACTATGTTTCGAGATGATGAGGTGGAATGCTCAGGTAAGCTTTATCCAGTCTCACCCCCCCCCCCCCCCCCCCCCCTTCCCAGCTCCATCAGCCACACTGCTTCCAGGAGAAGCTACACTCGATTGCAATTTCAATGCAAGTTTCACCCCCCCACCCCCGCCCCCAGCTCCATCAGCCACACAGCTTCCAGGAGAAGCTACACTCGATTGCAATTTCAATGCAAGTTTCACCCCCCCCACCCCCGCCCCCGCCCCCAGCTCCATCAGCCACACTGCTTCCAGGAGAAGCTACACTCGATTGCAATTTCAATGCAAGTTTCACCATCCTCCCCCCCCCCCCCCCCCCCATCCCAGCTTGTCTAAATATTGTCTTTTCCAATTAATGCATTTGATTAGAGGTTAAGGTTTAACGTTCGAACGTTACAAGTGCATCCCAGTAAATGCCTGGAGACAGACGGCCAGATACCGGGTTTGCGGGCAGGTATATCCCACCCACCCCTCTCCAATGTTGTTGGGTTTGAGCAGTAGCCCTCCCTCGGGGGGGGGGGTGGTGTGAACTGTGTGGTGTTTGTTACTCAGTGACACCCACCCCCTCAGTCAGTGACGCCCAGGCTTTGAATGATGTCATGCTTTTTCTTTTAACCATTACTTTATTCCACAGCTCACCCAAAGTAAGGAGCTTTGAAATCCCCAGGGGCATGTCTGTGACTGCACATGTGTCACCCTTCCCTGGTTACCTCTCAGGTAGTGTCTTTAATTAACCGAGACAGGCTCTTGATATTTGTCCCCCAGGTTGCAAACCTGCTGAATTCTCCCAAATGTTGTTCACACATAAATGTTCAGTAAAGTGTTGGCTGCAATCTGTTTACTCGCTGCCCCATCTCGGTGCCACTTCCCCCAAGCCATTTTATCAGCAGGGATGGACCTGGACTGTAAATGGGGAAAGGCCCCTCTCTCCAATATTGGGGCTGGTGTGATTGTGAGCTGTGTTTCCAGGTTATCAAGTGCAAACACTCCTCCCTGAGGTGTGCTGCGGCCCCTCATGGGCAATTGCGATGCAATTAGTACACGTTATTCAAGTGATAACCTGCCCATGGTATGAACACAAAGGAACACAGTCTGTCTGCAGCGTAGAACAGTGAGTGGGGCTTTGTGTGTTAAGGACAGGTCGGGTGGAAGATTGTTCAGCAGCTTCACGGTAATCTGCAAAGACATATCTGAGCATTATTGTTTGAAATCAACCCTGAGGAGATCACGACCCGATGTAGGTCATTGCAGTCAAGTAACTAATGGTGATTTCCATTCCATGTTTCACGATGGGCAGTTTTGCTTTGGGTGTTAAAGCAACATAGGATTGGACCATAAGAAGGCCATTCGGCCCATCAGGTCAGCTCCGCCATTCAATGAGATCATGACTGATCACTGCAGGACAGGCCGTTCGGCCCAACCAGTCCATACCAGCGTTTAAGTTCCACGAGTCTCCTCTCATCTTTCCTCGACTAAACCTAGCATCTATCGCGAGCCTCTTTCCTGCTCTCCCTCGTCTCTTTGCCCAGCTTCCCCGTATGTTAATGTGTGCTGTTAACCTCAACCATTCCCGGTGGGAACAAGTTCCACATTCTCACCACACTTTGGGTAAAAGTTTCAGAGAAGCAGGAGAAGTTTCTTCTGAATTCCCTATTGGATTTCTTGGTGACTGTCTTCGTGTTGCCAGCCTCTGGTTCTGCTATTCTCCACAAGTGGACACGTTCTCTCTGTATCCACTCCATCAGAACCTGCCGTAAATTTAACGGTCTCCTATTAAAGCTGAAGAGGTTTGAGAAGGCATGTTATACGATGTTTGGTGAATCGAAAAAAAAACAAAGGCCGCAGCACGGCTTACAGTTCAAAGATCCCAACCCGGACTACTGATCACGCTGGTCCCAGTGTGGGCCGGCTGTTCTAAGGTGAATTCATAAACCCAGCTGTGCGGGGAAGCCCGTATTCCGCGGGTCCCCACGGGAAGATCAATTGAGATGTCCCCATGGGCCTCATGAGGTTTATTACACCTCTGTAAGGGCACTCCTTTTTCAGGAGGAGTCCCAGCATTGCAAAACCGGTGCAGTTTGAGGGGGTGATATGTCTTCAGTTCTCAATCTGCTGTTTGTGATTTTCATTAATGACTTGGGTGAGGGAGTTGAAGGGTGGGTCAGTAAATTTGCAGACAATACAAAGATTGGTGGAGTTGTGGATAGTGAGGAGGGCTGTTGTCGGCTGCAAAGAGACATAGATAGGATGCAGAGCTGGGCTGAGAAATGGCAGATGGAGTTTAACCCTGAAAAGTGTGAGGTTGTCCATTTTGGAAGGACAAATATGAATGTGGAATACAGGGTTAACGGTAGGATTCTTGGCAATGTAGAGGAGCAGAGAAATCTTGGGGTCTATGTTCATAGATCTTTGAAAGTTGCCACTCAAGTGGATAGAGCTGTGAAGAAGGCCTGTGGTGTGCTAGGGATTGAATTTAAGAGCCGTGAGGTGATGATGCAGCTGTACAAAACCTTGGTCAGGCCACATTTGGAGTACTGTGTGCAGTTCTGGTCGCCTCATTTTAGGAAGGATGTGAAAGCTTTGGAAAAGGTGGAAAGGAGATTTACCAGGATGTTGCCTGGAATGGAAAGTAGGTCTTAGGAGGAAAGGTTGAGGGTGCTAGGCCTTTTCTCATTAGAACGGAGAAGGATGAGGGGCGACTTGAGAGAAGTTTATAAGATGATCAGGGGAATAGATAGAGTAGACAGTCAGAGACTTTTTCCCCGGGTGGAACAAACCATTATAAGGGGACATAAATTTAAGATGAATGGTGGAAGATATAGGGGGGATGTCAGAGGTAGGTTCTTTATCCAGAGAGTAGTGGGGGCATGGAATGCACTGCCTGTGGAAGTAGTTGAGTTGGAAACATTAGGGACCTTCAAGCAGCTATTGGATAGGTACATGGATTAGGGTAGAATGATGGGGTGTAGATTAATTTGTTCTTAATCTAGGACAAAAGTTCGGCACAACATCGTGGGCCGAAGGGCCTGTTCTGTGTTGTATTTTTTTTTAAATCTGGGGAAGGCAATCAGATCTGTCTTTGGAATGGAAAGAGGCAGGTGACCTCTGGCCACCCACCAGTTGTCTATCAACTCCTGGCGAGTCTGTTGAGACCCAACTTCAAAACTGCTCCACTGGCTGTTCAGAGCTTTCAGATCTCCCAAGGCGCTATATAAATGCATTGCAATTTCTGGCACCGGCAGGGTGGGCCGAATGGCCTCTTTCTGTGCTGCATCATTCTGTGATTCTAAGTCTTGTCTTCATTTCTGGTGCAGTTTGTTCAGTGTTGCCATGACGTTTGCCATTGCACATGCACTAAGGTCACTCGTGAGAAGCTGTGGTTTCCTCTTTGGAACAGATCCCAGTGAAGACTACAACTTCCACACGCCCCATATTCTTCCGTCTACCAGGCCCTGATGCCCAACTCAAGTAAAAGTGCTTCTGTAATAGCAGTGGGATTTGGAATACATTTTAATAAGGAATGGGATCAGGAGTAGCACCTGGCCTAGATTTTGCAGTCTAGACAAATGCACATCTTGTAGATAATACATGCGGAGCAGGAAGCGGCCGCTTGAGCTCGCTGCGCCGTTCAATGCGATCATGGCTGCTCTGAGTGTAGCCTACCCCCAATGACCGGTCGCCCCTTTGTTACCCAAGAATCTATCCAGCTCTGCCTTAAAAGTATTCAAAGACTCTGCTTCCGCTGCCTTTTGCGGTAGAGCACCCCGAACAGGCACCGGAAAGTGGCGACTAGGGGCTTTTCACAGTAACTTCATTGAAGCCTACTTGTGACAAACAGCGATTATTATTATGAAGAGAGTTTTAGAGACCATCCCCTGAGAGAAAAGCCTTCTTCTTAAATGGGCGACCCCTTATTTTTCAACGGTGACGGTGAGTATGATCCGCAGCCGCCGCATTCCAGGAGCCATTATGAGTAAGGAGCCACTGATGAGGTGCACAGGTTGTCACACCTTGGCGGTGTGCACTCCGTATCGCAGCTCCATTGGCTTGCTCCATTCACTGCCTTCACTTCAGTTAATGTGCCGGCTGTTACTGCCGGGCCAGGCACAGAGCATGTATTCGCAGAACATGAGTCTTTGTCTTGTTGGAACTGATCTGTGTGCTGTTAAATTGATGGATTTCAGTGAGACTGTCAATAAATTGATCATTTTTCAGGGTACAAAAATGGGAGCTTGTAAATGTCTTTTTTGCCTGTGTGAATTTTGTGATCGTGTTATCGTTGCTTTGGGGGGGGGGGGGGCGGGGGGGGGGGGGGGGGGCTGCAGATTCTTAGCAATCAGGATTTTGATTTTTGGCGTAGTTCTGTGCTTATTGAAGTGAGGAGCATTAGTGCTGGGCTTCCTGCTTTCCCCAGCTGGGGTTGCAACACCGGCAGTGTCAGAGTAAAAGCTCCTTCTGCTCTGCTCCGACAACAAACCACAGCCTCTTGGCTACTGCTGAGAAGGAAAAGACTTGCATTTATATAGCAACTTTCGTGACCGCAGACATCACAAAGTGCTTTCAGCCAATTAAATACTTTGCACGCCCAGCGACAGTTTTAATGCAGGAAAGGTGACAACTAATTTGTGGACAGCAAGATCCCATAAATAGCATTGTGGTAAAGACCAGATAACGTATTTCCTTTCTGCACTGTCGACGGGTTATTATCAGGGAGGACACCAGGGGGGACTCCCTCCTCTTCCTTGAATAGCATTATGGGATCTTTTACGCTCACCTGAGAGGGCAGTTGACGCCTTGGTTTAATGTCTGATCCAAAAGATGTCAACACCGACAGTGCAGCATTCCCTCAGAGCTGCACGGGAGTCTCAGCCGGGATTCTGTGCTCAAGTCTCTGGAGTAGGGTCAGTGTGACACTGGGAGCTAGCCACAGGCAGGAATTGCGATGGCCTGCTGAATCGGGGGGGAGCCAAAACGGGATTCTCCCTGGGCATCAAGCCTGCTGGGAGTCTCCCGGCTCACTCCACCAGGGCTGATCCGGGGTGGGATGGCCCCGCACAGGGGGCCAGCACGGCATGGAGAGCCTCACCCTGCTCCAGCTGCTGATACGGGCGTCAGCACGGGCGACGCGGGTCCACGCATGCGCGAGGGTTGCCGTCTCCGCGCCGGCCACGACACAACATGGCGGACAGCTACAGGGCCCCGGTGCGGAGGAACATAGGCCCCCACCGGGATATGCCCGCCCGCTGATTGGTAGGCCGTGATCGTGGGCCAGGCCACCGCGGAGACCTGCCCAGAGTCAGATCCTACCTCTCCCCCATCAGGCAGCCCCCCCGCAGCGTGAACGGCGAGGTTCCGCCGGGTAGGACCACTCAGAGAATGATGCCAGCGGGACTTGGCCAAATGCGGCGGGCAATCGGCCCATCGCGCGGGGAGAATTGCCGGGAGTGGCTGCGTTGAGCATCACCCGACAGGCTCCACGCCGACCTTGCCGGAGAATCGGCGGGCCGGCATCGGAGCGGCGTTGCGTGATTCTCCGACTCGGCCCAGGGTCGGAGAATCCCGTCTCAGGTTCCTGCTGGCCTTGACGAGGTTCTTATTGAGAGTGAGAGAGAGCACGCTAATTCCCATTTGCATTCATTAGAATGTGAATATCAGGCAGAAAGCCCAATCCGCCAGACTCCTGGGAAGCTCCAGCACCCCAAGGAGTCCAGGAGTCACGCGGGTGGGAATTAGCGCAAGCCCAGCCGAGCAGGGACCTGGCACCCTGGACTCCGACGTGACGCGAGGGGGGGGGGGGGCAAATACCCTCTCTACACCCACTCCAGGGTTCCCAGGGATGCCTTTCAGGGGAGCTGGGGGTTGTGTGGGGGGCTTGTGCTGGCTGGAGGGGCTCAGGTCAGAGGTCTTTTCCAGGATGGTCGTGTGATAGGACTTCCCTCTGTAGCTTTGGAAATCATTGAACAAGTCCAGCTGTAGTTTAAAGTTTACCCCCTGATGTAATGGAACCCTTTGATGATTCACCAAGCACGTTAATATCAATGATCTGTCAGAAGAAGGTGAAAGTCTTCCCTTTAATGTGTTGGAAACCGTTGAAGGGCTTTTTTCACAGGCAATTTCATTATCCTTTAACTTTTTCAAGCCTCTGGGCATGCTTAGAAGCCTAAAAATTTTGAGCTGCATTGTTTGCTTTCAATTTCAAGGGTCCATTGCCTTTTACAAGTTTCTTGATTGACAGGTCCAAGCTATTTCAAAGGAGGGATTTGTTCATATAGCTCTGCAGGAGTCCATTAATGCTGAAGTAGTTTCTCTTTTGAACAGGTGTTCCTTCTAACCAGAGTTTTTTTTACAAGAGTTGTTTCCTGATTCTGAAGGGCTCCCCAGAAAGAGCAGGTGAACCTTGGGGGTCACCATGCCAGCGATTGCACGGTGTGGCAAGGGGAGGGGGTGGGGGGGGGGGGGGGGAGGGGGTGAGCCTTGATCTGTGAAGTGGGGGACCTGTCGTCGGGTTTAGGCCCCGTCTCCTGAACGCAAGCGCAAAACCCGACCCTCTCCAAAAATGTTTCACTGTGCTATTGAATAGCACCTGAGCAGAGCTCCCAGTGCCTACGGGAAACACTTTGGTTTCCCCTCTGGTGGGAGTACGTAGAATTAACTTGAGAGAGAATTGCCCCCATGCTTTCCATTTCTGGCACCAACAGCTGATCGATCATCAAATTGTTACAGTACAGAAGAAGGCCATTCGGTCCATCATGTCTGCCCGGGCTCTCCTATGGAGCAATTCATGTACTGTCACCTCTCTGCCCTCTCTATTCACATCCCCGCTCATTCGTCCCTTTCCGATATTTGGAAAATTCAGGCAATGTAGAAATGCTGTGGTGGGGCAGCACGATGGCGCACTGGGTAGTACTGCAGTCTCACAGCGCCGAGGTCCCAGGTTTGTAACCATCAGGAGCATTTTCAATAGCTTCTTATTACTCCCATTGGGTGGAGTCCTGTTGTTCTTGAACTCAGACGCCATCATTCATTTAAGTTGTATTTGTTGAGTGGGGCGGGAAGGGGTATAGAGAATGGGGGTTGGGATTTAGCTCATGTAGGTGGTCTTCCTGCCCCTTTATGGGGGTGGTTTTGTCTCACTGAAACACATTTCTCAAACATGTTTGAAATCAACAAATGGTTGCCAGGTGCCAGGGTCCCAGGTTCGATTCCTGGTTTGGGTCACTGTCTGTGCGGAGTCTGCATGTTCTCCCAATGTCTGACTGGGTTTCCTCCAGGTGCTCCGGCTTCCTCCCACAGTCCGAAGACGTGCAGGTTAGGTGGATTGGCCATGATAAATTGCCCTTAGTGACCAAAAAAGGTTAGATGGGGTTATTGGGTTACGGGGATAGGGTGGAAGTGAGGGCTTAAGTGGGTCGGTGCAGACTCGATGGGCCGAATGGCCTCCTTCGACACTGTATGTTCTATGTTCGATGTTGCCTGTGTTTCCAATAACCCACGATGCACCTCAACACATTTTGCTCAACAAGGTTGCAACCTTGTAAAGATGCCAGATGTGGGATATTTTGGAATTGAAATGAAATGAAATGAAATACTTATTGTCACAAGTAGGCTTCAAATGAAATTACTGTGAAAAGTCCCTAGTCGCCACATTCCGGCGCCTGTTCGGGGAGGCTGGTACGGGAATTGAACCCGCGCTGCTGGCCTGCCTTGGTCTGCTTTCAAAGCTAGCCCAACTTCTGATTTTTGTTGTTGTTTATGTACCAGATGTTTTATAGGATTTAATGCCGTGACCACAGACCCACGCACAGGGCTGCCCTTTGAACTGTGGCAGTTCTTCCTCTGTCAACTATTTCTCACCGAGTGTGGCTATCGCCCCTGAGGTGCTACCAGAGCTCACCAGCTGTGCCCACTTTCCATCAGTCGTACTGTATAGCAGCCAGGAGTTGAAATTTTCACCAAAGCAAAGAGGAAATGCTGGAAAATCTCAGCAGGTCTGGCAGCATCTGTAAGGAGAGAAAAGAGCTAACGTTTCGAGTCCAGATGACTCTTTGTCATCTGGAAATCTCACGTTGCTATTTCTTCCTCCCCTTTCTAGCTGGTGGATGTAGGCCAATTGCAACATCCCTTCAGCCACCCAAGCCTCGATGAGCCAACTAGTACAGGCTTGGCTTTAGTCCGGGGCTTTTCTGGTCTGTCTGTCTTGGTTTCCTGCAGGAGAGGGACTTGAAACCTAAGCAACTGGGTGGAATTTATGAGCCAGGCCTTTTCCCAGTAACCTGGACCAGCTACTTTATCAACTGAGGTACCATCAAGTAATCAGGCGGAACCAGCATGGTTTTGTGAAAGGGAAATCATGTTTAACCAACTTATTGGAGTTCTTTGATGAAGTAACATGTGCTGTGGATAAAGGGGAACCGGTGGATGTACTAAGAACAAAGAACAAAGAAAATTACAGCACAGGAACAGGCCCTTCGGCCCTCCCAGCCTGCGCCGATCCAGATCCTTTATCTAAACCTGTCTCCTATTTTCCAAGGTCTACTTCCCTCTGTTCCCACCCATTCAGATACCTGTCTAGATGCCTCTTAAATGATGCTATCGTGCCCGCCTCTACCACCTCCGCTGGTAAAGCGTTCCAGGCACCCATCACCCTCTGCGTAAAAAACTTTCCACGCACATCTCCCTTAAACTTTCCCCCTCTCACCTTGAAATCGTGACCCCTTGTAACTGACACCCCCACTCTTGGGAAAAGCTTGTTGCTATCCACCCTGTCCATACCTCTCATAAGTTTGTAGACCTCAATCAGGTCCCCCCTCAACCTCCATCTTTCCAACGAAAACAATCCTAATCTACTCAACCTTTCTTCATAGCTAGCACCCTCCATAACAGGCAACATCCTGGTGAACCTCCTCTGCACCCTCTCTAAAGCATCCACATCCTTCTGGTAATGTGGCGACCAGAACTGCACGCAGTATTCCAAATGTGGCCGAACCAAAGTCCTATACACTGTAACATGACCTGCCGACTCTTGTACTCAATACCCCGTCTGATGAAGGCAAGCATGCTGTATGCCTTCTTGACCACTCTATCAACCTGCCTACTGTACTTAGATTTCCAGAGGGCATTTGATGGTTGGGAGTAACACATTGGTGTAAATATCAGGAGGCTCAGAGTATACATACATGGATCTTTTTTAAGTTAGCAGGATGTGACGAGTGATGCGTCACAGGAATCAGTGCTGGGACCTCAACTCTTATCAATTTATATAAATGACTTGAATGAAGGGCTGGTTGACGTACCGTCCTCCCCGAACAGGCGCCAGAATGTGGCGACTAGGGGCTTTTCACAGTAACTTCATTTGAAGCCTACTTGTGACAACAGGCGATTTTCATTCAAATGTGCTAAGATCGGAAAGTTTGTAAAGGGGGCATAAGGAGGCTACAGAAATAGAGATACGTTAAATGAATGGCCAAAGATCTGGCAAATAGGCAAATGTGAAATTGTCCATTTTGCCAGATGTAATTGAAAAGAAGCAATTATCTAAATGGTGAGAGCTTGCAGAGCCCTGAGATGCAGAGGGTTCAAGGTGTCCTAGTGCATGAATCACAAAAAAGCTAGTTTATAGGTACTGCAAGTAATTAGGAAAGATAATAGAATTTTATTATTTATTGCGAGGGGATTTGAATTCAAACGTTGTGAGGTTCTGCTTCAGTTATACAGGGCACCAGTGAGACCACATCTGGAATATTGTGTAATGTATTGGTCTCCTTATTTAAGGAAGGATGTAAATGCGTTGGAAGCAGCTCATAGAAGGTTTACCGGAATAAGACCCGGAATAGGCGGGTTGTCTTATGAGGAAAGGTTGGACAAGCCGGGTTTGTATCCATTGGAGTTTAGGAGAGGAAGATGTGACTTGGTTGAAACATACAAGATACTGGGGGGTATTGTCAGGGTGAATGTGGAGAGGATGTTTCCTCTTGTGGGAGAATCTACAACCGGGCGGGGTCACTATCTAAAAATAAGAGGTTGCCCATTTAAAGTGGAAACGAGGAGAATTTGTTTCTCTCAGAGGGTCGTGAGGAACTCTCTTCCTCAAAGGGCAGTGGAAGCAGAGTCTTTGAATATTTTTAAGGCAGAAGTGGATAGATTCTTGGTAAGCAAGGGGGTGGAATGTGATCCAACGACTGGGATGCAGATTTGAGGTTACTATAGCATCAGACATAAATAGCAGAGGAGGTTCGAGGGGCTGAATGATCTACTCCTTCCTGTTCCTTGTTCGCAATGATTGATCAGAATGAAAGAAATCGATGAAGAGTACGATGTCAATGACCATTATCCTGAGTTAGTAATGCTGAGCCTTTTATTTTTTCTTTGTAATCTTTCAAAAGTATTTTATAAATTAATATTTTTTTTAAAATATTTTTTTTTTGTTATGAAAAGTCTATCCTTGTGTACCGGGGAGAAAAATGAATACTCCAGTTACCCTGAGTGCAGGAACTTCCATGGGTCCACTCCTCCCAGCCCCCTCATAAGCCCAGACAGCGCCTCTGACCACCTTGGCTCTGAGCCCTTTGTTGGCCTCCGCCACCCTCCGCAGCTCCTCACCCTCGAGGTGAACTGGTTACTGTGCTGCGACAGAGCCTCCTCCACCCCCTTCAGCTTCTCTCCTTGCTCCCGCACCTCGGCCGCTGTCTTCAACGCTGCCGCCGTCACCGGGGCCATCGCCTCCTCCACCCACTCCTTCATCGCAGCCATCATCTCCTTTCTCAACACCTCCACGTGCTTGCCGAACTGCCTCTCGAATTCTCCGGCCATATCACCTCGGTCAGCGTCTTTACTGCGAAGGGCGCGCGGCCCCACCCAGCGATCTAGCCGCCGCCATCTTTCCTGCTGCCGGGCTCACCCGTTTGCTCGACGGCAAACTTTCGCTCGCCCCCTTCTTATCAGTGGCTTTCGCCTGGGTCTTCGACATCCCCAATCTTCCTTATACTTTCCTGCACCACCTTGTTCTAAAACTGCCACTGCAACAGGGCATTAAAATCCAAAAACCAGAGCCTCGAGCAGGAGCCATCCAAAGTGCGACTTCCATCTTCTTGCCGCCACCGGAAGTCAGCGTGCCTTACGTTTTCACCCCATCAGCCAAGCCATTAACTGCCGCAGATCTCTTGTCCCCTGCATTTCCTGGAAGTGTTTGGCAACATTCCTCAATTGAAGGGCTTGATCTGGTTTTCGAAACAGCCCCAGCCGATTGATAATCCAGCGAACACTGGCTATTGGATTCCCATTTCTGGAGGCTGGTTGTTGCAGTCAACTTATTATAATGTTCTTAAATCTAAACTGGCTGCCGATAACTGTCTTCTACCATTAGCTAACCCATCCCTACATTCCACCCCTCCGCCCCCCCCAACCCCCCCACCCCTCCGCCCCCCCCAACCCCCCCACCAACCCCCAGCACTCTCTCTTAGGGAACCCAAACCCTAATCTAACCTTCTGTTCCCCTCTCCGACAGACCTTGAGACTATGCCAATGGTTCTCGCCCCAGTCACAATGGGTTATGATATGATTCATTTAGCCCTGGCTGGCTCCAAATTGTTGCTGTTTTAGCAGATCCTGTTTAGTTGCCTGCTTCAATTACAGAATATATTGCAATCACCGTGGAAGGATCTGGAAGTTTCACAGTAAAATTGGGGGAACTATCCAGTGAGTTATAACTTTGCATTCAACAACAATACGTAACATCTTTAACATGCGAAAACATTCTAAGGCGCTTCATGGGAGCATTATATGACGCCGAGTGTCACAAGGAGCTATTTGATTGACACTTGGTAGTACAGGATTTGGATATTGTTGAAAAGAGAAACATGCTGCTGAAGTTTTTCACCTCACACTCATCAGGACAATTGTAAGAATGCCAAATTTCAAAAGATCACAATTTATACTCCAGCAACACAGGGTGCTGCTTGGTTGGCAAGTCGACTCTGATAGGCTGAGGCGTTGCCATGGCGGAAGCAGGAAGGAAGGATAGGCTCCTCTAGCTCCCGGGTAATTCAAAAAAAGTACAAGGCTTGAATCTATTAGCCCAGATGGCCAAAAGCTTCATCAAAGAGACAGGTCTTTAGGAGTTCACAGTCTTACATGGCAATCAGTGTAAAGTTTTTCCACCATTAAATATTAACATATCAGCGTGAAAGATTTTATACTGGTGTGGCAGAGTAATCCAGAACTTCTAATCATGTTGTGTATCTGGTAATCCAGCATTATAAGGATCTGGAACTGTATCCATAATGTATCATGCACGGGAGATGTGCTGGCCTATTAATGATTAACGCTTAATAATCGATGGTCCTGTTACTCATTTTTAAAAATAATTCCAATTAAGGGGCAATTTAGCATGGCCAATCCACCTACCCTGCACATCTTCGGGTTGTGGGGGTGAAACCCACGCAGACACGGGGAGAACGTGCAAACTCCACACGGACAGTGACCCAGAGCCGGGATCGAACCTGGGACCTCTGCGCCGTGAGGCAGCAGTGCTAACCACCGCGCCATCGCGCCGCCCCTCCCGTTACTCATTTAAAGCCAACTTTGTGCTTTGAATCAATCTCCGAATGTATTGTAGCTGTTCAAGGTTCAGCTTGGGTACGACATGAAGAGGATTGTTTCCATGGTGACGGTGCTCTGCCTCCAGGAAGTGTAGCTGCAAAGCTGTTTCCCTGATTAATGCTCCCATATGGAGCTGGTTTATTGCAGGATGTGTGGGGGGAAATTAACCTGCGCACTGGGAGTCGGCAGATTCTCGACCTTTATCGTGTTGGCATGTTGAAATGCCCATCACCCTGCCTCCCAGTTGGAAGTGCGGTTGAGGAGGGCAGGCTGGTGGGCGATATGTTGGCGTGTGCCATTGTAGCAAATGTTAATGATCTGTGACGATCGAGCACGAGAGGTTTTTTGCCTCGAAGTAACAAGCTTTTTTCTGTGAAGGTCACTGTAACGCATTTTTTTAAAAAGTACGCTATCAGCACATTTGATCATTAAATAGTGCCCAACATTTATTCCTCACTGATCGTCAATGAAACAGACGATCTGGTGATTATCGCATTGCTGGTTGTGGTATCTTCCTGTGCGCACGCTGGCTGCCGTGTTTCCTCCATGACACCGGTGACTACGCGTCGACAAGTGTCTCGTCAGCTGCAAAGCACACCGTGGCCTTTGAGGTTGCGAAAGGTGCTACAGAAATGCAAACCTTTCCCTCTCAAAACTGTGTCATCGCCGGCTGTAAGAACTCTGAAAAGGTCAGCACTGGGTCAGCCCGTGGCAGGGCGATGCTGGTTACTCCCAGGTTCTGGTGTGAATTGTCTTAAGTGGTGAAATTTAACGTGTGCATCTTCTGTTGGCAGCATTGTTGTACAAAGATACTAAACGTGCCAGCTTCCTACTGGTGCAGGGGCATGTTTTAGCAGCAGGCAGTGATTGCTAGAGAGAGGTGTTGCTGAACTAAAGGAAGCCAACAAGCTGGCATTGATGGGGATTTTAGAAACTGCTGTCGAAGTTTGCTAGTTAATAATCTTTATTATTGTCACAAGTAGGCTTACATTAACACTGCAACGAAGTTACTGTGAAAAGCCCCTAGTGGCCACACTCAGGGCCGGCTCAAGGTACCGGCAACTCGGGCAGTCGCCCGGGGCGCCATGTGCTAGGGGGCGCCATCAAGGAGTGCGTGGCCGGCGTCAGAGACCCGGCGCCGCGTAAAAGACTCGGGACCCGCGCATGCGCGGTTGGGCCGGTGCCAACCAGCGCATGCGCGGTGGCCGCCCTCCCCCAGGCCGCCCTCCCCCAGGCCGCCCCGCACAAACATGGTGGATAGATCCAGGCTCGCCGGTGGATCTCGGTCCTCCCCCTCGGCCCCCCCGCTCCCCGCCCCTCGGCCCCCCCGCCCCCGAAGGGCGCCGAAGTTCAGCTTGCCCGGGGCGCCAGCAACCCTAGGGCCGGCGCTGGCCACACTCCAGGTGATATGCATCACTGTAAATATACAAGGGGTTAATGTAAATACACTACAGCTAAGTAAACACTAGAGGGAGCACCAGAGACGTCATGACATACAGACATACAGCTAATGAACACATAGAATAGGACACGACCAATGGGCAGTCAAGACACTCAGAGGTGACATGACCACTAGGGGGCATTACACAACCCATATATAGGACAGGGCACACATGCTCTGTCCCTTTCCACAGGTGACACTTAGAGAGAAGGACAGGTATCCATCCATACTTCCATCCTATCCCCATAACCCAATATCCCCTCTAACCTCTTTGGACACAGAGGACAATTTAGAATGGCCAATCCGCCGACTGTGGGAGGAAACCGGAGCACCCGGAGGAAATCCACGCACACACGGGGAGAACGTGCAGACTCTGCACAGACAGTGACCCAGCCGGGAATCGAACCTGGGACCCTGGCGCTGTGAAGCCACAGTGCTAACCACGTGTGCTATCGTGCTGCCCTTTCTGAGACAACCAATCCCGAGCCAGCAGAAACAAATTGGGGATGTGCCGCATGTGCATCGGGCTCCTCCTGGCCCTGCAGCAAAACGAGACAGGTCACTGCTGTCTCCTACTCTATCACGAATTCGGCACAGCGCCGTCACTAATGAACTCCCGCCCAACGCATGCAGTTGTATAAAAGTGAAAAATAAATGAATTCTGCCTGGCGATGTCTATTACTAACAGACCTTCTGTTTGGGCTGTGATTTGCTTTTCATTTGAACAACATGGTTTTATTTCTCGGCATCATTTCAGTCGATGTGCAGGGTACTTTTTTTTTCCCAATTTTGGTTGCATAAATCACTCTGAGATGACTCAGAAAAACCCAGCTCCTGCTATAAATAGTTTGTCGTGATGTCTGACTCACTCTGTCAGAATATGTCTCGGTCGTGCCTCCACTTGTACAGTAAGCCAGCGTTAAATATCCCCAAGTGGCAGAGATATCACTGCTGTCTCCTCTCGATGGCTGCACGGGTAAATGCACAGATCCAGACCAAGGCCTTTCCCCTCCCTGCCTCGCTGTAACGTCTCTGATGCACCATCGATTGCACGTGAGGCGAGTGATTTACCAAAGTCAGGCTTTAATTAACTAGAACACAGCCTGGCGATCGTCTACAGTGCAAAGGGACGATCGTCAGGCTTCTGAGCATTTATACCTCGTTGATAGAGGCGTGGTTAACTCAGCCTCTCGGCCAATCGGTCGAGAAGCACATGACCGACCAGGGCCAATGGTAAGCCGACGTTCTGTCGACTATTTGGCCGGCAGGAGGTTTACCCTCCTCACAGACCAACGGTCAGTAGCCTTCATGTTTGATAATGCACAAAGGGGCAAGATCAAAAATGACAAGATTTTACGGTGGCGGATCGAGTTGTCCACGTACAACTATGATATCTTGTATCGTCCTGGGAAGCTCAATGAGCCTTCCGATGCCCTGTCCCGCGATACCTGCGCCAGCGCGCAGATAGACCGCCTCCGCTCCCTCCACGCGGACCTCTGCCATCCAGGGGTGACCCGTCTCTACCATTTCATTAAGACCCGCAACCTGCCTTTCTCCATCACGGAAGTCAGGACAGTAACCCGTGACTGCCACATCTGCGCCGAGTGCAAACCGCACTTCTACCGCCCCGAGTTTGAAAAGTTCTGTAGAGTTCGGAGTTTGCGGGCTGATGCGGAGGCATTCGGGCTTGATGCGGAACTCCATCTTCAAAGTTGTAGTTAATTAAATTGATGCACCATCGATTGCACGTGAGGCGAGTGATTTACCAAAGTCAGGCTTTAATTAACTAGAACACAGCCTGGCGATCGTCTACAGTGGAAAGGGACGATCGTCAGGCTTCTGAGCATTTATACCTCGTTGATAGAGGCGTGGTTAACTCAGCCTCTCGGCCAATCGGTCGAGAGGCACATGACCGACCAGGGCCAATGGTAAGCCGACGTTCTGGCCCAATGGCAGACGAGTATGCAGATCATATCATCACAGTCTCCCAACTTCCGACGACCACCCCCACCCTGAGATCTCAGCCCTCCTTCAGCTCTGACCTTTTGAATGTCCCTGATTTTACTGTCAGCTGCCTGGGCCCTAGGTTCTGGAAGTCTCCTCTCACTCTACCAATGCAAGTCTCGTTTCTTTAATCTGCCACCACTTTTACTGAAAAATGAAATGAAAATCGCTTATTGTCACAAGTAGGCTTCAATGAAGGTACTGTGAAACGCCCCTAGTCGCCACATTCCGGCGCCTGCTCGGGGAGGCTGTTACGGGAATCGAACCGTGCTGCTGGCCTGCCTTGGTCTGCTTTCAAAGCCAGCGATTTAGCCCAGTGTGCTAAACAGCCTCCCCTTTTTCATAAAATCGACAGGCTTTATACGTCCGAGCATGATTGTGGAGGCAGTGGCAACGTCCCTGGACTGCTAATCCACAGATCCACTGTTCTGAGGGTTGTAGGTTCAAATCCCACCACAGCGGCCGATGGGACTTAAATGCAGTTAATAAATCTGGAATCGAAAAGCTCGTCTCAGTGAAGGTGACCATGGCAACTCACAGGTTGTTGTAAAACCCTATCTGGTTCACTAATGCTCGCTTCAGGGAAGGAAATCTGCCGTCCTTATCTGGTCTGGCCTACTGGGCATAAACTGGTGGAATGGATGAACATATAATAGATGGAATATTGAGTTGATGTATTTTGACGGGAGGAGTGAGGGGAGACAACGTAAGCTAAATGGTAGAATGTTAAACAGGGTATTGGAACAGAAAGACCTGGAAATATTCATGCACAGATTTTGGAGGCAGAACAAGCCAAACATGTCAGATCTTGGGATTTATAAATTAAAGCATAAAATGCAAAAGTCAGGGAGTTCTGCTAACTCTATTTAAAACACTAGTTTAGCCCCAGCTTGAGTATTATGTGCAGTTCCTGGGGAATTAAGAAGGGTATGAAGACTTTGACACAAAGAGATAGACTGGAGGGGTTCCAGCGGTGAGGACTTCAGGTACTTGGATAGACTGGAGAAGCTGGTAGATTTGACAGAGGTGTGAAGTGTTTAAGTAGAGCAAGTGTTTAGGTGGAGCAAGGGGTGACATGGTGGCACTCTTACCTCAGAGCGCCAGGGACGCGGGTTCAATTCTGACCTTGGGTGCGTGTGTGTGTGTGGAGTTTTCACTTTCTCCCCGTGTCTGTGTGGGTTTCCTCCGGGTGCTCCGGTTTCCTACCACAGTCCAAAGCAATGCAGATTAGGTGGGGTTACGGGGATAGGGCAGGGTAGTGGACCAAGGTCGGGTTCTCTTTCAGAGGGTCGGTGCAGACTCGATGGGCCGAATGGTCTCCTTCTGCACTGTAGAAATTCTACATGTGACTCCTGACCCACAGCAATGTGGTTGATCTTTAAATGCCCTCTGAATAGCCGAGCGAGCCACTCCGCTCAACGGCTATTCAGAATGGGCAACTAATCATAGAATTTACAGTGCAGAAGGATGGCCATTTGGCCCATCGAGTCTGCATCGGAAAGAGTACCCTACCCCAAGGTCAAACAACTCCACCTATCCCCATAACCCAGTAACCCCACCCAACACTAAGGGCAATTTTGGACACTACGGGCAATTTATCATCATGGCCAATCCACCTAACCTGCTGGGCCGGCCAGCGACGCATACACATCCCCGTGAAAGAATTTGTTTAAAAAGCAGCTGAGAGACAGGTTGGCCGTGATCTAACTGATGGGGCCACATTAGCCTGAGGGGCTGAATGGCCTCCCCTTCTCCCTGTGTTCACATTGAGTCCAGTCTCTCTGGATGGAGTCAAGCTGCTTCGTGTACAGTGAGTCACTTCGAACTGTGGAGACTGTCGGAGGCAAGTCAACCCGGATCATGGGGTTGACTGCTCCAGTGTGGGGCCTGAAACCACAACTTTCTGACTCATAACCCACAGCGCAGCAACGCAGACAAGCAGGCAAAGCGTTCTCTCTGCCTGTCTGCGCTGAAATCAAAACAGAGCAGCCCCGACTCCAAACCTGGCTTCTTCCTCCCCAGGGGTGCAGAATCTTTCTCTCCCTTATCCGAGACGGAGAATTGTGAAATCCCAGCTGGCGTCACCTAACTTGCTGTTTCGTTTGCTCAATTCATCACATTGTGATTTGATTCATTCGGTGCAGTTTGCCTTCTGACCATCAGATGGAGCCATTGTCTCACTCCCCTGGCAGCAAATCTCATCACCAATTGTTCCAAAAACGACAGCACCTTTAGCATTAAAGGTGTTTCACAGGAACATTCAGCCCCTCGAGCCTTGTTTCGTACTATATCATGAGATCATGGCTGATCTGTGACGTAACTCGGTAGACCTACTTTGTCCCACATCGCCTAATGCCATTGGTTTACAAAAATCTTATTCATTAAACAAATGTCAAAGTTTTTTTAAAAAATTCAATTCTGGGATCTGGACGTCGCTGGCTGAATCGGATTTATTGCCCATCCCTAGTTACCCTTCAGAGAATGGTGGTGAGCTGCCTTCTTGAAACACTGCAGTCCTTGAGGTGTAGGCACACCCACAGTGCTGTTAGGGAGGGAGTTCCAGGGTTTTGACCCAGCGACAGTGAAGGAACGACGATATATTTCCAAGTCGGGACGGTGAGTGACTTGGAGGAACCTCCAGGGGGTGGTGTTCCCAGGTATCTGCTGCCTTTTGTCCCTCTAGATCAGAGACGTTGTGTGTTTCGAAGTTCTGTCGAAGGAACCTTGGTGAATTCCTGCAGTGCATCTTGTAGCTGGTACACACGGCTGCCATTGTTCATCGGTGGAGGAGGGAGTGACTGTTTGTGGAGGGGGGAGCAAACAAGCTTTGTCCTGGATGGTGTCGAGCTTCTTGAGTGTTATTGGAGCTGCACTCATCCAGGCAAGTGGGAAGTATTCCGTCACACTCCTGACTTGTGCCTTGCAGATGGTGGACAGGCTTTGGAAAGTCAGGAGGTGAGTTACTTGCTACTGGATTACTAACCTCTGACCTGCTCTGATAGCCACAATATTATCATGGCTAGTCCAGTTCAGTTTCTGCTCTATGGTAACCCCCCAGGATGTTGGTAGCGGGGGATTCAGCGATGGTGATGCCATTAAATGTCAAGGGGCGATGGATAGTTTCTCTCTGGTTGGAGATGGTGATTATCTGGCACCTTTCTGGCACGGATGTTACTTGTCACTTGAAAGCAAAGCCTGGATATTGTCCAGAACTTGCTGCATTTAGACAAAACGTGACGGTGAAAGTTAGAGAGCTATTAGGTCAGGTGACACAAAAGCGAGTCAATGTTTTACGGTTCAACCCACAAAGGAAATCAATTAATATTCTGGTTTTGGTTGACGGTGTCAGAGTTGGCTTTATTTTAATTTACAGACCCACTGGAATCATTTCTTGAATGAAATCTCTGCTGGTGTCAGCTGCCCGTGGCTTTGACCCTCCCTACATCTGGAACCTGCTCCAGCCTCACAAGATGCTGTGCTGGCCAGCGCTGGTCTCCCCCCCCCCCCCCAACCTCCCCCCCCCCCCCCCAACCTCCCCCCTCCCCCCCCCCCAAACCACCACTACTTGCTTCAATCGCCTAGTGGGTGCACCTCACACAACACACCAGGGACTGCAGCGGTTCAAGAAGGCAGCTCACCACCACCTTCTGAAGGGCAGCTAGGGATGGGCAATAAATGCTGGGCCTAACCAGCGACGCCCACATCCTGTACATGAATAATTAACAACACGTGCGGCCAGCTACCTTGATTTTACATTCTGCAATCTAGGCCTCTCTGCCCCTCTCCCCTCTTTAAGATGCTCTTTCAAACCTGCCTCCTAGAAACAAGTGTTTGTCCATTTACACTAGAGCTCAGACATAGCTCAGTATTGCCTCTAAACCAGATGGGTGTGGGTTTGTGCAAACCCCCCCCTGCTGTAGCACACCTGTAGAGTGGGCCGTGTGCTCCCCATAACCACAATCTATTAAAAGTTGTGGGTCAGGTGAACTCCATAATACACTTTGGGGTTCTCTAAACCCTGGCCGATAATAGCTGTTTATAGCTGTGACCTCACTTTACCAGCTGCTTAATGCTTTGGGGGGGGAGGGGGGGGGGGGGGGGGGCTGTAGTCGTGAACAGGTATTAAATGCAAGTTGTTGGAAGTTCAGATTGGATGGAGTCATGTTAACCCTCCGACGTGCCGTCCAATCACTTTGGCCTTTGGTCAGGCAACAAAGGAATTGTTAATCAATGTGTTGATGCTTCAGAAACAAACTTTCCTCGTGACTGTAAAATTATTGACCTCCGTTACTCATTATCCCTTGCTGGTGAAGCTTTTTCTTGGTAAATGCCTTGCTCGTAGAATCCTGGGAAAACTGGAAGTTTTGTTACCGTCAGCGACAGTAAAGGTCCAAGAATCAGAGGTCAGAATGAGCTGAAACGTAATCCTAACGCTGCATCTGTAGAAAATCGGGCATCTCGCAAACTGCATCCCAGCGATAACCATAACCTCCAGGAGCGAGGTAAAAGAGCAACAAATAAGTCAACTTTCTCTTTCGAGCAGAGAAAATTGGGCAGCACGGTAGCATGGTGGTTAGCATAAATGCTTCACAGCTCCAGGGTCCCAGGTTCGATTCCCAGTCTGCATGTCCTCCCCGTGTGTGCGTGGGTTTCCTCCGGGTGCTCCGGTTTCCTCCCACAGTCCAAAGATGTGCGGGTTAGGTGGATTGGCCATGCTAAATTGCCCATAGTGTCCTAAAAAGTAAGGTTAAGGGGGGGTTGTTGGGTTACGGGTATAGGGTGGATACGTGGGTTTGAGTAGGGTGATCATTGCTCGGCACAACATTGAGGGCCGAAGGGCCTGTTCTGTGCTGTACTGTTCTATGTTCTATGTTCTAAAACTGAAGGGAGATTTAATAGAAATGTTCAAAATTACGAGGAGTTTTTGGGCGGCTCGGTAGCACAGTGGTTAGCACTGTTGCTTCACAGCACCAGGGTCCCAGGTTCGATTCCCACTTGTCGCACTGTTTGCGCAGAGTCTGCACGTTCTCCCAGTGTCTGCGTGGGTTTCCTCCGGATGATCCGGTTTCCTCCCACAAGTCCCGAAAGACATCCTTGTTAGGTGAATTGGACATTCTGAATTCTCCCTCTATGTACTCTGTTATGTACCAGGGTTTAGAGAGCCCCAAAGTGTATCATGGAGTTCACCTGACCCACAACTTTTAATAGATTATGGTTATGGGGAGCACACAGCCCACTCTACAGGTGTGGTACAGCAGAAATGGAAAAGTATTTTTTAAAGCAAAACAATGTTTATTTTATCAATTTAAGTTAACCTTTTAAAAACATACAGTGAACATCTTAGCAACCATTAATTCAAATACAACCCCCAAAGAATACAACACTAAGTAATCCTTTAAGCTTTCCTTTTAACATCCATAAGACTTAAAACACCTTTTACCAGAAGCACATCAGGTTAAAGTCATTACTGTTATTAGTTTTAAATCACCAGGATCGATTTACAGTCTTTACGTTACAGAGAGAGATTCATGCACCTTCTGGCTGTGACTGCAGCTATCCAGCTCTGAAAACTAAACTAAAACACACCCTGCATCAAACAGCCTAAAACAAGAGTAAAAAGCTGACAGACAGCCCAGCTCCACCCACACTCTGACACCACTGCACTAATATGAGCAGCCAAACATTTCTTAAAGCGACATTCTCATGACAACCCAAACAGGCGCCGGAATGTGGCGACTAGGGGCTTCTCACAGTAACTTCATTGCAGTGTCAATGTAAGCCTGCTTGTGACAATTAAGATTATTATTATTAGAGTAAGCAGGGAGAAACTTTCCTCTGGCAGGAGACCCGGTAAGCAGGAGACACAGATTTCATGGAATTGGCAATACATCCAGAGGGGACATAGGGAGAATTTATTTCATACACCAAGTTGTGTGGAATAGGCGTCTGAAAGGGCGCTGAAAACAAATTCACTGATTTTCAGAAGGAAATTGGATCAGCGCTGGAAGGGGATAAATGTACAGAGTTACAGGTAAATGGGGCTGATTGGATGGCTTTTCAAAGGGCCAGCACAGCTACAGCGGGCCGAACGGACTCCTGCTCTACTCTATCATTCTGGAATTCTATCCTGAGAGGCTTCATTTTAGCTGTCGAATAGCTTAATCGCTGGATTGATTCATGATGAGATGCTCTGAGATGGGCCAATGGTTCCTGGGCAGTGGCTACACAAAGCTTCACGCTGGCTATGGTGGTACTCTGGGACAGGCTGAGAATCAATAGCCGTCTGTTTACAAAACAAGACTGTTGACTTTCAGGATCCCCAGTCCTGACGGTGAGGTGAAGGTCAATGTGTTTGGATTCTCAATGCCGTACATTAGGCCCGTTCTTCCTGTACAAGCAGCCTCAGATTGTGGGATTGGGTGAGTTTGACAGCAACGCCATTTTGCTCTTGCCGCCCATACGAGTAACAGAAATGCCACCTAGTGCCACTGCCACCCCCCCCCCCACCCCCCCCACACCCACCCACACCCCGCCCCGGTAGGCCTACACATCTTACCTTTGCAGGTAATGATCCAATTCCCTTGCCCTTGTGTGCACCATACTCTCAGGCAGCACATTCCAGATCCCAACCTCTCGCTGTGTGATAAGAGTCCTCATGTCGCCATTGCTTCTTTCGCCTTCCCGTCCTCGACCCTTCGACCAATCACAGAACTGTTGCGGTGCAGAAGGAGGCCATTCAGCCCATCAGGTTTTTACCGGCTCCCCCAACGAGCATCGTGACTCAGTGCCTTTTCCCCGTGCCCCCGCACATTGTTTCGATTCAAATTATCACCCGGTGCCCTCTTGAACTCTTGATTGCCTCGATTGAACCTGCCTCCACCACACTTCCAGGCAGCGGGTCCCATACCCCAACCACGCGCTGTGCGCAAATGTTTTCCCTCGCAGCGCATTTGCTCCTTGCGCAAATCACTTTAAACTTGTGCCCTCTCGTTCTTCACCGTTCCCACCGACGGGAACACTTTCTCCCCCATCTATTCTGTCCAGAACCCACATGATTTTTGAACACCTCCATCAAATCTACAGCTAGAAAACCTCAGGTTAAACCACAGCTGGAGCACTGTGTACAGTTCTGGGCCTCACTTTTTAAAAAAGGATATATTGATCTCTGAAGGAATGCAGTGTTCAGACACCAGAACGCTACCAGCATTCCAAGATTCAGATTATGAGCGAAGTGGGCAGCATGGTAGCACAGTGGTTAGCACTGCGGCCTCACAGCGCCAGGGTCCCGGGATCGATTCCCGGCTTGGGTCACTGTCTGTGCGGAGTCTGCACGTTCTCCCCGAGTCTGCGTGGGTTTCCTCCGGGTGCTCCGGTTTCCTCCCACAGTCCAAAGATGTGCAGGTTAGGTGGATTGGACACGCTAAATTGCCCCTTAGTGTCCAGAAAGATAAGGAGGGGTTATTGGGTTTCGGGGATAGGGCGGAAGTAAGGAGGGGTTTAATGTGGGTCGGTGCTCCGGTTTCCTCCCACCAGGAGATTTTCACAGTAACTTCATTGCAGTGTTAATGTCAGTCTACTTGTGACACTAATAAAGAGCCCAAACTAGATTGATGTTCCCTGCAACGTAGACGGTTCAGGGGCGATTTACTTAAGTTTTCTTTCCGGATTTTGAAAGGAATTGATGGAGCGGATAGAAAGAAACATTGGGCAGGATTCTCCGTCCCTGCCGGCAGCCGGCCAATGGGGTTCCCCGTTGTGGGCACCCCCCCCACACTGTCAGGAAATCTGGCGGCTTGAGTGCGCTGCTGGTGAAGCGGGGGACCCGCCGAAGGAGAATCCCACCCATTGTTTTTCCTGGCGGGAGAGTCTGGGGAAAAGAGAGGCATTACCTTAAAACCGGAGCTGCATGATCCAGGAAGAGAAATTTGGAATCACTTTCACACAAGGGATGATGGAAGTGCCGAACTCTTTCCCTCAAAGAACAGGAGATGCTATAACGATGTTGGTAATTTAAATCTGAGATTGAGCGATATTTTGTTCAAGAAGATATTAGGGATGGGTTGAATGGGTAACGCAGGCCTGAGGGGCAGAATGGCCTCCTCTCGCTTCATCGCGAGCTCAGCACTTGTAGCTGAGGTTTAGCGCGAGTACCGAGCACAAGGATGCCTTGTGCCGATGGGAACAGGTCCACAGGGGACGAGACCTTCAGGGCATGGGAGTGGGGGGGGAATTATGCGCCGTTGCACCTGATCCACTGAACTCACTGTAATTAGTTCCACGAATTTCCACCCATGTAATTATCTGTCTGTTTACGTGGGCCTGTTCGTCGTTCACACCCTGCTGAAGAGTCACACCTGAGCCTCCTGCCCGGGTTTGGATGGGAGACGACATCACGCCTTGGTTACTGATTGCTCTGCCTGTGTAAGGCTGTCCCGGCCTTCACTGGTGGCTTGAAGGCAGCTGGGTGTCTGTCCAGAGGGCATGAATGTGAAGAGCTGACATTAAACCTGCTCCTCCCGGGTCAGGACAGCCCAGCACAGCCTGCGTCAGTTGTGTGGAGGCCCCGAGAGATTAAGGCAAGAGACAGACGGGTGTTATTTCTTTTGGCCCACTTTAGTGAGAGGCCGCTATTTACCTCTCTTTGTTGCCAAGTACCACAATCACTGTTACACCACACCTCTGAGATAGCATCAAAATATAACTGGTTCCCACCGTTAACTCTCTCTTATCCTCCCTGCAACCCCCCAACATTGAGAGTGTCGATGGATGATTTGATCGTGCAGGGTGGGTGGGGGGGGGGGGAGAGGGGGATAGAGAGAGGGTGATGGGCAGGTGATCACATCAGGGAATGGTTGAACTCTCACCTTAACTCAGTGGCACTAAGGCATTAGAATCCAGAGTATCTCTATAGTGCAGAAGGAGACCATTCGGCCCATCGTGTCTGCGTCGACCCTCTGAAAGAGCTCCCTTCCGAGTCCCATTCCTCCGCCCTATTCCCGAATCCCACCCGACCCGCTCACCTTTGGACTGCGGGAGGAAACCGGAGCACCCGGAGGAAACCCCCGCTGACGCTGGGAGGGCGTGCGAACTCCACACAGACAAGCCGGAATCGAACCCGGGTTCCTGGCGCTGTGAGGCAGCAGTGGTAACCACTGCGGCGCCCCGGTTGTAAGTTCCCACATTCCTGCCTTGGAGTCAGAAGTTTGTGGGTTGAAATCCTGCCCCAGAGACTTGAGTATGTTACCTAGGCTGGCATCTCAGTACAGTGCTGAGGGAGTGCGGCACTGATGGAGATATCTCTCGTTAAACAAGATGTTAAACTGAGGTGCCATCTGCAAGCTGGGCTGGATGTAAAATAATCCTATTGCACCAACTACTTTGAAGAAGGGCAGGGCAGCATTCCCTGGTGTCCTGGGCGAAGCCTATAATTCTTCTTTTTGTCATGGGCTCACTGGCAAAACAACGTTTGTTGCCCATCCCTAATTGCCCTTGAACGGAGTGTCTTGCTCGGCCATTTCAGAGGGCAGTTAAGAGTCAACCGCGTTGCTGTGGGCCTGGAATCACAAGCAGGCCAGACCGGGTAAGGACGGCAGATTTCCTTCCCTCACTAAAGGGACATTAGTGAACCAGATGGGTTTCTGCATCAATTTATTTCAATCCCAGATTTTATTAATTGAATTTAAATTCCACCAGCTGCCGGGTTGGGATTTGAACCCTGTGACCCATCAGGATTAGCCAGGGCCTTTGGTTTATTAGTCCCGCGATATTACCACCATCTCTCTCCCGGACTGTCACTGGTCGTTATTGCGTTGCTGTTTGTGGGAGCTTGCTGTGCAGACATTATCCCAACATTTCATACATGTCCTGCATTCCATACATGACAGCAGTGACAACATATCACACGTACTTTAGATTCAGATTTATTGTCACGTGTACCGAGGTACAGTGAAAGGCGTCCAGTCCAGGCAGATCGTTCCATACATGAAAAACATAGGTCATAAGATAGATATGTAATGTAAATACATAGACAAAGGCATCGGGTGAAGCATACGGAATGTAGTACTACTCAGTAGAGAAGATGGGCGGAGATATCAGTTCAGACCCTAAGAGGATCATTCAGGAGCCCGGTGACAGCGGGGAAGAAGCTGTTTTGAGTCTGTTCGTGCCCGTTCTCAGACTTCTGTATCTCCTGCCCGATGGAAGAAGTTGGAAGAGTGACTAACCCAGGTGGGAGGGGTCTTTGATTATGCTGCCCGCTATTCCAAGGCAGTGGGAAGTGTAGACAGTCATAGAATAGAATCGCTACAGTGCAGAAGGAGGCCATTCAGCCCATCGATTCAACACCCTACATCGAGCCCATGCTATCTCCTTAAGTAGCTCCACCTAATCTTTTGGACACTAAGGGGCAATTTATCATGGCCAATCCACCTAACCTGCACATCTTTGGACTGTGGGAGGAAACCGGAGCACCCGGAGGAAACCCATGCAATCACGGGGAGAACGTGCAGATTAAGCACAGACAGTAACCCAAGGCTGGAATTGAACCCGGGTCCCTGGAGCTGTGAGGCAGCAGTGCTAACCACTGTGCCACCATGCCACCTCATCAATAGATGGGAGGCGCGTTCGCTTTATGGACTGGGCTGTGTGCACGACTGTCGGTAATTTCTTACAGTCTTGGGTCCATCAGTTGCCATACCAGACTGTGACACAGCCAGATAGGGTGCTTTTTGAGGTGCATCTGTAAAAATTGGTAAGTGTCAATGTGGACAGGCTGAAATTCCTTAGTTTCCTGAGGAAGTATAGGCGCTGTTGTGCTTTCTTGGTCATAGCGTCAACGTGGTTAGAACTGGACAGATTGTTGGTGATGTGCTGGCTTAGGAATTTGAAGCTGTCAACCATCTCCACCTCGGCACTATTGATGCTGACAGGGCTGTGTGCGACACTTCGCTTCCTGAAGTCAGCTCCATAGTTTTTGCTGACATTGAGGGAGAGATTGTTGATGTTACACCACTCCACTCGGTTCTCTATCTCCCTCCTGTACTGTGACTCACCGTTGTTTGAGATCTGACCCAGTGCGGTCGTGTCATCAGCAAATTTTGTGTGTATAGGGAGTATAGTTGGGGGCTAAGTATGCAGCCGTTCAGTGCCCCGGTATTGAGGACTATCGTGGAGGAGGTGTTGTTGTTTATTCTTACTGATTGTGGTCTGTGGGTCAGAAAGTTGAGGTTTTAGTGCTCTGGGCTACAAGGGCAGTCACATCCCCAAGAATCCTGCTCCTGATCAAGACTCACTGTGTCGGGGGTGGAAAGTGGGAACATCATTCAGTGTTTCTGCTCATCTAAGGTCCGGCTGCAAAGTGTCCATCGAACCTAATCGAGGACAAGGCCTTAATCATTGCTGTTTGCAGCTAGATAGAAGTGGAACTGGGGGTGACCCACGCACTGTCAGTGGAGCTGTGTACAATTAACTGGAATTTCCCCACACAAGCACGCTAATGAATACCAGATGGTGTCAGCCGGTTGAAATATATTTTAAAAACAGGAAGATTTTAAAGCGACATTGCAGCTGCCTGTGATTAGGTGATGCCAGAATGCACTGCCGCTGAAATGTGATATCTCCCCGGTGGTCCTGAGAGAGCGCCGCATGGAGCAGCTGCTGGGTACTTGTACCCGAGGGCCACGGCAGGGTGACTAGGTTGAGGAGAAAGGTCAAAGGTCGTTGCCTGGTTCGATTGGAGGAATCTCAGCACTGCGATTGGTTGTGTGGCGAAGGAGGAAGAGGGTGGCCAGAAGGGACAATGGGATGGCCTACCTATTGACCAATACACTCTTATACAGAGCACTATAGTGAGACCGCCTCTGGGAGCACTGCGTGGGGCATTGGTCTTATTTAAGCAAGGATGTAAATGTGTTGGAAGCAGTTCAGAGAAGGTTCACTAATACCAGGAATGGGTGGGTTGTTTTCTGAGGAAAGGTTTCACAGGTTAGGCTTGTTGGAGTTCAGAACAGTAACAGGCGACTTGATTGAAACATATAAGTCCCATGGGGGTATTGACAGGGTGGATGTGGAGAGGATGTTTCCTCTTGTGGGAGAATTTAGTACTAGGGGGTCACTGTTTAAAAATAAGAGGTCGCCGATTGAAGACAGCTGAGGAGAATATTTTTTCGCAGGGGGTTGTGAGTCTCTGGAACTCTCTTCCTCAAGAGGCAGTGGAAGCAGAGTATTTGAATATTTTTAAGGCAGAGCCATATGGATTCTTGATCGCTGTGGTGAATGTGATTCACACCGGATTATAATCTGTATATATATGTGTCTATATTGTAAGTGCAGTTGCACTGCCTGACCACCAGGGGGAGTAGCTCTGGGAATGCTCGAGAGTTGTACTGGGCTTCTCCCTTGGCTCCGCCCAGGACTCCTCCCCGGGAGCTGCTGTATAAAGATCAGTGCCACAGGGTCAGCCGGCCAGTTCACCGAAAGTTCAACGGCTAACAGGCTGGCTCTGTTGTAAGTATATTAAAACCGCTATTCTAATCCTACAAGCACGTGTCCGTAGAATTGTTGGTTCCAACAGTCGCAAGGGGGTGAAAAGTTATCAAGAGCAGGTAGGAGTTTGTTGAGGTTATATTAGATCAGCCATGATCTTATTGAATGCGGGCACAGGCTCGAGGGGCCGAGTGGCCTCCTCCTGCTCCTGTTTTGCTTGTCCCTCCATCCTGTGAAATGGGTTAATTTAAGCATCGAGAATTATACAGGGGTTTATTCCTCTTCCAGATATTTAGACAGGGAATAGTAAGAGAGCCATGGAGAATGATGTGCTGTTCCCATGAAGTGGCTCTGTGATCTGGAAGCAGAAGTGCAAACTTCTTCAAGGCACAAATATGATTACAAACGCTTTTTATTTCACAGAGGATGGAGTTCCACGGGGAATTGTAACAGCAGTTGTTGTGTGCCAGTACGGTTCCAGTTTAACCCTGGAATCAGCAGGTTCTCGGTTCAAACCCCGTTTCAGGACGTGTGCATGTAGAGGAGAGAGCGATTACTGCATCTCATCTTTCAGACAAAATATTAAACCAAAGCCTTTCAGGTATATTACAATTCCAAACCCTAACAGTGGCTAGGATACTGGACCAATATTTTAGTTTATTTTAAGACTACAGAAAGAATGATTTGCTCCAGGAATGATTGCACAATGAAATAGGTATTTGATATTTCTAAAACAAAACTTTATTATGAATACAATATTAAACTTTTTAACTTCACACCTGAAAGGACCGGCTTACAATTACCCCTTAACACAACTATACAATTTCCCATTAAACAACAAGAAAACGAGCAGACGGCTCTTAATTCATCTTAAAATTAGCAGGGCATAGAGGAATAGTGCTTTATAAAACAGATGTGGGGGCAACCCTGTGGCACAATGGTTAGCATTGCTGCCTACGGCACTGAGGACCCGGGTTCGAATCCCGGCCCTGGGTCACTGTCCATGTGGAGTTTGCACATTCTCCCCGTGTCTGCGTGGGTTTCGCTCCCACAACCCAAAAGATGTGCAGCATAGGTGGATTGGCCGTGCTAAATTGCCCCTTAATTGGAAAAGGTAATTGGATACTCTAAATTTAAAAAATAAATAAATAAATAAAATAAAACAGATGTGGCTCCAGTTGGAACCATTTCAGACTCTGGCTGAATATCTTCAAATAGTTACTTCAACTACGTTGTTTCAGCCTCTTCCTTGTCTTCATACAGCACTGCTCTACTTTAAAATATTATTACTCTTTTTTTTCACTCCGAATGGGAAAGAATACTGCCTTTACTTGTGGCCTCAAGAAAAGCAAGGGTTACCAGTTCAGAAATCAGACTTTACTTTCAAAAACCTTTCTCCAAAAGCTCTGTCTCTCAAACCGCTTTCTAAAAAACTGCCTCTCTCCATAGCTTCTCAAAATCTCTCACTGCCTTCCTTACTCCACCCAGCAAAGACCTCATCTCCCCAAGCTAAAAAACAAAGGATCTCTGCAGGCTGTAATGCCCATTAACTCCCCAGGGACTTCCCCAGGCAAACTACTGTGCATTAGCCCAGACTGAAAAACACATTCCTTGTCAATTTCACCTGCTGGCTGCTAAACTCACCCAGATCCCACAGAACAGAACTAGTTTTAAGCAAACACATTCTTACCTGAGGCTTTTAACTGGCCACCACATTTATAATCCAATTTTCTTATGTTATCGGCCAGGGTTTAAAAACTCCAAAGTGTATTATGTAATCCACCTGATCTATAACTTTTTGTTGAATTTAGCCAGGATGAGCACAGGAGCCTTCCTTTAAGATGTTATTCAACCGAGTTCTTAGGCGCTTTTAATTTAAAAAAAGCTTTATTCTAAGAATTTAGTGAACTGTTGTATAAACACACATAACAAGAATTTTTATCAATACGAACATAAAGACCCCACGCAGCTACAGTACTCTATGTATCACCCTTAATGAATTCCCCCTTAACTGTTCCAATTCAATAACAAAATCCAAGTAAAACCAGAAACCCCATTTTAAAGGCGTGGCCCAGCACTCTGCATTCTTACTGGTATAAGACTTGTTATTGGTACTCTTCCCATTTTCAAACAGCAGATTTGAATTCCTTCCAGAAAGCAATTATCTCTTTTAAGTGACCAAGCAGACTGGAACAGCTTTTAAAATGAAGACAAATAAAGAGATTTATTTCAACCTGTGCAGTCCAAACCAGTCCAAAAACTCAAAGCGAAAGTAAAACTCACAGAGCCACAGCCCAGCTCCACCCACACAATGACGTCACTGAAGCCATGTGATAAGACAAAAACCTTTCTTAAAGGGACACTCACATGACACTTAACATCTTCTAATCATCACAACTGGCTGTAAATGATTGCATGGCAGTATCCCATGTGAACATTGGAATTCCCCCTCCCTCTCGGTGCTATAACCTCAAATTTGTTTCCCCAAAAACGTACTTTGAAAAGTATGTTGATGTTGATATGACATAAGGTACAAAGTCAAACCAGTTCCTCCAACATTGTGCGTTACTCACTACACTGAAAAATCTGGTTAATATTTACAATAATAATCAAATGTCAAAGAGTTTTATCCATTTTCCAGCCCCTCGATGTACCGTGGCTGAAAGGCCTTCGACATTTGCCTCTCCCCAACGTGCCCCTGTGGCAGCTGTCTCAAGCTTTAATCTGCATATTGATTGGACAAACCAGACCGGCAAGGGGAGCGTAGAAGAATAATTTATGGAAGTGCATCAGGGTTCGCTTTTTAGAGCAAAGGGGTTTGGAGTTTAAAAATAGGCAGGATTTGTTGTGATTGTAGAGGGTGTTGATGAGGCTTCACCTGGAATACTGTATACAGTTTTGGTCCTCTTATCTATAAAAGGATATAATAACATTGGAGGAAGTCCAAAGGAGATTCAGCAGGCTTATTCCTGCGATGAGAGGTCTGTTGTATCAAGAGAGACTAAATAGTCTGGGTCCGTATCCTTGGAGTTTAGAAGTGTGAGGGTGAGGGTGGTGAATCTCTGAAATTCTCTGTCCCAGAGGGTGGAAAAGGCTGAATCATTAGAGGTGTTTAAAATGGAGGTGGATAAATACCTGGTAGATCGAGGAATGGAGGGCAATGGGGAAATGGCACAGAAAAGGAGTTGAGGCCGGCACAGATCAGCCATGATCGTATTATGAAGAAAGGTTAAGGGAGCTAGGGCTTATCTCACTGGAGCGAAGAAGGCAGAGAGGTGACTGGATAGAGGTGTACAAGGTGATGAGAGGCATGGATAGAGTGGATAGCCAGAGACTTTTCCCCAGGGCGGAAATGGCTGTCACGAGGGGACATCATTTTAAGGCGATTGGAGGAAGGTATAGGGGAGATGTCAGAGGTAGGTTCTTTACACAGAGAGTGGTGGGTGTGTGGAATGCACTGCCAGCAGAGGTGGTGGAGTCAGAGTCATTCGGGACATTTAAGCAACTCTTAGACAGGCACATGGACAGCAGTAAATTGAAGGGGTGTAGGTTAGGTTGATTTTAGATTAGATTAAATGGTCGGCACAACATTGTGGGCTGAAGGGCCTGTACTGTGCTGTACTGTTCTATGATCTATGATCTATAACCCAAAGATGTGCAGGATAGGTGGATTAAATGGTGGGCCAGACTTGAAGGACCCTCTTCTATTTCTTGTGTTCTAGTGCATTGCTCAGCGCATAGTCCTGGAGTGTGGAGTGTGACAGTCTCCAACACGGAGTCGAAGAGAACTCTTTGTACGGAGAAACCAGCAGGTTTCGGGAAGAAGAAAGGGCACCTTTCACTGGTTTTCAGGCAAATATCTAAGCTCCATCTGACAGAGCACCGTGTGTAATATAGGAATCAGTGTGAGCTCTATCTGACAGAGCACTATGTGTAATATAGGAATCAGTGTGAGCTCTATCTGACAGAGCACTATGTGTAATATAGGAATCAGTGTGAGCTCTATCTGACAGAGCACCATGTTGTAATATAGGAATCAGTGTGAGCTCTATCTGACAGAGCACTATGTTGTAATATAGGAATCAGTGTGAGCTCTATCTGACAGAGCACTATGTGTAATATAGGAATCAGTGTGAGCTCTATCTGACAGAGCACCATGTGTAATATAGGAATCAGTGTGAGCTCTATCTGACAGAGCACTATGTTGTAATATAGGAATCAGTGTGAGCTCTATCTGACAGAGCACTATGTGTAATATAGGAATCAGTGTGAGCTCTATCTGACAGAGCACTATGTTGTAATATAGGAATCAGTGTGAGCTCTATCTGACAGAGCACTATGTGTAATATAGGAATCAGTGTGAGCTCTATCTGACAGAGCACTATGTTGTAATATAGGAATCAGTGTGAGCTCTATCTGACAGAGCACCATGTGTAATATAGGAATCAGTGTGAGCTCTATCTGACAGAGCACCATGTGTAATATAGGAATCAGTGTGAGCTCTATCTGACAGAGCACCGTGTGTAATATAGGAATCAGTGTGAGCTCTATCTGACAGAGCACTATGTGTAATATAGGAATCAGTGTGAGCTCTATCTGACAGAGCACTATGTTGTAATCTCGGATTAATTCTAGCTCTGTCTCACAGGGCGCCGTGCCCTCTCTGAGCAGCTGGAGATTCGAGATGTAAAGAAACATGAGGTGAATCAAAGATGGAGTGAAAATGACAACAGGATTATTACCAGCAGCTGGTGTCTGTGAGAATGGGAATGAACATTATCATCTGGAATTGTTGAACTGCATGTTGGAGCCGGATCTCTGCTGGATGCAATAAATGAGATTGAAACAGCTGGCCGCTTACAAAGCAAAATTGACAATGTTTCTAATCAGAATGTTTTTCTGCGTGGTTTTTATCCGGCTGCTCCGGTTTCCTCCCATAGTCCAAAGATGTGCAGGTTAGGTGGATTGGTCATGCTAAATTGCCCCTTAGTGTCCAAAGGGTTAGGTGGGAATAGGGTGGGAGCCTAGGAGGGCTGGTGCAAAATGGCCTCCTTCAGCACTGTAGGGATTCTATGATTCTATGAAACTATCATGTATCTGGAGCTGGGAGATCATTCAGGAATGCCAATAAACATTTCCCCAACATGTTGGAGGGGTTTACTAAACGGTGCCCGCTTTGAGCTTATATCTGATGGGGGTGGTACTGTATCCTATCTGAGCAGTGGCTCCATTGACAAACGCATAGAGAGCAACAAAGGTCAGCTACAGACTCTGAACCCTGAGGACAGTACAATCTTGAGGACCATATTCTGTGCTTTCTGCTTGGAGATATTCCTGGAGGTTTCATCACACGAGATCTTGTGTCTAACTGCCCCACCTCGTCGAACAGCCTTTCTTCCCCACCTCCAATATCTTCTCGCCTTGGTAAAGGAAAGACAATGGAGCAAAGAAGTACAATTAATGCCTCACCGACTCTCTCCCTTGGTGTTGTCTTAGAGATCAACCTTTCTCCGACACTTTTGTTAAGAGTTAGCAACAGAATGTTTGACAATACGCAGCGTAGCAACCTTACAGTCTTTGTTCCCTGGATCGGCTGGACTTGATAGTTGATTGCTATGTGGCAGGGTGTTTGTTGTGTGTTATCGCTGCTTCCTGAATCATGAATCATCAAACTGGGCACATTGACTGGCACTTGACGGTCAGCTGTGATGAAAAATGTACGCATCCTGCTGCATCCCGACCCACTTTGAGGACAATCTGTAGAACGTGTAAGGAAACAGTGAGGGGATAAGACACAGAGCCGCTTCCTGTATCTTCCTTCAGTGCGACCTATCCCCACGCTAAGAAGTTCAAGCCTAATTCACCCCCATTTTAATGGCAAATTATTCCACCTCATGTGCACGGGCAGCACAGTAGCACAGTTGCTTCACAGCACCAGGGACTTAAGTTTTATTTCCAGCTTGGGTCATTGTCTGTGCGGAGTCTGCATGTTCTCCCCGTGTCTGAGTGGGTTTCCTCCGGGTGCTCCGGTTTCCTCCCACAAAGTCCCGAAAGACGTGCTTGTTAGGTGAATTGGACATTCTGAATTCTCCCTCAGTGTACCCGAACAGGCGCCGGAATGTGGCGACTAGGGGATTTTCACAGTAACTTCAGTGCAGTGTTAATGTAAGCCTACTAGTGACACTAATGAAGATTATTATTATAAATTGTTAGAGTCAAGGAAATAATTTGCATTTGCTCAGCAACCTTATATTCATTGGTTCCAGGGCTGGCTGGGACTTGATAGTCGGTTGCTCTGCATTTGCTTAACGCCCTTCACGCCTTTAGGATGTCCCAATGATGTGCTTTATGCAGAATTGCCTCTGTGGTAGTGTAGCTAAACCACTGCAAGGTCCCCACAGACAGCAAGGGGATATTGGCCAGATAATATGCTTCAGTGAGATTGGTTGAGGGATAAACGTTGGTCAGGAATTTGAGACTCGAAAAAGTAGGCGAGGATCAGGCGTGATGAATTGTGTTGATAGACTTTTTATTTAGAAATCTCTAGGCGGCCTAGAGAACAGGTCTGCCTTAACTCCATGCCAGACGTCAGACAGAACTCATCTTGTCTTACAGACGCGAGAGCACAAACCAATACATTTTTAGACAGTCTATTACTCCTCTTTGCTCCTCCCACTATTCTATGGCCTTTCCTAGCAAGTAATGTTTATTCAAGACCCTCAAGATCTCCATGGTGACGCTGTTATCCTTAACATCCGAGGAATCTCCCGTGACCTTCTACACCATATGTTTTAGTTAATACATAGTGTTGGATAATAACAACAGCCAAAATTTGTGTCATTACAAGTTAACCATATAGTGTTACAAAGTCCAATAAAGAGTCGAAAGTAATTACTTCTTTGTAACACTTATAAGACAGATAATTATGTTATGTGTCCTGTGTTTCTCCTCCAGGTGTCTGATATAACAGTCCTTCACTAATTACTGTTTCTGCTGATAGCAAAAATGGGTCAGTCCAGTTGCAGTGATGGATTAGCATTCCTGCGATAATGGTCCGCCCTTCGCTCGCCTTGTCTCAGGTCATGAATCAATGGGTGTCATAAACAACCTTTTGGTTTAATGAAAGCGTCATTCAGCTGGGCCATTCAGATAAGACATATCCTGCATGTGGTATTACATAACTGTAAGAACTGAAGTGCCTAGAGTAGCCACTAGAGGGAGCTATAGTTACAAGTATATAAGGCAGTGATGCTAAGCCTTGTGGGGGAGTGTGTGCAGGAGTTAGCTAGAGAGGGTCAGAAGTACAAATGGTGTGAGTGAGAGCAGATCATAGTTTATATCAGTATTAAGATTAACTGTCGATGAACGTAGTTTAAATGTTAATAATTAACTGTATTATTTAGTATGTGTCAAATCCAAATTAGTAGTGTTAATAAATTTAAAGCTTTGTTTAAGTTCAAGCTATTTTGTGGTCTTTGTGGACACTACACCAACCATCCTGAATTAAACATAAAGAACACCACAGTGCAAACATTGCAGGTTCTGTAATCCCAAGCAGAGGCCCCTGTCTGTTGCCTCTAAATTATCACCACTGGCCAATAGGAGAGATGTTGCTGAGGCAAAAGTTAATGAAGTTTCTGTCAGCGCGCCATAGTTATTTCTGAAGGTAAATAGAACGGCGTTTTAATGAGCAGGAGCCAATGTCATTTGGCCATGAGCTACTCCTGGGGTGAGCATAGCAGATAAGAGGGACGGGCCTCCTTAGGTTAGGTCTGGTTTGCATGTCTTGTCCACAATGAGGTTCAGCTGGATTAACGGACAATCTGTTCTGTCCTGATCAACACAAAATGGAGGGACAATCCAAAATGGAGGAAAACCCAAATTCCGAATCTTTCAGTTTCCCATTCACACCATGGGTGATGGACCCATTACACCAGAAGGAAAGGTTCACATGGTCCGTTGTCGCCGACCTCGTAGTCACGGGCTGCGTAGCGCAGAAGAGTGGCTTGCAGGGCGCTAATGTGCTTTGGAGACGCGGGCCACAGCGTGTATGTCCAGATATCGGCTGTTACGCACAGCGAAGGGGATGAGTAGGGAGGCCCCTGTTAAGGTCAAAAGGACATAGCCTTGAGGATGTTGAGCAGGCCCCAAGCCATCCACCCACCCACAGTGTTGATATCTTGCTTAACGTTCTGCCCCAACCCCACCAGCAACATGCGCTAACACAATGGGAGCAAATTTGAGCCCTTCCGAAGGTGACGGGTCAGAAGGCGGGTGACACAGTCCATTGGCAACAGTCATCCCCTGTGAGTAGGGAAGTAGAGAAGCAAGAGTCCCCATCATGCATCCTGTGACCGGCTCATCCACTGTTTACCTGTTTTGTAGGCCTGTTTGCCTAAAATCCCAAGATGTACCATTATGTCAATTGGAGCTCAGAAATTGTCCCATGATGCAAAAAACACTAACAGTCCACTACAAGTTCAGTCCTGGGGGGGTAGAAATTAAACTTTGAATCCTTCAGGAAATTCTGGCCAGTTATCTTACGGAGAGGTTGGGCGAGCTTCTCCGTTGCCCGATGCTGAAATCGTATTCGCCGATCGGGCAGAGAATCCCCAATCG
Source organism: Scyliorhinus canicula (assembly GCF_902713615.1). Classification (NCBI taxonomy): domain Eukaryota; kingdom Metazoa; phylum Chordata; class Chondrichthyes; order Carcharhiniformes; family Scyliorhinidae; genus Scyliorhinus; species Scyliorhinus canicula. The sequence goes on from NC_052166.1 coordinate 60,143,149, forward strand.
GGACCCGTGCTGTTTTTCCGATGTGCCGCCCCTCCAAATCGGCACCATCTATTTTTGCGGTGTCAGCGCGTTGCTTTGATCCCACCCCCGATGCTCCGTCCCTCATGGGCCAAGTTCATGACCGCGCGGGTCGCGTGTGGTCTGGGTTTTTGTAAACCCGGCCTGGGGGCTGCGGACTGTGTTAAGCGCCGCCACAGTCAGGGGGGGTGGGGGGGGGGGGGGGAGCAGTGCTGCTGGCGAAGGGGGGGGGCTTCAGAGAGGGCCGGGTCAACTGGTGTTGGGGTGATCTGGGGGTCACTATTTGGCTGGCCGGCGCCATGCTCTACGGCGCGACCGCTGCAGATCATGGCCATGCGCGACCATGGACCCGGCAATTCCCCGGCCGTTTATGTCCGGAACGTCGGGGGTTTTACGTGACGCAGCTGCTATCCCCTCACTGGGCGGAGCGGGGGGCAGCGCCGACATAGCCTCAAAATCGGAAAACCCAGCCCATTGTGTGTCAGCTGTGACATGTGAGGGATATGTAACTAGCTGAAGCTACTGGGAGCTTAGCCCTCATCGTGCCTGGCTAACGTAATTACACCCACAACCTTCAGGATTTGGTTGAGTCTTCACCCTCAGAACATGTTAGTTTCCTTTGAAGGCCCGATGTGAACTTGGCCTCAGTTTGACACCAGAGTAGGGTCTCTCATTTGTCCTCTGCCCGGAAGATCGTGTCTAGCCTCTGGCCGAGACACAAGTCTCCAGCCTGCTGAACGGGCTTCATCACCTGCGTCATCACTGCCGTGTTTTCTTTTGCTGCTATTGTGTGGAGAATTGGCTGCTGTCTTGTCATGTTGTGTCAGTGTTGGGAGTTTCCGTAGGGAAGCAGGAATATCTGTCGGCGCCAATGTTTGGATTGGCCGGGCATTCCTTTGACCTAAGGGAAGCTTTTCCACTTGCTCGTGTCAATGTCTCGACGCCACATAGCCCAGGGTACAGGACTGAAGTGCTTCCTTTAGAAGCAGCACCACGTGCACAGCACAATCCCATACCTGCAGCGTCTCTCATTTCACTGTAAGCTCCATTTAGGTCTGATCCCGCTTGGGAGCATCCAGTGCCAGCTTTCCGTTCTAGTGAATGTCAAAAATAATATTGTGCTGTAAAACAGAAGGTTGAGGAGCAGTCATACTGACTCGAAATGTTGGCCGGAATTTCACGCCCTCCCCACCGGTGGGTTTTTAGGCAGGAGGTGGGGTGGGGGGGATTGAGGAAACGGGATTCTCTCCGGCTTCCCTACCGTGACCAATGCAGCGATTTGATGCTTGGGGTGGGCTAGGCCTCGGATATGAAGACCACCCTTGCCCCAATTGAGACCCTTAAGCGGCCAATTATTGACCAGTTATCGGCCTGGTGGGCATTCGAGTGTGAAGTGGTTTCTGGCCACTCGGAGCCCCTGCCATCTGGTGGGAAAAGAGAGTCCACAGTCTCCAGAAATTCAGGCCGTTGGCTCTTTTCCTCCCTCCACACATGCTGCAGAGTTGGGTTTTCCCAGCATTTTTCTGGTATTATTCACATTTCCAGATTGCGCAGTGTTTTGCATTTGTTTTAATGCTGAGCATTGTCCTTCCTTGAAATCTATCACCTTCCCTCCTTTATTTTCACACTTGCCTTTTCCACCATTTTAAAGGCCACAATCCCCGCTCACTCGTTAGGAAGAGCTCAAAACAACTCACTGTCTCCCTCGGTCGTCACACCCGGCTACAACCTGTCAACTTTCCCAAATCCTATTGCAGCCTTTTTCCCGGCCTGGCCGTCTGTGATTCCTGCACTTTTCAGCCCCGGTGGTGTCTCCCGCTCTGGGTTCGGACACTCCCATCCCGCTTTCCTGATTCAACCTGAATGTTCCCAGGTGGAGGTTGTGTTGAACCAGGCCTCCTGTGGAGTCCCCAGGGAACCGCAGTCCAAGCACAGGTACAGCCCTCCGGAGAGGAGGGCCGAGGAATGGCCTAAAATGGAATAAATGAAGAATGGTTTTGAGCCCGGTCCTCCTGTTGTGGGTTGTGTGTGGCGTGCACGTTGCTTAGAGCGGTGGACCGGGATATTGCATATTTAAGGGGAAACCAAGTCAGCACATGATGGAGGAAGGAAAGAGAAGAATATGGTGATAAAGCTGGATGAAAGTGGGGTAGGAGGGGGCTTGCCAGCATGGGCCAGTTGGGCCGAATAGCCTGCTCAAGGGACAGGATGTGGGACACCCTACCGAGGCTCACTCCCCTCACTACCCCTATAACCTGTGAACCATCCTACTCTTTGAACACTATGGGGCAATTTAGCATGGGCTGGGGAGTGCAGGTTGGCTGGATGGGAATGGGATGGTGGTTGTGGATGGGTTGAGTGGGGATGGGGATGAAGATTCACAGAATCAGAATTCCTACAGTGTAGAAGGAGGCCATTCGGCACCGGCCCTCTGAAAGAGTCTGTAAGAGCACCTTACCTAGCCCCACTCCCCGGAATCCCACCTAATCTTTAGACACTATGGGCCAATTTTTAGCGTGGCCAATCCACCTAACCTGCCCATCTTTGGACTGTGGGAGGAAACCGGAGCACCCGGAGGAAACCCACGCAGACACGGGGAGAACGTGCAGACTCCACCCAGACAGTCATCCCAGATCGGAATTGAACCCGGGTCCCTGGCGCTGTGAAACAGTAGTGCTGACCATTGTGCCGTCCTTAGTTAAATTTAATTTAGTTAAATTTAGATAAGTTAACAATCCAAAACTTAATGAGGTCCCCAATCCCTTTGGATTTACCCCTGAGCCTTTTGGACTCGGTTGGGGGCGGGGGGGGGGGGGGGGGGGGGGGTCCTTCATCTCCATCGAGTTAACACAACCTCAGATAAACACCAGTGAAGAGCTTTTGACCTGCTGGGCTTCCCTTGGCACAGAGAAGCTGGTGTGTTTCCTCTGGACAGGAATTAGTGCCTGTATGGTTCCAGGCTGATGAACAGATCTAATTACCTGCGTCATCCTGCGATGAAATCCTTAGTTGCTATTGTGTCCTGGATTGCCTTCTGTCCTGTCGTGTTATGTCAGGGTTTGGAGTTTCCGTAGGGAAGTGGAAATATCCGTCGGCACCAATGCTCGGAATTTCTTTGATCCACGAAAAAGCTTTTTTTACTCTCGCACAAATAAACCTTGAAAGGCATCACTCTGGGCCCGGGAGGGGGGGGGGCTGTCTGCGAGCAAATTGCTTCCTTTTGCTGAGGAACAGGTCCATGCCGAATGTGTGACGATCCAGTCAGGGACCAGTAACCTTTTGTTTAAAAGTTTGAAATCCCACTCGGAGGATCGAGCCGCAAGATTCCACGTTTTTTTTAACAAACAAGACAAATACAAAGTCCAAAAAGTAACAGCATTGACAATATCGGCGGCATCGTGGTTAGCACTGCTGCCTCACATCGCCAGGGACCCGGGTTCGATTCCATCTGTGGTTTTTTTTTTTGGGGCGTTCTCCCCGTGCCTGCGTGGGTTTCCTCCGGGTGCTCCGGTTTCCTCACAAAGTCCAAAGATTTGCAGGTGAGGTGTATTGACCATGATCAGCGCGCAGAGTTTACAGGGGTAGGGCGGTGGAGTGGGCCCAGGTGGAGTGCTCTTTTGGAGGGTCAGTGCAAACCCGATGGGCCAAATGGCCACCTTCTGCACTGCAGGGACTCTGTGAATATCTAGCTTCAATTCTTTAACATTCAGAAGTAACACAAGGTCAATATGAATTAACAGTCAAATTGTGGTTGGGCAAATCGCATTAAATGCGATTAGGACAGGTCCTGGATTTGTCAACAACCCACCCAGATGTCACTGACCACTGAGTCCCAATATCTCGTAAAAGTTTAGTCCCTCTTACGAGGAATTTTCACTCTTCACTTTCGAAGATTTAGCCTTTGAATTCCTTCAAGAACTGCTCCAACACGGACTGGGGAAATGGGATGGGGAGTGCAGGTTGGCTGGATTGGAATGGGATGGTGGTTGTGGATGGGTTGAGTGGGGATGGGGATGAAGATTCACAGAATCAGAATTCCTACAGACCTTTAGACACTATGGGCCAATTTTTAGCGTGGCCAATCCACCTAACCTGTCCATCTTTAGACTGTGGGTGGAAACCGGAGCCCCCGGAGGAAACCCACGCAGACAGGGGGAGAACGTGCAGACTTCGCACGGACAGTGACCCGAGGCCAGAATTAACTAGGATCCTTGGGGCTATGAGGCAGCGGTGCTAACCACTGTGCCACCCCTGGACTGGGTGGGAATGGGATGGGGGCTGGGGAATGGGCTGGGTGGTAATGGGATGGGGATGTGAAATGGTCTGGGAGGAATGGGATGGAGGTGAAGATGGGCCGAGTGGGAATGGGATGGAGTGGGTGGGGATGGGATGGGTGGGGATAGCAGGATGCAACAGGGGGTGGGGACAGGAGGTGGGGTGGGTGTGTGAGAGGCGCTGCGGACGACATTTAAACTATTTCTTCCCTTGTGATGTTCCTGACATTCATCCAGGCTTCCCTTAATTGGGACTCAACTTGAAGGGCAGTTGGGTATAAGAGGGCAGCCCCTCAATTAGACCCCGGTGTGGGTCTGTACCTTCAAGAAACGGAGGGGGGGTGCTGGAAATAAGAACATGGTGGAGTGAAATTCCTGCATTCACAAGGCTTCTTGAAAATTTAGAGTACCAAATTATTTATTTTCCAATTAAGGGGCAATTTAGCGTGACCAATCCACCTAACCTGTTCATCTTTGGGTTGTGGGGGTGAGACCTACACGGACACAGGGAGAATGTGCAAACTCCACACGGACGTGACCCGGGACTGGGATTGAACCCGGGTCCTCGGCGCCGTGAGGCAGCTGTGTCACCATTGCTCCACCGTGCGATTGAAGCTCTCTACCTCCCACATTGAACCAGGGGTAGTATAAACAACAAGGAAAACTCTGCAAACCCTGAAATTCTGCCCAAAGGCTGCCTGAACATTTGAAGCCTGTACAGGGGCTGTCTGGGTACTTGGCGTTATGACCCCCCCTTGGGAACTAAGGACTGTGCTCCATACGATTCCCCATGTTACACAGCTGAGGCTGAACTCCCCGGGTATTTGGGAGCGGGGTTTCCCCCTTAACAAGGGGAAACTACTCTGTAGAAAAACCCTAAGCTGAGTGCAGGTCAAGGAGAGTGGCCCTTCGAGGGGAGAAGTTGACATTTTCATGATCCAGTGTACAGTATTAGCACTGTTTCTTCTCAACGCCAGGGTCCCAGGTTCGATTCCCGGCTTGGGTCACTGTCTGTGCGGAGTCTGCACGTTCTCCCCGTATCTGCGTGGGTTTCCTCCGGGTGCTCCGGTTTCCTCCCATAAGTCCCGAAAGATGTGCTTGTTAGGTAATTTGGACATTCTGAATTCTCCCTCTGTGTACCCGAACAGGCGCCGGAATGTGGCGACTAGGGGCTTTTCACAGTAACCTCATTGCAGTCTTAATGTAAGCCTATTTGTGACAGTAATAAAGATGATTTTTGTTTCATAGCCGTAATAAACCAGTTGTTCATTTCTACCCTGCCGTGCGTTCCTGCTGTCTCTCCCATTCAGGTTCTACACATTCAACAAGGACAATGTTGCCTTGGTGATGAATTACATCCTGTGTCGAAGTGGTTAAGTTTATTGTCAGAGATCTTTATTAGTATGCACCTAGTTACGAGGAGAATACAACGTTCGAGTTGCCTTGATGCAAATTAATACAGTCAGTAGTGATGGATGTCTCTGGTATGACTGGCACGTTGTTATGAACTGTTCTCTGAATCGTTACTGTGGAAATCTGTCTATCTAGTATCGAAAAAAATAGGTTGGTTTCTGTCCCGCAGTGCTTTATGGCATTAATACCCGAGGCTGTACAAATGCCGAGGGGAGTGAGTCATCATAGATCATTTCAAACACAGAGCGATGGAAAAATAAATACAGTGATTCTGCACTTCTGCAAAAAATGAAATACTTATGCTGACACTAATACTGCATCTGTGGAAATGCTTTCTGAATGGAGGTGGCTTGCTGGGAACTCACTGCCTGGGTAAACACATCAACCAATGTAGTACTGGGCCACACAGAGCAGTCCGGGGCCTGGTGTCTTGAAAAATGAAAAAAATGAAAATCGCTTATTGTCACAAGTAGGCTTCAAGTGAAGTTACTGTGAAAAGCCCCTAGTCGCCACATTCCGGCACCTGCTCGGGGAGGCTGGTACGGGAATTAAACCTGCGCTGCTTGGCCTGCTTTCAAAGCCAGCTATTTAGCCCTGTGCTAAACCCGCCCCTGTCTTTTGACGTAGTCGATGGTTACCAATGACCACAAAGTAGCAGGCCGCCCCATCTTGATGTGTGACATTATCATACATTCCCCATGCTACCTGGAGCCCTGTCATCTTAGAATGTATGAGGGCCGGGTTCCCGGCATCGTCCTCAGTCTCCTACAAGAACACAGGATACAGGAGCAGGAATGGATCATTGAGTTCACTTGGCCGCAGAAAAATACTTTTCACTGTACTTCAGTACATGTGACAATAAATAAATATCAAATATCATATCAAGGGAAGTCCACCAATCAGACACTGATATTGTTCTGTATTGCCTACTGATAGGTTCAAGAATGGGCCTATGAGTGAAATTAGAGTGACCAAAGCTCTGATTGGTGTTCCCATGGTGTTCCCATCACAGCAGGTACGTCTCCGAATGGGGCCTCCCCATTGGCCAGGGCCCCGCGCTGTGGTGCTGTGCATTTTATTGACTTTCCGCCTCTGAGTCACATAACAATTAGTTCCTAGCTCTTTATGGATACAAAAAAAACAGTGTTGTCGCAATTGTTAATGTAGGAAACACAACAATCAAGTTGCGCACAGCAAGTTCTCCCAAACTACAGTGTGACCACGAGCAGATTTGTCCTTTTGTGTTGGCCAAGCAAGCTTGACAGCGCCTAAATCACCGCACCGCTCCAATTCCCTGTCAATGTCTCCTCTCCCAACCTCGGTGCTGTTCCCGCATTGTGGGTCAAGGGTCTTGAACTTGGTCTCTCAATGACTATTCTTGAAATGACGCACTCACAGCGCCAGCCAAGGCTCGATGTCCCTGACCTGCGTCAGTCTCTGTCCCCCGCCCCTCCCCTTCTCGCCCAATCTTTGTGGGGCTTGACGTGAGGCGCTGCTCCAAGTGGCGTTTTTAACCCCGTAATCGAAACACTCCAGGTGCGGGAAACACTCGGCACACCTGGCACCATCTCTGGCAAGAGAACGAAGAGTTCACCTTTCAGGTCGTGATCTTTCATCCCCAGGAACATAGAACATAGAACATTACAGCGCAGGGACAGGTCAGGCAGTTGCTGAAAAGAGGGCATCCAGTGCGCCAACAGACTAACCCGTTCCAAATCGAGGAGTTAAGTGCAAACTGTTGACTTCCAACAGCATGAAACGCGACCTATAAACTGTATTTTTAAAAAAATTTAGAGTACCCAATTAATCTTTTCCAATTAAGTGGCCAATCCACTTACCCTGCACATCTTTGGGTTGTGGGGGCGAAACCCACGCAAACTTGGGGAGAATGTGCAAACTCCACACAGACAGTGACCCAGAGCCAGGATTGAACCTTGGACCTCGGCGCCGTGAGGCAACATGGCTAACCCACTGCGCCACCCTGCTGCCCCGACCTATAAACTGTACTGATGATGACAACTATATCGGGGCTGTCTTGGGATTTCTCCGCTTCTCATCGCAGAAGATGTCTCATCAGAAACAATGGCCTTTTGTTCAGAAAATATTTATTTCCGTGTTAATTATTTACAAAGGTTAAATAAGACCAGCATATCCTGCCCTCTGAGAAGCTACTCAGTGAGTGCCATTACTGTGACACAGCGTCTTTTACACACGCTCAGTACGCGCTTATTAGAGTTAACCCTTTACTCTGCAGCTACCAGTGAACTACCCTGAACAAAGACAAAGAACAAGGAACAATGCAGCATAGGAACAGGCCCTTTGGCGCACCAAACCTGCGGCCAACAAGTGTTCTATCTAGACCAACCGCCTCATTCCTTCTATACCCTGTTCCTTCTGTTCATGAGCCTATCCAGATAAGTCTTAAAGGTCGCTAACTTTCCTGCCTCACCCACCTCACTTGGCAGTGCATTCCAGGCCACCACGATCCTCTCTGCAAAAATTTTGCCCCGCACATCTCCACTGAATAGTGGGCAGCACGGTAGCATTGTGGATAGCACAAATGCTTCACAGCTCCAGGGTCCCAGGTTCGATTCCGGCTTGGGTCACTGTCTGTGCGGAGTCTGCACATCCTCCCCGTGTGTGCGTGGGTTTCCTCCGGGTGCTCCGGTTTCCTCCCACAGTCCAAAGGTGTGCAGGTTAGGTGGATTGGCCATGATAAATTGCCCATAGTGTCCAAAATTGCCGTCAGTGTTGGGTGGGGTTACTGGGTTATGGGGATAGGGTGGAGGTGTTGACCTTGGGTAGGGTGCTCTTTCCAGGAGCCGGTGCAGACTCGATGGGCCAAATGGCCTCCTTCTGCACTGTAAATTGTGTGTGACAACCTTTTCCCCCCTCACCTTGATTTCGTGCCCCCTTGTAATTATCATTTCTGCCCTGGGAAAAAGCCAACTGTTCACCCTATCTATACCCCTAATAATTTTATAAACTTCTATCAGGTCGCCTCTCAGCCTTCCATTCGCTAGGCAGATCAATCCCAGTTTATTCACTCTCTCCTCATAGCTAATACCCTCCATACCAGGCAACATCCTGGTGAACGTTTTCTGTACTCTCTCCAAAGCCTCCACATCCTTCTGGTAGTGCGGTGACCAGAACTGGACACAGTATTCCAAATGTGGCCTGCTTGACGATGAACTTGGATATTGCTGAAAAGCGAGACATGTTGCTGAAGCTTTTTGCCTTGCACTCAGCAGGACAAACACAGGAGTGCCAAATTTCACAACTCGCACCGCGGGAGTAAAGGGTCCCGATTGATGAGCGAGTCAACTCTGATTGGCCCAAGTGTTGCCATGGATCAAGCATCAGAGAGCTGTGGCATGAGTTGCGGTGACCATTTGAAATTTGGTGATCTTGCATTTGTCCTGATTGGTGCCGTGTGAGCAGCGCCAGCAAAATGTCTCTACTTTCAGCGATAGTCAAGTGGCAGTGAATCTATGGAAGTGAAGGGAAGGAACTGATTGGCTTAAGTTTTGTTGATAATGGACCAGTGCCCACTCCACTGCTTTCAATGGAGAACAGGAGTTACAGAGTAAGGGGGCGGGATTCTCCGAGCCTCCGTGCCCGGTCCCCGGAGAATCGCCGACAGTCACTGAAAGAGGCCCCCGCGGAGATTAACCGAGTGCCGCTGGCCGAGTTGCCTGACGGCGTGGTTCCCTCATGAATCCACCCGTCGGGAACTCAGTGTGGCTGCTGCGGACTCAGTCCGCGGCTGCCCTGGTGGGGGGAGGCGGGGGGGGGGGGGGGGGATCATTTACGGGAGTGGGGGGGGGGGGGCCTCCAGGATGGCCAGGCTACTGATCGGGGGCCACCGATCCGCAGGCGCATTGAACAATAGTTTCATCAAACATCAGCAGTTTTGATGAAGCGATTGGCCGGGGTCCCATATTGGAATAAACTCATTGAAGCTTTATGTTGGTGGGGGTCTCGGATGGGTAACTACCTCATGGTGGGTGGGATAAATAACCAGTTTAGAGTTTCTCATCCCGTTGTTGTACAGTGATCTCTGGGTCAGAATGGGTTAAGCAAGGTGAGTATCTCCTTCACTCCTCATAGCCAGCGGGCAACCACTACCAAAGTTCAATAATTGCCAGTAGCTCATTGCAGTAGCATGTGGCAAACTTACCCACGGAGGAAAATAGGGCTAATTACACACCTCATTCTAATTATGAAAAGGGCGCAGCAGAGACAGTGAAAACCCACCAGCCAGTCTGGTAAAATTACCACCAGATGTGGAAACAATTGTGACATTTCTAGAGCATCTCATTACACTCCCACCCGCCCCCTCACACATAAGTCTCAAAGCACCTCGCACGCAATTGTCCTATTGAGACTAAGTCCCGTGAGGATGTGTGCGTGTGTGTGTATAGAGAGGGCCTGGATGGCCGCCATCTTGTCTGGGCGTCATATTCAAAGGGCGGCCAAAGTCACTGACCCACCAGTGAAAAAAGAAGGTGGATCTCTGGGAACATTCTGAGGCTGGAAGATGGACCCTCTCCAGGATACCTGGAAGGCCCATCTGCAGATGTTGACCCCGCCCACTGCCCATGGTGTTCGGGGGTCGCTGGCGGCCCCCATCCTGAACTTCGAAGTGGCACCAGGCAATATTATTCAAATGAGTCGCAACATCGGCATGCCACGTTGCTCCGAATGGGTTTAACGGCGGCATCACGCAGAATTTGGCGTTGGGCGGGTGGGTCTTCATTTGCATCTCGTTAATGGGAGATTGGGTTCAAGCCAACCTCTGGCACCAAAAATTCAAGCCAACTTGAGACCAATTTCTGGGCCTCCTGCCAGATTCTCCCACCATGCCCGTCATTGAATCTGCCAGTGGGGTCTTGGGAGAATTCCTTCCAATGGCTGATTGGCAAACTTGATCGCCTCTTAGCACAGCAAACTTGCACTTTATGTATAGTTGAGAAACTTTATACCAGGAGGCAGTGTAAGTCAAAAAGTCAGTGCGTTTGAAGGCTTGCTGATTATAGAAGAGAAGAGTGGTGAGCAAGTGAGGGGGGTGAGGGGGCGGGGTGGAGTTCTGTGGTACAGGTATTAGGAAAGAGTAAAGGTAACGTTAACCTACAAATGTCTTGTTGCTATGAGAAAGTTTCATCAAGGTTGTGGCCTGATCGAGAGTCAGTGAGAGGCGGCCTGAGATTCTTCAGTGGAATTTGGTTTGACACCGCAGTGTCAAGCCGGGTTAAAAAAGTGCTGAAGGGGACTCCCCCCTCCCTCAGTCTCTTCCCCTCCCACACAAATACCCCGCCTCCAGCAGCAGTTGAGTGCAGAAACGTCTGCCCCCGGCTCTCTCTGAGAGGGGAGCTCATTCCTGGGCAATAGTACTGGAAACATCAAGCCCATCATAACGTAAACTGGGCACTACCTGGTTTAAGCTGTCTGCCTGAGATCCCTCAGGGTAAGGCTCAATGTTACAAGATTCAACCACAGTGAGAATGCAGGGAGGAACCCAACTGAGGATCAGGGAGTCGCACTTGCGCCTGAGGAATCAGAAGGTTGTGGGTGGAAGGCCCACCCGAGAGACTTGAGCACATAATCTCGGCTCTCACAGTTGTGCAGCAGCGGGGGAATGCTGCACTGTTGAAGCTGCTGCCTTTTGGATGAGTTGTTAAGCTAAGGTCCTCTCTGCCCCCTCATGTGGCTGTACTATCCCATGTACTATTACATCGCTGGTGTCCTGGTTAATATATCTCCCTCAGTCAAAAACAGATGATCTGGCTGTTAACACGTAGCTGTTTGTGGGAGCTTGCTGTGTACAAATTGACTGCCATGTTTCCTACATTACAGCAAACGTACTCAAACATGCTTGGGAACATCCTCAGCACATGATTGGTGCTCTGTAAATGCAAATTCTTTTTTTTTAATATAAACCAGTTTCACTCGTAGCTTACCTCAAATACCACAAATGCATTTGATAAGAATGCAGCATTGAGTTTCAATGCCAGAGAACATGCCTATCCTATTAAAATGTCAGGATGCACCGTCGGAAGGTATACTCTGTGTCTGATAACAGAGAAAGGTGCGGAACGAAGAACGCCAGAAATTCAGGAAAGGAAATGAATGAAAAAAACCTTGGGCGGGATTCTCCGCCCCGCCGACAGCGGGATTCTCCGTCCCGTCGCTCCCGTTTCCTGGTGCGGCACGCCCCTGCTGGCAGCGGGATTCTCCCCCGCCGCTCCCGTTTCCTGGTGCGGCACGCCCCCACCGGCAGTGGAATTCTCCGTCCCGCCGGCAGCGGGATTCTCCGTCCCGTCGCTCCCGTTTTCTGGTGCGGCACGCCCCCACCGGCAGCGGAATTCTCCGTCCCGCCGGCAGCGGGATTCTCCGTCCCGTCGCTCCCGTTTTCTGGTGCGGCACGCCCCCACCGGCAGCAGGATTCTCCATCCCGCCGGCAGCAGGATTCTCCATCCCGCCAGCCGGCCAATGGGGTTTCCCATTATGGTCAGCCCCACATCGCCGGGAAAACCCCGGGCGTGGGTGCGCTGCCGGTGCAACGGGGAATCCCGCCAGCGGAGAGTCCAGCTGCGCCTTTAACAACTTCAGGAATTTGTGCCTTTCCGGTAGTGAAGTTTTAAACAGTCACTGTGAGAATGTAAGACACATGTCAGGCACAGTAAGATCCCACAAACAACAATGTGATAGTTACCGTACCATCTGACTTTAGGTATTGTTTATTGCGCAGGGCACCAAGCATAACCTCCCTGCTCTTTGAAGAAATAATGCCATGGGGATCTTTTATTTCTTTATTTTTAAAATAAATTTAGAGTACCCAATTCATTTTTTCTAATTAAGGGGCAATTTATCGTGGCCAATCCACTTACCCGACACATTCACCCGCCCTGCACATCTTTGGGTTGTGAGGGTGAAACCCACGCAAACATGGGGGGAATGTGCAAACTCCACACGGACAGTGACCCAGAGGCGGGATCGAACCTGGGACCTCGGCGCCGTGAGGCTGCAGTGCTAACCCACTGCGCCACCGTGCTGCCCGTATGGGGATCCTTTATACCCACCTGAGAGGGCAGGTGGGGCATTAACATATTGTTCCAGAGAGGAGAGAGACAGTCAAACTGATTTCTTCTTACCACCTGTCCAAACGCAGAAGAAGGTGAATGTTTTCCCAATCCCTCCGTTTTTGGGATCCAGTTCATTAGTAATCCACAGCAAACTCGGGTTAAGATTAATTCAGAAGGTTAGTTTATCGTTCATGTTGAAAACCCGGGTAAGGGGTATTTGCAGTGCCACACTCCGTGCACGTGCGCCCACATGCGCGCGCATATATAGACACACACAGCACAGGCATACACAAACACACAAGCATGCACACATACATGTGCACCATCACAGGCACATACACAGACACACATACACAAGCACACACACTCACAGACACAAACACACACCTGCACACACACACACACGTGCAAACACAAACACACATGCACATAAACAAAGCGATTGAGTAAGTTGTGCCGGTGATGATACAACATTTTTAAGCAGAGCCAGACTTGGTGGGCAGGTTGTTGTTCTGCCTAGAGGCGCCTGCTTTCTGCTGGTTCACAAATTGAATATTTTGTTTTATAAATTTAGAGTACCCAATTCATTTTTTTCAATTAAGGGGCAATTTAGCGTGGCCAATCCACCTACCCTGCACATCTTTGGGTTGTGGGGGCGAAACCCACGCAAACACGGGGAGAATGTGCAAACTCCACACGGACAGTGACCCAGAGGCGGGATCGAACCTGGGACCTCGGCACCATGAGGCTGCAGGGCTAACCCACTGCGCCACCGTGCTGCCCCCACAAATTGAATATTAAAGCAACAGACTATTTCTCAGTTCTCAAAAGCATATAGTGATTTCAGAGGCGTCACTGTGACCTTCATTCTACACAATGGCTTCAAAAGGGATGTATATTCAGCGTCTGGAATTGAGTTTGATTTCAGGACTGATAATATACAAGAGTTACCATCTATACTGAGGGTTGGGGAAGCCATTGTCTCGTCAGATCCACTGATTGCACTCGCAAGGTGAGCTTATCAGATGCAAATATAGATCCCTGTAGTTTCCTTTGGAATGGGTCTAAACAGTCTCAGGTCTAATACGAGTCTTCTGGTCCTTTTGTGATTGCAGCTAGCCTGCACAATGAGGCGTGAGATTTCAGAAACTGGGAAAATGATTTTGTCCTCGAAACTCCTGGGGTTAGCTCCCAGACAAAGAGCCGACTCTAAGGTCAGGTGATTTGCCGCAGTCATCTTTTCTTGGTTGAGCAGAAAATCCATTGAATCGAAATAGCAATAAGGACAAGCATACAGTGCAGGCTTTCTTTTCATGTCATAGGAATCGAACAATATCATCCCAAAGGTGTTAGAGACACCACCTCCTCAGCCTGGACTTTGTGCTCGAAGTCCTGGGTGGGTCTTGAACCCACAACCTTTCCTCACACAGGAGAGAATACTATGTTTCTCACTCATAGCTGGAACTCAGAATCAGAACTGATGGAACGCCAAGCCAAACAATTCAGGAACCAAGTTTTTTTTCCCACAGTTCCAAGAGACGGGGAACGTGAATTTATTATTTCTTTTGCCTCAAGGGGTTTTATGACCATAGAATCCTACAGTGCAGAAGGAGGGCATTCGGCCCATCGGGTCTGCACCGACCCTCTGAAAGAGCACCCTACCCCCACCCCCCACCCTATCCCCATAACCCCACCTAACCTGCACGTCCCTGGACACTAAGAGCAATTTATCATGGCCAACCCACCTAACCTGCGCATTTTTGGACTGTGGGAGGAAACCGGAGCACCCGGTGGAAATCCACACAGACACGGGGAGGATGTGCAGACGCCGCACAGAAGGTCACCCAAGGCCGGAATTGAACCCGGGTCCCTGGCGCTGTGAGGCAGCGGTGCTAACCACTGTACCGCCCCTTTTGTTGATGTAAACGATTGGCCCCGTTAACCTCAGCGGTCAGTTGTCAAAAAGGAGCCGCACATAATTTTCTGAGTAGGCCGCTTTTGTCCTGAAGCAGCAGCTGCGGAATGTTCGTGAACTTTAACCTCTAAATCCATCGGCCTGCATTTAGGAAATGAGGGAACAAGCAATAACAGTCATGGACAATAGTGACTCATTTTACATGGCAACCGTAACCAGGTTTTATCTAAATTGAATCTGCTTGTTCACTTCTAAATGTTTCTGTGACAGTTATCTTCATTGGAATCCCTGACGTTTTAAAGGGGCAGTGTCTTTGCTGGGTTTAATGAAATGTTATACTTTTGAATTAGATGCGTGTTGGCTGCAGGAAGCAGGCCTCAGGCCTCAGTGTTGCCCGGAGAATCAATTTTCCTTACAAGTACAATACCCACTGCCATGTTCAGTCTTGTCAGTCAGCTCTTGCATATTTTTGGTCACATGTTTTGAAGCCTTTGCGGGATGGATGAAGGCAGGCTTACTTACCTCCCCCCCCCCCCCCCACCCCCTCACTCCACTGCTGATCTGAGCCGTCTCTATATCCCGTTGATGCCAGAACTGAGGGGCGATAATGAGCAGGCGAGGCTCAGGCTCTTTTTCTGCTGCAGAGTGAAGGCTGAGGGGTGACCTGTCCCCTGTCTTGTTATGCTCTTGGCGTGGCATTAAGCAGCTTCCTTGATGTGCACGCTGACAAAGGAAGGTTCAAACGTGGAGATAACTTCAACACGTTTATTAAACTATTTACAATTCTCTTACTTAGGTTCGCCACAACTGTTAATCCTTCTATAGCTACTCAGACTATCTAACCAGTCTGCTACAATCCACGTGGTGGGTGTGATCAACCCTGTGTCTGTACTCACTAAGTGTCTCCAATGGAAAGAGGAAGATCATGTGTGCTGTGTGATGTACCATCGATTGCACGCGAGGCGAGTGATTTACCAAAGTCTGGCTTTAATTAACTAGAACACAGCTCTGCGATCGTCTACAGTGGAAAGGGACGACCGTCAGGCGTTTGAGCATTTATACCTCGTTAATAGAGGCGTGGTTAACTCAGCCTCTTGGCCAATCGGTCGAGAGGCACATGACCGACCAGGGCCAATGGTAAGCCGACGTTCTGGCCCAATGGCAGATGAGTATGCAGATCATATAATCACACTGTGTCCTTTATTTTTTTTAATAAATTTAGAGTACCCAATTATTTTTTCCAATTAAGGGGCAATTTAGCATGGCCAGTCTACCTATATTGCACATCTTTGGGTTGTGGGGATGTAACCCACGCAGACATGGGGAGAATATGCAAAGTCCACACGAACAGTGACCCAGGTCCGGGATTCGAACCCGGGTCCTCAGTGCCATAGGCAGCAATGCTAACCACTGTGCCACTGTGCTGCCCTGCTGTGTCCTTTATATATGGGTTGGTGTAATGCCCTCCTGTGGTAGTGTCACCTCTGTGTGTATCATGAATGCCAATTGGTCGTGTCCTATCTTACTGTTCTATTGGTTGAGTGTCTGTGTGTCATATCTCTGGTGCTCCCTCTAGTGTCTAGCTAGTCTACGTGTATTTACATTAACCCCTTGTGTATTTACAGTGATGCATATCACCACATCCCCTGGGGCCTCTGAGATGATGAGAGCGTTTGATAGGATAGGCCTGCGTTTTGCATGGCGGGGATGAGTCCAAAACAATAAACATAAAATGGTGGCTGATTAATCTAACAGTGAATTCAGGAGAAACCTCCTTATCCTGGGAGCGGTGGGAGTATGGAACTCACTGCCACAGGGAATGGTCGAGGAGGATATCATGTTGAAATCATGAGAAAAGATTTTCCTTAAATAGCAGGGAAGAGGATATGAGGGTAGGGTGGAGATTCTTTTGCAGAATAGACACCGTTAGGCTGGTTGGGCTAATAGTTGTTCTTGTATTGTAAATACTGTGTAATTTTGTTAGGTTTGACAGGTTTGCCACTGCCCCCCCCCCCCCCTCCCAGAATGTCACCTGGAATCGGCACCGATCACCCGGTGGCCAATTAAGGAAAGGGTTTTGAAATAATACCTTGCATTGATGCCATTGGGGTGAGCCTCTCAAGTGTCATAACCCCTTTCAACCAGGTGGGAGAGTCCCCAGGGTACTGGCTGGGAAACGTGTGGACTTTCTGTCCCTGGGTGGAGGAGGGTGGGAGACCGGGCAGTGAGCAGGCCTACAGCTCCCAGAAGACACTGCAGCCAGGTCGCAGGGGTTGCGAGGAGAGCACGGACACCACTCGTCAAGTGGAACGTAAGAGTTTGAGGTGATGGGTCAGAGTAGTGGCAGGATACGGCTGTGACAGATGGTCGATGGTTCCGTTCAGATTGAGATTTTCTTCTTGCTGATGTTTCCAGTATCCCCCCCCCCCCCCCCAACCTAATCATTGTGTATCGACAGCAGTAAGAGGAGGTGGGGCAGGATGTGTATTTATGTATCTCTTTTCGTAGCCAACTCATAAACCCGAGAACCAGCTCGTGTCACGTTGCTGGGTTCCATGATGTTACTTCCGCTTGCATGTCCCCGGAGTCTGTCCAGCCAGAGCTGACAATCTGTAATCCTATTCAGTTACCCTGAGGGGCTTCAGTGTTGTTGGGCCTACACCGAACCAAGATGGCCGCCCCGTCCGATCGAACTCTGTAAAACAACAAGAAACAAACAAAAAATGGCAATATGCCAACAGGCCTGTCACCTGAAAGAGAAGAAATGTGTCATTGTCTCAGGTTCCGAGAATACGGGACAGAGAGATGACCAATCTTTCGTAGGCCCACATTCCTGCCTGTACCAATCCTATGTGATACTGGGTTCTTATCCAGGTATGGACAGAACCGTTCCATTAGAGCTTGTTTTTCTCCCTCAGCCAAATGAAGATGCGTCTTGACATGTTGTCAATACAGGATTGTCGTGGGGAAGGAGTAAACTAAGTCGATGAACTTCCACTGGTCCACCCATCATCCACATCTAGTTTGAATCTGAATTTAAATAAATCAATCTGAATACTACCTGACAATTGTACTTGTATTTCTCAACTCTCTGATGTGTTTTTTAGAAGCACTGCTCCTTCCTCAGGTGATTCACCTGAAGAAGGAGCTGCGCTCCGAAAGCTAGTGTTTGAAACAAACCTGTTGGACTTTAACCTGGTGTTGTAAGACTTCTTACTGTGCTCACCCCAGTCCAACACCGGCATCTCCACATCGTGTTTTTTAGGCAATTTATTGTATAATTGCCCCATATAAATCTGTTGAGACCCTGACCTGAGGCGGCATGGTAGTGCAGTGGTTAGCACTGTTGTTTTACAGCTCCAGGGTCCCAGGTTCGATTCCCGGCTTGGGTCACTGCCTGTGCGGAGTCTGCACATTCTGCACGTTTTCCCCGTGTCTGTGTGGGTTTCCTCCGGGTGCTCCGGTTTCCTCCCACAGTCCAAAGATGTGCAGGTTAAGTGGATTGGCCATGCTAAATTGCCTTTAGTGTCCAACAGAAAGGTCGGCTGGGTTGTGGGGATAGGGTGGAGGTGTGGGTTTGGGTAGGACTGATGCAGACTCGATGGGCGGATTCTATGATTCTGTGCTCCAGTCATTTTTGTATTGTTGTTTCGCTATCTTATCCTTTCATCTTTCTGTCCCTTATCTTTGTCTCATCATTACACTAACTCTGACCCACCCCTCTCCCCATCGTTGGCAACTGTGGGCTGGATTCTCCCCTACCCGGCGTGACGGAGGGTGCCGGCGTAGGGGAGTGGCGCCAACCACTCAGGGGTCGCGCCTCCCCAAAGGTGGGGAATTCTCCCCACCTTTGGGGGCCAGCCCCGCGCCGGAGCAGTTTGCACCGGTAGACTGGCGCAAACACCCGGCGCCGTCGGAAGCGGGGCTGGCCGAAAGGCTTTCGGCGGTCGGCGCATGCGCCGGCAGTGACGTCAGCGGCAGCTGGCCGCTGACGTCACTGCCGGCGCATGCGCGATGCGGGGTTCTCCTCCGCGTCCGCCATGGCGGAGGCCGTGGCGGAGCGGAAGGAGAAAGAGTGCCCCCACGGCACTGCCCCGCGGAGTGAGCGGGGGGCCCCGATCGCGGGCCAGGCCTCCGTGGGGGCACCCCCCCCCCCGGGTCTGATCGCCCCCCGCCCCCCCAGGACCCCGGGGGCCCGCTCGCGCCACTGAGCCCGCCGTTTCAGAGGTGGTTTAAACCTCGGCGGCGGGAGAAGGCCTCCCAGCGGCGGGACTTCGGCCCATCCGGGCCGGAGATTTAAGGTAAGTTTTTTAAAAAATGAAATCCCGCCGGCGCCAGCTGTTTTCACAGGCTGCCGGCGGGATTTGCACAACGCCAGTTTATGACCGGCGGGAGAATTACCAAACCTGCGGGAGCGGAAATAACGCCGCTTCCCGCCAATTCTCCGACCCTGCGTGGGGTCGGAGAATTTCGCCCTGTGTCTTTCACCAGAGGCCCTGGCACAAGGTGACCGACAGACCCATTATAAAATAAAGTAAAGCTTCTATTTATATAGCACCTTTTGTGACCACAGGGCATTCCAAAGCGCTTTCCAGCTTTAAGCGTAAGTGCGGTGGTAAAGTAGGAAAGGTGGAAGCCAATTTGGGCACAGCAAGCTCCTTATATGTGAGAATGATAATCTGTTTTAGTGATGTTAGCTGAAGGATAAATATACGGCCAGGGCTGTGGTGTTAAACCCCTTGTTCTCCTTTGAAGTAATGCCATGGGATCCTCCACATTCACCTGAGGGGGCAGGCAGTCCCTCAGTTTAAGGCCTCATCCAAAAGCCAACACCTCCTGCCCTGCAGCACTCCCTCAGATCCCCATCCAGTTTGCCCAAAGACCCATGGACACCCCGTTGTCTTGTGGGGGTTGGGGGGCAGAAAGGATCCCATGGCACGACTTAGAAAAGAGCTCGGGAGGTTTTGCTGGTGTTCTGGGCGATTTTACATCGCGCACCTGGTCCTAAATTTTCCCATCCCGCCCGCCGTGGGAATCAGGGCGGGCGGGATGGATAATTTGACGGGCCAGCAGAAGGAACGCTGACTATGGGCGGGAATCTCTGGTCCTAAACGGATAGATTTGGCCTTCATCACGTTGCAATCTGTGGGATCTTGCTGTGCCCGAACTAGCTTGTGTGTTTCCTACTTTCCAACGGTCTCCATACACGTCAGAAAGACTTAATTGGCCGCAGAACACTTTGGGACTTCTGTGAAGGGCGCTACATAAATGCAAGTCTTTCTCTTCTTCATCCAATCGTGTTTGCAGGCAATTGTTTCAAGAGAAAGAGCAGCAACGTAGCAGCTTTAACACAAATTGTGACCAGTTTGATTTCACTGGCACACAATCTCCCAGAGTAAGTGTAGCCGAGCCACACTGCTGCAGCCACTCCAGAATAGAAATGAACTGTGCAGTGTGCTTTATGTTCTGAAGCGTTTTGACAGCCACTTGCAAATCTGGGAGCGTGTTACAGCATGCAAAGGGAAGTCGGTGAGCTGGCCAGCTGAAAGCTGCCACTTTCTCGAACCGGAGCCGAAAGGAAGGAAGCTTTGTACAGTATCCGCCTGATTCAGTGCAAAACAGAAACAGGAGTGAGGCGGACTTCCTCTCGCCAGTCACTGTGTGCACGGAGGTCCCTGCGTTACTCACCGGCAGGCGTGTTTAGAAACGGCCATGTGAGGTACCATCCAAAGCTCGGTCATTGTCAGCACAGGAGGAGGGGGATGGATATGGAGACCAAGTCGCTGTTCAGCCTTGAAGCGGCACTCGTGCAGCCCGTCAAATGCTGCATGTTTGACCTGCTCGCCGGCTTGGTAAGTGTAAACTTCCTCTTTGGCAAATGGTTGAAATGGACAGCTCCCTGGATTCACCAGTGGCGTCTATTTAATAACCTGTCTGGACAACTGAGAGGTCGAGGAGTGAACAGAGGAGAACACACACGCACACGCACACAGACACGCACACACAGACACACACACATACACAGACACACACGCACACGCACACACACACAGGTACACACATACACAGACACACACACATACACAGACACATACACACACACACACAGGTACACACACACATAAAACACAGACACACACACAGACGCACTCACAGGTACACACACACACAGACACACACACATACACAGACACATACGCACACACATACAGGTACACACACACATAAAACACAGACTCACACAGGTGCACTCACAGGTACACACACACAGACACAGACACACACAGACACACATGCACAGCCACACATACACACACACACGGACACACACACACACACACAGACACAGACATACACGCCACACACATACATGCACATACACACACACACGCACATACACATACACACAGACACACACGCACGCACACGGGAAACGGCATTCTGCTTAACAACAACGCTTGCCCATTCTGTGAGCCCCACGGTGCTTTGCATTTATTTATTACCTCTTGCAGTGCAGAGAGAATTTAGCCTTTCAGACTCTTATTCTGTCCAAGGGTGTGATGTGTGAGAATTCGTAATAATATGAAAGAAACAATAGAGTTGTTAGACGTTCATCGATCATACCGTGCTTAAAATGTTGAGAACGTGCCTGTGATGGACCTTGGCATGTTTTACCTTGTGAGAGGTGTGATACAAACATAAATAGGGGATGTGATGCTGGAGCTGTGGATCTTTGACATTTTCTTTAACAAGTCTGCTGCCTTCGTTTCTCAGTGAAATCGAAGCCTGTGGCGTCCATCGCCCAAGGCCTGAGGAACGAGTGTTAGGAAGGGCTGCTATTCCTCGCCTCACCCTGCTCCATAGTCAACAAGGAGGACTCAAACCTATGGCAGGGATGAAAAGGCAATTGTCACTTTACAAGACTAAAGCCCGGATTGGGCTGGTTGTCTGATGAGGAAAGGCTGGAAGGGCTAGACTTGTGGCGGCTAGAGTTAAGAAGAGTAAGAGGCGACTTGATTGAAACCTTTAAGCTCCTGAGGGGGCAGCGACAGGGTAGATGTGGAGAGGACGTTCCCGCATGTGGTAAGCATCCAGAACTGGGGTGGAGGGTGGGGGGGAGTGGGGGGGGGGGGGGGGGGGGGGGGGTGAGGAGGGGTGCCGGGGGGGTTGAGGGGGGGGGGGGGGGGGGGGGGGGGGTCACTGTTTAAAAATGAGCGCTCGCTCATTTAAGACACAGATGAGGAGAGGTTTTCTTTCTGAGGGCCGTGAGTCTTTGGAACTCGCTTCTTGAAAAGAGTCCTTGAATATTTTTAAGGCAGGGTAAGCAAGGAGATGGTAGATTAACGAGGGGTAGGCAGAAATATGGAGTAGAGGTTTAAATCAGCCATGAGCTTATTGAATGGCGGGGTAGGCTCGAGGGGCCGAGTGGCCTACTCCTGCTCCTAATGCGTAAGCTCATATTGTTTTGAGTCTCCTACAGCTGTGGCTCCACCAAAATGGAATGGACCCGCCCCCTCCCACCCTTCCCTGACTGGTGGATTTTGGAGGTTGGCGGAAAAAGCAAGAGTCACCTGCAGGTTGGCAATGCCCCTGGACAGCTGCCTTGAGCCTCCGCTCTGGAATTACCTCCCTAAACCTCTCCATCTCTCCCTGTCTCCTGCCAGCCAAACTCCGAGCTCTTCGACCAGACCTTTGCCCACCAGTCCTCGTACCTCCGTACGAGGCTCAGTGTCACAATTTTGTCTGATAATAATAATCTTTACTATTGTCACCAGTAGGCTTACATTAACACTGCAGTGAAGTTACTGTGAAAAGCCCCTCGCCGCCACACTCCGGCGCCAGTTTGGGCACACTGAGGGAGAATTCAGAATGTCCAATTCACCTCACAGAACGTCTTTCGGGACTTGTGGGAGGAAACCGGAGCACCCGGAGGAAACCCACGCAGACACGGGGAGAAGGTGCAGACTCCGCACAGACAGTGACCCAAGCTGGGAATCGAACCGAGGACTCTGAAGCTGTGAAGCAACAGTGCCAACCACTGTGCTACCGTGTCGCTCGGCTCTCTCGGCTAAATCGCTGGCTTTTAAAGCAGACCAAGCAGCACGGTTCGGTTCCTGTACCAGCCTCCCCGGGCAGGCGCCGGAATGTGGCGACTAGGGGCTTTTCACAGTAACTTCATTGAAGCCTACTCGTGACAATAAGCGATTTTCATTTCATATATTTATCATAGAATTTACAGTGCAGAAGGAGGCCATTCGGCCCATCGAGTCTGCACCAGCTCCTGGAAAGAGCACCCTACCCAACGTCAACACCTCCACCCTATCCCCACAACCCAGCAACCCCACCCAACACCAAGGGCAATTTTGGACACTCAGGGCAATTTATCATGGCCAATCTACTTAACCTGCACATCTTTGGACTGTGGGAGGAAACCGGAGCACCCGGAGGAAACCCACGCACACACGGGGATGATGTGCAGACTCCACACAGACAGTGACCCAAGCCGGAATTGAACCTGAGACCCTGGAGCTGTGAAGCAATTATGCTATCCACAATGCTACTGTGCTGCCCTCCAATGTTACCGTGCTGCCCTACAATGCTACCGTGCTGCCCTACAATGCTACCGTGCTGCCCTACAATGTTACCGTGCTGCCCCTGAATCCTGTGAATATAGATCCTGTGAAGCAGCTTGGGATGTTTACTATGTCGAAGTAGCTATATAAATGCACGTTGTTATTGTGGACCGGGGAAAAGAAGACAATCCACGCAGATTTTCGTGACTGGGAATTCCCTTGGGACAGGGCTTTTGTGCTAAAGTTACTGTAGCGAAAGTAGCCCTGGGAAAATTAGGGGAAGGTGTAAGTGCTGCAAGAACAACAATGGGTGGAACTTTCCTGCTGTTCCCACCTGCTTTGACACCCCCCCCCCCCTCCCTCCACCCCACCCCCGCTGGAGAGTGCGAAGGGAGCAGAATTTTCCCATCATTCATGCTGGCAGGATCTTCCAGTCACGATGATGCTGAACCCCCCCCCGGCGGGTTCCCCGGTGGTGTGGCCGGGTTACGACACAAAACGCTGTTGAAAATCCCACCGCCAGCTAGTGACGAACTACCTCGGCCACCAGAGCACACACCGCAAAGCGCGGGGAAATTCCTGCTCTGAGTAACCCCATTGACAGCGGTCAGGTGGGAAGAAGCCACCACAGGCCCGTGGCGGACAGCCTCTGTTGCCACCAAGTATGCTTCGGGAGGGGCAGGGGGGTGACCCTGCCCAATATGTCTTTATCGCCCACTTCACCCCGCCCCAATGACTTTGGCCGACTGTTTAAGAGCCTATCAGGCGGCGGCAACCTGAGCAATCCTCCCACGTCTAGAATCAGCTTTGGTACCAGCTGATAGAATGGTTGATGCTCCATGATCGGAGCGAGTTATCGACTTCCACCATTCATATGCTAAGTAGCACTCGCGCCTACCAGCACCTACCTAGCTGTCAGCCGGCGGTCGACACATGGCTTATTTGGGGGGATGCTAATGCTTCTATCACTATTCAGGAAAGGGATAAAGTAGGAATGTCAGTCAGGTCGGCAAACATTGGCAGAGGGGATGTTATTGGAAACTGTTATTTCGACAAAGTAAACTTGCGTTTGGAATGAATTTATTAAAGTTAAATTTGTCTGACTAACTTGATTGTATTGTTTGAAGTAATGGAGAAGGCTATTCAAGATAGTACTATAGATGTAGTTATATGGACTTTCAGAAGGTGACCTGTCACACAGGAAGCTCATTAAGAAGATGGAAGCTCTGGAATTAAAGGGAATCGGTTAAAAAATAAATTGGTTTCAGTGTGAGGGAGCGAGCGGCGATGGTGGGTTTCTCAAACTGGGAGATGGTGTTCCCCAAGGCTTTAGATTCATTACTTTTTAGAATTTGTATAAATGACTTGGGCATTGGGGCCAGCTTGTAGATGGGTATGACGCTTGGCAAAGGATCAGAGCGATGAAGGTTTCAGGATATCGAAAGGATAGTGAAATCGGCAGAAGAGGTATTGCAAATGGAGTTCAATATGGAGAAGTGTTAAGTAAAGCACTTTGGAGGGTGGCACGGTGGTTAGCACTGCTGCCTCACCGCGCCGAGGTCCTGGGTTCGATCCTAGCCCTGGGTCACTGCAGTGGCGTGCAGAGGGGGGGGCCGACGGTGCGTTGGCCCCGGGCATCCATTTGATGGGGGCATCCAATCAGAGAAGGAAAAAAAAAAAAAAAATTTTTTTTTTTTTTTATTTTTTTTTTTAAAAAATTTAGATTACCCAATTATGTTTTTCAATTAAGGGGCAATTTAGCGTGGCCAATCCACCTACTCTGCACATTTTTTGGGTTGTGGGGGCGAAACCAACGCAGACACGGGGAGAATGTGCAAACTCCACACGGACATTGACCCAGAGCCGGGATCGAACCTGGGACCTCAGTTCCGTGAGGCGGTTGTGCTAACCACTAGGCCACCGTGCTGCCCCAGAGAAGGAAATAAGATAGTAATTTTAAAATTTCAGCGGTGATAAATCAATTTTTGGAGGCTCACCACACTGCAGAGGCAGTTGTTAGCCCTTTATTCCTTTAACATGGTGTACCCTTTCTGTCTAGAGAAAATGGTCCTTCTCCCCATCCCCCCCACACGCATGCGCATGATGTACGTGGTCCAACCATCAAAAGCAACAAGCAAACGTGGCTGTTCGTTCCTGCGTTTCCTCGAGTCATAACTCGTCTTTTCTTCAGCTTTTTGTGCATCTAGATTAGTTCTTTTACCTACTCAGGTCAGTGAATAGCTCTAGAACAGGTGCAACTACGGTTTTTATAGGTTTTTTGGCGATATTTAATGAAATATTTACGTGGGATGTAGTAAGAGTGAAGCCTGGATGATCAGAGGACTGCTATGGCATTTAATCTCGGAATAGGAGACATTTATTCCTTAACATGCTAATATTCGAATACAGATACCACTAATTTGCAAGTCTATGATATAAATTGCATAAAATTATCAGTGGAGAATCAGTGTGAAATAATTTGATACGAAGGAACAAAGAAATGAAATATGGTTTATCCGTCTGCAACTGACCGATTGTTTACCATTTTCTTCCCATTTTCTCATGCGTCTTACGGTTTTTGAGATAGAAAATGAAATGTTAAGAGTATTTCGTGTACAACCGAGTGGAGCACAGAACAGGAAAAAAAAGAGGGCCAGAGTCGAAGAAGAGTCCCATCAAAGAGGGGCATTAGATGCATGGATAAAAAGAAGTAAAGAAGAAGTAGGAGGAGCTGGAGAAGTAAAAGATGATGTGGGTGCAGAGAAGGATTTTTCTGATACGGATTCAGCTCGGTCAGAACATAATACTCTCTCTCCTCAGTCTCGTTGTCAGGATGATGATCCATGTGAAGAAAATAAAGAAGATATTTGCATATTTTTGCAAAGAAGCGATTTTGGCTGTTTGAAGAAACCGATTCCAGATCATTTGAAGATGACAATATTACAACATGGCCCTGAAAGATATCATAATAAAAGTGGTCCATTTGCTGAGAAGGATGGGAGATCATTTTCCAAACAGTGGTTTGATAAAGTTTCCACAAACGGAGAAATTGTGGAGAGAAAATGGTTGTTATACTCTCCATATCGGAAAGCATGCTACTGTTTTGTTTGCTTTTTGTTTTCAAAGGAGCATTTGTCGTCTGTGTCAAACTTTGGAAAGGAAGACGGTTTCTCCACTTGGAGAAAATTAAATCCAACAATACCTGACCATGAGAAAAGCCCTTCTCATAGAGCTCACATGAGGGAATACCTGAACCTTGTAGTTCGACTCCATCATTCAACTACGATAGGTGCTGAACTTCAACAGCAAATGTCTGCTGAAAAGAAAAGATGGAAAGCTATAACTGAACGGATTGTCGAGGTTATATCCTTTCTGGCAAAACAGAATCTGGCCTATCGTGGACATCGAGGAGAAGGAATATCTGGGTTATCAGAGCCAGGGGAGACAGTCAGTGAAAATACAGGAAACTTTCTAGCAACAATCAGACTTTTGGCCAAATATGATGACATCTTAGCAAAACACTTGCAGAGAGGGAAAGAGAAACCAAAAAGTGTCACCTACTTGTCCAACAGAATTCAAAACGAAATAATCAATCTTCTTGGTGAAACTGTCAAGAAAAATATAATTTCCGAAATTAAGGACGCAAAATATTTTAGCATAATGCTGGATTCAACTCCAGATATTGCCCATGAAGATCAGGTTTCTGAAATTCTGCGTTACATTCATATTGATGAAAACAGAAAAGTAGAAATAAAGGAGACATTTCTGGGATTTTTTCAAGTCAACAAGAAAGATGCAGTCAGCCTGGTAAATAAAATTCAGGAAAAATTGGAAGAAGACAAAATTTCCATGAATGATTGTCGTGGTCAAGCATATGATAACACAGCAGTTATGGCTGGAGTGAGAGGAGGTGTTCAACAAAAAATTCTTGAAGTTAACCCAAAAGCTGTGTTTGTGAACTGCGAGAACCACAGCCTCAATTTGTCCTGTGTCCATGCAAGTGAGGTGCAACCTGTTGTTGTTACATTTTTTGGCATTCTAGAAAAACTCTACTTTTTTTTCTTCATCTACTTCTCGTTGGGAAGTGTTAAAATCATTTGTCACTCGGACTGTGAAAAGACAGTGTGACACAAGATGGAGTTCCAGCCATGATGCTGTGCAAGTAATCCACGAAGAGTGTGACAACGTTATTGCAAGCCTTCAACACCTGCTGGAAGGAGAATTTTCAAGGGAAACTAAATCTGATGCAGGATCGCTACTGAACTCTATTCAACAGTTCCCGTTTATAGCTTTATTAAATTTTTGGTACTCAGTTTTATCATCAGTGGATAAAGTCTCAAAACGTTTGCAGGATCCGAAAATGGGGTTCCATGAAGCTTCTTGTGATCTGAGCGGACTTATTCATATCTTGAATTTGAAGAATGACGAAATTATCCACAATGCAATAGATTTAGCCAATGAATATTGTCAAAATTGGGGAATACCAATTGCACGAACAAGGAGAAGAAGAATAATGCCTGGAGAGTCAGCAAGAGATAGTGGACTGACGGCACAAGAAGAAATGAATAGAGTAATGGTAGAGATTGTAAACAGATTAAAAACTGAAATTGAATACCGCAGTGTCCGTCTTCAAAGACTCAGTGACCGATTTTCTTTTCTTCTGAACTTGAATTCAGGAGTGATTGAAGATGAACAAGAAAGAGAGAAATTAAAAAAGGAATGTTCAGACTTTGCAAATTATTATGACAATGATGTGGTTGCAATTCAGTTATATGACAAAATTATTGATTTTGTGATGCTCCTTCGAGCTGGAGGAAATAGAGTTCCCCCTGATCCTAAAGATGCTCTGGAGTCTTTACTGCAGTATGGGAGGGATGTCTTTCCGACGCTGTGTGTTTCATACAGATTACTGCTTACAATCGCATTTTCAGTCGCAAGCTGTGAAAGGTCATTTTCAAAACTGAAATTAATAAAAATATATCTGAGGTCTTCTATGTCACAGGAGCGACTGACCAACCTGGCTTTAATAAGCATTGAAAAAGAATTTCTCACAGCTGATGTAAAAAGTGAAGTAGTTCAGGTGTTTTGTGACAGGAGGTATCATTTGGGGAAAAGAACTTAATAAATTTGATTGATTTATATTAAAATCGAATAAAGCGTTTATTTCATGTTTCATCTGTGTTTATATATTCAAAATGTTTTCCTTTCTCATAATATTTCTCAGTATATTAGGCCTTATACTTGAGTCTTTGGGGCATACAATCAAGATTTGCCCCGGGCATCACCAGACCTCTGCACGCCACTGGGTCACTGCCTCTGTGGAGTTTGCAGGTTCTCCCCGAGTTTGTGTGGGTTTCGCCCCCACGGCCCAACAATATGCTGGGTAGGTGGATTGGCCACATTAAATTGCCCCTTAATAGGAAAAACTGAATTGGGTACTCTACATTTATTTTTTAAAAAGAAAGTAAAGCACTTTGGGAGGATTAATATGGGAAGACAGCTTTAGATAAATGGCACAGTGTTTTGAAATGTGGATGTACAGCGAGCCTTTTCTGTCCATGTGCACAACATCATTAAAGATGATCCAACCGTTTGATATGGTGCCAAAAATGGGTTATTTGTGTTTATAAATAGAAGAATTCTAAAAGAATAAAATATAATATCAAGAGAATATCTCTTGATATTATATTTAATATCTAATATAAATCACTGGTTAGGCCTCAATTGGTGTGCAGTTGATAGCTTTGATCGCCACACCTTTGTAGAGATGGAAAGGCCTTACTTAGAAAGGGTACAGAGGAGGTTCGAGCAGGATGGTACCAGGGATGAGGGGCTTCAATTATGAGGAGAGGTTGGAAAAGTTCAGACTGTTCCCTTTGGAACGGAGAGCATATGAACAAGGAGCAGCGGTAGGCCATTCGGCCCCTCAGGCCTGGTCTGCTATCGAATAGGATCATGGCTGAGCTGATAGTAACTTCAAATCTGCACTCTGCCTACCCCTGATATCCTATCACCCCCTTGGTTACCAAGAATCCATCCACCTCTGCCTTCAAAATATTCAAAGATTCTGCTTCCAGCTCCTTTTCAGGAAGAGAATTCCAAACACTCAACGCCCTCTGAGAGAAAATGTTGCCTCATCTCCATATTAAATGAGTGACTCCTAATTTTTAAACAGTGCCCCCTGGTTCTAAGTTCTTCCAGAAGGGGAAACATCCTCTATGAAGTGTTGGCTAGTGTAGACTTGAGAGATGAACAGACACTTCCAACACTGATGAAGGTTCAACTCAATTTTATTAACTACTTCTAACTAACTAACACACGACGACTGTGGGTTAAAGCTGATAACTTAAACTATAGACTTAAGCTTTGTCCGAACCAGTTGATTCTCTCAGCACGTGGTGTGAGTCTGTGCTGGGCTGGATGAGTTCTTGTTACACTGAGAGGCAGCACCCAGAATGAGCGGGAACCGTGGTGCCCTCTGCCTTTATAGTGTGTGTATTCTAACTGGTGATTGGCTGCGGTGTTTGTACATGTTGATTGGTCCCTGTGTGTGTCCATCAGTGTGTGTCTGCACCATGATATACTGGCGTATATTATGCCACTCTACACATCCACCCTGTCAATAACCCTCAGGATCTTATATGTTTCAATCAAGTTGTCTCTTACTCTTCCAAACTCCAGCAACACAAGCCTAGCCCATCCAACCTTTCCTCATAAGACAGCCCACCCGTCCCAGGTATTCGTCTAATAAACCTTCTCTGAACTGCTTCCAACACATTTACTTCCTTCCTTAATTTTTTTTTCATAAATTTAGAATATTCAATTTAGCGTGGCCAATCCACCTACCCTGCACATCTTTTTTGGGTTATTGGGGCGAAACCCACGCAAACACGGGGAGAATGTGCAAAGTCCACACGGACAGTGACCCAGAGCCGGGATCGAACCTGGGACCTCGGCGCTGTGTGCCGTATGCATTAAATAAGAGGGAGAAAAAGCTATCACTTTATGCTTCGTTCTTCTTACTAAATTTCTGCAGCTTAGCAGAAGAATCATGTACGGTATGTTATACTGAGTTATTGTACGCAGTGTTGTTAGACACTGTTGTAGGACATAACTCTCCATGACGCTACAAGTTAAGCTATCGTGCAATTTACGGTAAGCAATGTCTTGGGACTTTTGACAGGAAATAGAAATGAATCGATTTAGAGAAGTGTTTCCAATGATCTATAAAGGTAAGTATACGTAATTTGCTGAAATGACTCATATTTACATATAAATACACCATGTCGTTGGCAGTAACTTTATATAATTTTCACAGAATACTATCTATAATTTCCTGTTTCCTGTTCTATGTATATTTATAATGTACCTTATCTTGTGTATATTTATGTTACTGTGCCTTGCTGATATTGCTGCTCCTTTGACTTGTTCAAATTGCTAAATTTACTCATATACAAAACCTTCTCCATTGTCCCCTACCAATAAAATAAGGTCAATATCCCAAAGCCTATGGGGTTGTTAGTTACATACAACTACAGGGGCTGGTTTAGCACAGTGGGCTAAACAGATGGCTTGTAATGCAGGGCAAGGCCAGCAGCATGGGTTCAATTCCCATACCGGCCTCCCTGAACAGGTGCTGGAATGTGGTGACTAGGGGCATTTCACAGTAACTTCATTGAGGCCTACTTGTGGTTATTATTATTATAGGGGGGGGTTGAGGGGGGACCTGATTGAGGTCTACAAAATTATGAGAGATATGGACAGGGTGGATAGCAACAAGCTTTTTCCAAGATTGGGGGTGTCAATTACCAGGGGTCACGATTTCAAAGTGA
Source organism: Scyliorhinus canicula (assembly GCF_902713615.1). Lineage (NCBI taxonomy): Eukaryota > Metazoa > Chordata > Chondrichthyes > Carcharhiniformes > Scyliorhinidae > Scyliorhinus > Scyliorhinus canicula. The sequence continues at coordinate 60,174,259 of NC_052166.1, forward strand.
GAGAGGGAAAGTTTAAGGGAGATGTGCGTGGAAAGTTTTTTACGCAGAGGGTGGTGGGTGCCTGGATCGCTTTGCCAGCGGACGTGGTAGGGGCGGGCACGATAGCATCATTTAAGATGCATCTAGACAGATATATGACTGGGCGGGGAACAGAGGGATGTAGAAAATAGGAGACAGGTTGAGATAAAGGATCTGGATCGGCGCAGGCTGGGAGGGCCGAAGGGCCTGTTCCTGTGCTGTAATTTTCTTTGTTCTTTGTTCTTTATAACTCCCTCTTTGTCAGTAGTTAATGGTAATAGTTCAGTCTTCAACAGTCAACTGTTGATCTGACCCTGTTGTTCAGGTGAGTCCTACTCTGGATGTCCTCTCATGACCTTTGACCTGACTGCGCTCTCCACCAGGAGGCAAGAACCTGACCACTCCTGCTACAGAGGCAGAGGCAAAGGCAGCAGGGGGGGTTGGCGTTGCCAAACTTGCTTCATTATTATTAGGCGCCGAATGTGGACAAGGTGCCGGGGCGGGGGGGGGGGTTGGATAGTTTAGGATGGAGGAGGAATCTTGTAAGGGGGGGTTGGATAGTGTACACAGGAGGTGAAGAGAAGTGGGGATGGTCAAGGTGAGGGATTTGTATTTGGAGGAAGGGTTCGCCAGTCTGGAGGAGCTAAGGGAGAAGGTAGAACTGCCGAGGGGTAGTGAGTTCAGGTATTTACAGGTTAGGGACTTTGCACAAAAGGTCTGGAAGGGGTTCCCTAGATTGCTGGGATACACCCTGCTGGAGCGACTGCTGCTTCCGGATGTGGAAGGGGAGGGAAGAATTGGGGATATATATAAGTGGCTGGGGGAGCAGGGAGGCGAGCGGGTGGTGAAGATCAAGGAGAAATGGGAAGCGGAGTTGGGAATGGAGATCAATTGGGAAGTATGGAGTGAGGCACTGCGAAGGGTAAACGGGACCGTTGCTTGTGCAAGGATGAGCCTGATACAGTTTAAGGTGGTGCACAGGGTGCATATGACTCAGGCAAGAATGGGTGGGTTCTTTCAGGGGGTAGCAGATGTGTGTGAGAGGTGTGGATGGGGGCCAGTGAATCATCCGCACATGTTTTGGGGTTGTGAAAAATTGGGAAGATTCTGGGTGGGAGTGTTCGCGGTCTTAGCCAGGATAGTGGGGGAGGAGGTGGACCCAGACCCTTTGGTGGCGATATTTGGGGGTTTCAGAGAAGCCGGAGCTCATGGAGAGGAGGAAGGCCGATGTCTTGGCCTTCGCCTCTCTGATTGCACGGTGACGAATTTTGTTGGAGTGGCGGTCAGCATCGCCACCGGGGGTAGCAGCTTGGTTGGGTGACCTGTACGACTTCCTGCGGTTAGAGAAGATAAAGTATGAGTTAAGGGGCTCAGCAGGGGAGTTTGAGAAAAGGTGGGGGATGTTTGTGACCGTGTTTGAGGAGCTGTACGTCGCGGGGGGGGTGATGGAGAGTGGGGGGAGGTGGGGGGGGGGGGGGGGGGGGGGGGGTGAAACAGGAGAAAAATCTGTACAAACTGTGTAGTTGATTGTTGGGAAGAATGTTTCCCGGACTGTTTATTTGCTGTAACCTACTTTGATACAAGTTTGAATAAAATGCGTTTTTAAAAAAAAAGAACCTGACCCAAACCTCAGTCTCTGGTTGGTTGCCAAAGCCCCTGCTTCACCCCAATTGAATGCAACACCGTGCTCCACTGGAAGTAATGATTGTCTCTCTGCCCATGACCCCCAGTCTTCAAAAAGTGAGGCCAGGCCTCCTGGAGCTCTGCCCAAGAGTTTTACAGGGCGGTGTTGAGTTTTGCCAGGGTACTTTACGGCAAGTCCCAGAAACGGAAGCGGCGGAGTTCTGACTACGTGTATGTTAGTGCCAAGGCTTAGGGTGGGGCTGGTTGAGTTGTGTTCCGAGATGTGTGGGTATGGGAGATGTCCATTGAGGAGACGGGTTGAATTCCAAAAGAAGGAAGAATGACAAAGAGACTTTAAGGAGGTTCAGGCAGAGGCAGGAGGTTGGTACCTTAAATCAACAACAACAACCGCTGTTGACAGAGCAGCTTTTTTGTAATGTAATCAAACTCTCCACAGTGCTTCACAGGACTCTAATCCAATTTTAGAAAGAATGACATTGTGGAAAGAAAGAAGGCATTAGGACAGGTGACCGAAAATTTGGAAAAGGGGTAGGTTTTAAGGAGCAAATTCCTGAGCTTCGGCCCAGGTTGCTGAAGGCTCAGGTGGTTGAGGATCCAAGTGGTTGAAGATCCAGGTGAGACTGAGGGCCCAGGTGGCTGGAGGCCCAGGTGACTGAAGGCCCAGGTGTCTGGAGGCGCAGGTGTCTGGAGGCCCAGGTGTCTGGAGGCCCAGGTGGCTGAAAACCCAGGTGTCTGGAGGCCCAGGTGGCTGAAAACCCAGGTGTCTGGAGGCCCAGGTGTCTGGAGGCCCAGGTGACTGGAGGCCCAGGTGACTGAAGGCCCAGGTGGCTGAAAACCCAGGTGACTGAAGGCCCAGGTGTCTGGAGGCCCAGGTGACTGGAGGCCCAGGTGACTGAAGGCCCAGGTGGCTGAAAACCCAGGTGACTGAAGGCCCAGGTGTCTGGAGGCCCAGGTGGCTGAAAACCCAGGTGTCTGGAGGCCCAGGTGTCTGGAGGCCCAGGTGTCTGGAGGCCCAGGTGTCTGGAGGCCCAGGTGTCTGGAGGCCCAGGTGTCTGGAGGCCCAGGTGACTGGAGGCCCAGGTGTTGGAGGCCCAGGTGGCTGTAGACCCAGGTGACTGAAGGCCCAGGTGGCTGAAGACCCAGGTGGCTGAAGACCCAGGTGTCTGGAGGCCCAGGTGACTGGAGGCCCAGGTGTCTGGAGGCCCAGGTGGCTGGAGGCCCAGGTGTCTGGAGGCCCAGGTGGCTGAAGACCCAGGTGTCTGGAGGCCCAGGTGACTGGAGGCCCAGGTGTCTGGAGGCCCAGGTGGCTGGAGGCCCAGGTGTCTGAAGGCCCAGGTGTCTGGAGGCCCAGGTGTCTGGAGGCCCAGATGTCTGGAGGCCCAGGTGACTGGAGGCCCAGGTGTCTGGAGGCCCAGTGGCTGTAGACCCAGGTGACTGAAGGCCCAGGTGTCTGGAGGCCCAGGTGTCTGGAGGCCCAGGTGTCTGGAGGCCCAGGTGTCTGGAGGCCCAGGTGACTGAAGGCCCAGATGGTTAAAGGCCTAGTTGGCTGAAGACCAAAGGAAGTGGGGGGTGGCTGGGGTTGGAGTCGGAGACACACACAATTATTGGAACCCCAGACTTGGGCACCTCTATATCACTCACCAGAATCCTGAACACAGGAGGAGTCCATTTCGGCCTATTTTTCTTCCTTGGGTGTATCTCAGACACTTTCTCTCAAGCACTAAAATAAATTTCCCCAAGGGAGCAATTTTCACCTTTACCCTGGGGCAGTAACTATATGGGTCGGATAGCTGTCCCTTGTAAAACCCACCCAACTGGCATCCCATTGAAAGTTCACCTTGACAGGTTACCGGTCAGGTGGCAAACATGAGGGAGGCCATTCGGCCCATTGTATCCATACTGGCTCTCTGCAAGTGCATCTTGGTGTTAGTCCCACTCTCCTGCCTTTTTCCCATAGTCCAGCAGGATGTTTCCATTCAGGTGACCATGCAATACCTTTTTGAAAATCTATAGCCTGTGAGTGAATCGCAGCCGCTTGTGGTATTATAGTTGATATTCTGATAACCCTATTAAATATATAAATCTCTCTTAATCCTTCCCTTTATGCAACCAGAATTAATCCTTCCTCCAGTTCAAGCTGCTGTTCTTTGTTCGCTATCAGCTCACGCTGACACTCCACTTCCTCCTAATGCAGGTTCTTCATTTTTCTGTTCCCATTCTTCTCTGCCTTTATCGCCCGCTCCCCCAGAACCATTCTAGGCCGGGATTTTCCGCCAATGTTTACGTTGTTTTGTATGACTCGTCCGTCCCACTGCCAGCTGGGAAAGCTACGGTGGGGGGGGGGGGGGGTTTCATCTTCAGCGGGATGTGAAGATCCCACTGGCGGGTGGGGCCGGAAAATCCCATCTCTTGCCCCTCCACCTGGCCCCGCGTCTTTCTCTTCTCCTTCGTCCAGCTCCTACCTGCTGACACTGTCACCGAGAGTGAACGCTGCTGCTGTGCGCCACAGCTTGGGCCAGGTCCTTGTGGGGAAGACCGGGCCTACATGTCTCTTCATCCGTAAATGTATAATGCAGTTTCTTCAGAATGCATCGCGAGGGATGGTACGATTAAAGGATGCTTGGGCTTTCTGCCGGTGAAGAGCTGAAACCTGACGGAAGATATGAGAGAAAACTTTGCGATTCTGTCTTTGAAAGGTCGACAGGAAGCAGGTTGTTATTGTCGATCAGACTCCACGCTTGTCGAATAGTGTGATGCAGTGGAGGAGTCCACAGGTTCATTAACTATCCTTCCATCGCCATAATCATCAATAGTATGGCCAACCCGGTGTTTAGTTCTCTTCGGTGTCAGTATTTTATTACATATAACATCAACGGGGCCGAGGTGGAGCTGGTTAGCAGTTTCAAATTCCAAGGGTTGCACATCTCCAAAAATCTGTCCTGGTCCACTCACGTCGACGCTATCACCAAGAAAGCACAACAGCGCTTATACTTTTTCAGGAAACTAACGAAATTCGGCATGTCCACGTTAACCCTTACCAACTTTTACAGATGCACTATAGAAAGCATCCTATCGGGCTGCATCAGTATGGCAACTGCTCGGCCCAGGAACGCAAGAAACTTCAAAGAGTCGTGAATACAGCCCAGTCCATCACACAAACCTGTCTCCCATCCATTGACTCCATCTACACCTCCCGCTGCCTGGGGAATGCGGGCAGCATAATCAAAGACCCCTCCCTTACTCACTCTTCCAACTTCTTCCATCGGGCAGGAGATACAGAAGTCTGAGAACACGCACAAACAGACTCAAAAAACAGCTTCTTCCCCGCTGTCACCAGACTCCTAAATGACCCTCTTATTGACTGACCTCATTAACACTCCACCCTGTATGCTTCATCCAATGCTTATGTAGTTACATTGTATATCTTGTGTTGCCCTATTATGTATTTTCTTTTATTCCCTTTTCTTCCCATGTACTTAATGATCTGTTGAGCTGCGCGCTGAAAAATACTTTTCACTGTACCTCGGTACATGTGTGACAATAAACAAATCCAATCCAATTATGGTCACCTGTTTGGGTCTCAGCTGTGACTCAGTGGGTAACACACTTGGCTCTGAGTCAGAAGGTTGTGGGTTCAAGTCCCACTCCAGGGCTTGGGCTTAAACAGAAGACTGTGGCGCAGTGCTGAGGGAGTGCTGCACTGTCAGCTGAGGTGCCATCTTTCGGTTGAGGTATTAAAGAGTCATGGAGGTCTACTGCACAGAAAAGATCCTTTGGCCCATTGCATCTGTGCCAATCAAAAACCATCACTGTAGTATTTTAATCCCAAATTTCATGCCTTGTGTGCCTTGGCATCACACGTGCACATCTAAATACTTCTTAACAGAACATAGAACATACAATGGAGAAGGAGGCCATTTGGCCAATCGAGTCTGCACCGACCCAATTTAACCCCTCACTTCCACCCTATCCCCGTAACCCAATAACACCTCCTAACCTTTTTTGGACACTAAGGGCAATTTAGCATGGCCAATCCACCTAACCTGCACATCTTTGGATAGTGGGAGGAAACCGGAGCACCCGGAGGAAACCACGCAGACAGTGGGGACGGGATTCTCCCCTACCCAGCGGGGCGGGGGATCCCGGCGCTGAGGAGTGGCGTGAACCCCTCGGGCGTCGGGCCGCCCCAAAGGTACAGAATCCTCCCACCTTCAGGGGCTAGGCCGGCGCCACGCCAAGCGGTGCCGAAGGGCCTCTGCCGGCCAGCACGAGTTGGAGCATGCTGACGTCATCCCAGAGCATGCACGGGGAGGGGGGGGGGGGGGGGTTCATCTCCATTCTGGCCATCGTGGAGGACCACAGCGGCCGACGCGGAAAAATAGTGCTCCCGTGGCACAGGCCCACCCGTGGATCAGTGGGCCCCAATCGCGGATCAGGCCACCCTGGGGGCACCTCCCAGGGCCAGATCCCCCTGCGCCCCCCCCCCCCCCGAGGACCCCAGAGGCTGCCCGAGCAGCCAGGTCCCACCAGTAACATACACCAGTGGGACTGGCTGAAAATGGGCGGCCACTCAGCCCATCGCGGGCAGGAGAATCGCCGGGGGGGGGGGGGGGGCGCTGCCAACGGCCGCCGACCGGCGCGACATGATTCCCGCCCCTGCTAAATCCCCAGCGCCGAAGAATTCGGCAGCCGGCGGGGGGGCGGGATTCACGCCGCCCCACTGTGATTCTCAAACCCGGCGGCGGGGTGTCGGAGAAGCCCGCCCGGGGAGAACGTGCAGACTCCACACAGACAGTGACCCAAGTAGAATCGAACCTGGGACCCTTGCGCTGTGAAGCAACAGTGCTAATGACTGTGCTACCGTGCCATCCCTCACACTTACCCGGACTGAATTCCATTTGCCACTGATCAGCCCATCTGACCGGCCTGTCTATATCCTCACTATTTACCATCCCACCAATTTTCCTATCATCCATGAACTTACTGATCAACCCTCCTACATTCATGTCTAAATCATTTATGTAAACTACAAACAGCAAGGACCCCAACACTGATCCCTGTGGGACCCCACTAGACACAGGCTTCCAGCCAGAAAAACACCACTCAACCATCACCCTCTGCTTCCTGCCACTCAGCCAATTAAGCCAAAACTTTGGTTTGTTGGATCTAATAGGTTTTGTGGCACCGTTTTGAAGGAGATTATCCCTGGTGTTCTGGCCAATATTTACCCCTCAATCAACACCTCAAACACAGATTACGTGACCATTCTACTGTTGTGGGAGCTTGCTGTGCAAATTGGTTGCCCTGTTTCCTACACTACAGCAATGGCAACACTTTAGGGCAGCACGGCGGCACAGTGTGTTAGCACTGCTGCCTCACCGCCGAGGTCCCAGGTTCGATCCTGGCCCTGGCACTGTCCGTGTGGAGTTTTCCCCGTGTTTGTGTGGGTTTCACCCCCACATCCCAAAGATGTGCAGGGTATGTAGATTGAACACACTAAATTGCCCCTTAATGGTAAAAAAATTAATTGGGTACACAACATCTATAACAAAAAAAGCAATGGGACGGCATGTGGCACAGTGGTTAGCATTGCTGTCTACGGTGCTGAGGACTTGGATTCGATCCCGGCTCTGGGTCACCGTCCGTGTGGAGTTTACACATTCTCCCCGTGTTTGCGTGGGTTTCACCCCCACAGCCCAAAGATGTGCAGGGTAGGTGGATTGAACACGCTAAATTGCCCCTTAATTGGAAAAAGAATAATTGGGTACTCTAAATTTATTTTAAAAAATAATGACAACACTTGAAAAGTACACCCTTGGCTGTCGAGAGCTTTGGGACATCCTGAGGGCACGAAAGGCGCTATATGAATGCATTCCTTCCCCCTTTCTTTGCTTTCATTTTCCACAAGTGGTGCCACCTGTGCACACCAAACATGTGTTTCCTCCCTTGGATCAAACCCAGGCTTCTGAACTGGAGTTCAGGCCACCAGTCACTGGGACAGCCCAGAGCAGGTTTCAAATCCCTTGCCTCTGACACGAGCAAGAAAGGAAATCAATGGGTGTCTTTCATGGATTGTAGACTCGTGAGCTAACATGACAGGGTGAGTTAACGGTCACGATGTCTCAGAGAGCACAGAAGTGAAGACCAGAAAGGAGGACGATTTGTGTAGATATTCATCAGAGAGAGAAAGCACTAAAAATGAATGTAATAGGCAGCTGATGCTGGCTGACTTGCTCATTCTATTTTTTGATGGGGACTTTTCAATTACAACAGATTTGACTGTGGGTGGTTTTCATTTTCCAATCTAAATCCTGTAAAAGCTATTATGACTATGCTGTGGTAATAGTGATACTGAAACTCTCTTCTGGCACTTTAATCTAAATTATTTTTGCATCCTAAAGAGACAATGATTGCCGAATGGTATATTTTCCAGCGGTATAAGAACAAAAAACATTACAGCACAGGAACATGCCATTCGGCCCTCCAAGCCTGCACCGACATACAGATTATAGTTTCCATATTTTTGGGGATCAGTTGGCTGGGCGGCTGGTTCGTGATGCAGAGCGACGCCAACAGCGCAGGTTCAATTCCCCGTACTGGTCCGAGGTTTTTCATGAAGGCCTTTCATGAAGGACTTGCCTTCTCAACCTTGCGGTGTGGTGACCTTCAGGTTAAATCACCACCGGTCAGCTCTCTTTCTCAAGGGGAGGGCAGTTTATGGTCCTCAGAGACGATGGTTATTTTCACTTCCCTTTTCCAGCAGATAGGGAGGAGGTTGGAGGAGCGGCCAAATGATCAAGAGCCAGAGTGAAGATGGTGGGAGGTGGGTGGATGGAATTAAAGGAAGGAGGGCTGGGGCAGCACGGTGGCGCAGTGGGTTAGCACTGCTGCCTCATGGAGCCGAGGTCCCAGGTTCGATCCCGGCTCTGGATCACTGTCCATGTGGAGTTTGCACATTCTCCCTGTGTTTGCGTGGGTTTCGCCCCCCACAACCCAAGGATGTGCAGGGTAGGTGGATTGGCCATGCAAAATTACCCCTTAATTGGAAAAAATGAATTGGGTACTCTAAATTTATTTTTTTTAAAAGGAAGGAGGGCTGGCAGTAAGTGAAAAAAAGGGCGAGTCGAACAATTAAATAAATAAGCTCTTGATTATCGCTTGAGCTTCTGGTCTCTGCAAGATGAAATGAAGGAGAACAGAGGGAGGGATGAAGAAGAAAATGAAAAGAAAGACTGAGCTTGTCCAGGGTGTGGATAGAGGCAGTGCTGTTAGAGAGAGCGGTCACAAGTGTGCGTACGGCAGAGAATTGAATAAAATGGTGAAGGTCATGGACTGAGGAATGTGGAGTTTTATTCATGGAATATAGGCATTGCAGGCAAGACCATAATTTATCGGCCAATCCTAACTGTCCTTTCATTGGTACAACCAAGTGGCTAGCTAAGGCACCTGAGAGGGCAATTAAGAATCAACCACATAAGAAATAGGAGCAAGAGGTAGACCATTCAGCCCATCGAAGCCGCTCCACCATTCAATATGATGATGGCTGATCTTTGGGCTGCAACTCCATTCTCCCGCCCATTCCCCGTATCCCTACGTTCCCTGCGAGACCCGTAATCTGCCATCGCAGCCTTAAATGTATTCAACAATGGAATATCCACAACTCTCTCAGGTAGAGAATTCCAAAGATTAGCAACCCTTTGAAGTAATTTCTCCTCATCTCAGTCCTAAAACTCTTATTCTGAGACTCTTCCCCTGTGTTTTAGATTTGCCGATCAGCGGAAACAGCTTCCAGTGTCTACCTGTTCAGCCGCTTCAGAATCGTGTATGTTTCAATTAGATCACCTTGCATTTTCCGAAACCTCAGAGAATAGAGATCCAACTTACTCATCATAGGACAACCCTCTCATCGCAGGGACCTTATGAACCTTCGCTGTACCGCTCCCATGGTGCAAGTATATTCTTCCTTAAATTTGGTGACCATAACCACACACAGTATTCCAGTGATCTCACCAAAGCCCCATATAGTTGTAGTAGGAATTTTTTATTCCTGCACTCCATTTTCCTTTGCAATAAAGGTCAACATGTCATTTGTTTTCCTACGGGCTCGCTGGGCCTTCATCCTAACTTATTGGGTGGGATTTACCGGCTGTCCACGCCGGCGGGAAATTCCGGTCCCACGCCGGCGCACGGGTTTCCGGGCGATGAGGGGAGCTATCACCGGGAATTCTCGTTGACAATGACGGGGGCGGTATGCCCCGCTGGCGGGCCATCTGCGCCACCAAAAACACTTGGTGGGCTGGTCGGTAAGCCCTTCGTGATCCTCAAACGAGTGCACCCAAGTCTCTCTCAACACCAGCGTTCAGATTGCTGTGGGTCTGGAGTCATACGTGGGCTGGACCAGGTAAGGAAGGCAATTTTCCTTTCTGATTAGTGACCTAGTTAGGCATTTGGTCACCATTACTGATAATAACATTTGAATCCAGATTTGTTTAATTAATTGAATTGCTCAACGGCTGTGGTAGGTTTTGAACACATGGATGATTAGACCAGGTTACCAGCTCAGCAACGTAACCATGGTGCCACTGTGCCCAATGGATGAAGTACTTCATTCAGATCTGTGACATTTGCTCTTTTATTATTTTTTATTCCTTTGAAGGGTGCAGTGTGTCAAGAGGTATGAAGCATTAAGGGTGGAAGTGAGACAACAACAACCTATATTTATATATCATCTTTATTGCGGTAAAATGCACAAAGGTGCTCAAAGGAGGAAATTCCTCCTGTGGGATTCTCTGTCGGCGGGGTCCTTCGCTTCGCCGGCAGTGCATGCCGCGGGTTTCCCCACACTGTGCGGGTGACCACAATGGGAAACCCCATTGGCCGGTTGTGGGAATGGAGAATCCCGCCGGGAAACGGGACTGGCAGATCGGAGAATCCCGCCCTTCATCTTTCCCTATATTGGATTGGTCTATGACCATGCTCGGCAAGGTACTGCAATGGTATGTCGTTGCCTTAGGCAGTCTGGATGACCAGGAAACTCTCCCACTCTTACCGCCTGACAACAGGCCTGGTGGAAGGATTTGCAGGCTGATAATCAACCTGCTTGGCCAGGTCCTGGGCCTTGGCCATCGAGCCCTGGAGCAGAGCCTGAACCTGGAGCTTCTAGCCCAGAGCTGGGGACCCTACCCACCGCGTCACAAAACCGTAGCAATTATAAAAACTGAGTCACATAAGGAGATATTGGGACAGTGGTCAAGAGCTTGGTCAATCAGAGAGGTTTTACAGACAGTCCTGTCAGAGGAAAGAGAGATTTGGAGACCTTCAGTGGTGGGGTGAAGTGGATGGGGTGTCAATGTGTCAATGTATCAGCAAGTGTGTGCTTTGGCAATTACATTCTTAACCTGATTGCCTTGGTAAAGACGGTTGATGTTTGCTGGCACAACCTCCAAAACAGTATAAATGGGCACTGTCAGAACAGTTGGGGCGAGGGGGAACCATACGGAGTTTGTATTTCTTTGGCGCTGTATGCAGAATAAACTTACCGAAGGCGCGGGCAGCATGGTAGCACAGGGGTTAGCACTGTTGTTTCACCGAGCCAGCGTCCCAGGTTCGATTCCCTGGCTTGGGTCACTGTCTGTGCGGAGTCTGCACTTTCTCCCCGTGTCTGCGTGGGTTTCCTCCGGGTGCTCCGGTTTCCTCCCACAAGTCCCGAAAGAATTGGACATTCTGAATTCTCCCTCAGTATGCCCGAACAGGCGCCGGAATGGGGCGGCTCGGGGCGTTTCACAGTAACTTCATTGCAGCGTTAATGTAAGCCTACTTGTGACAATAAAGATTATTATAAAAGACCAGTTGCTGTCTTAATCCTCCATCATGTACCACGATTGTATTGAACAGGGGGATGCGTCAGAGGCCAGAGCTGGAGTTCACGCTCTAGAAGTGCTCCTCTTGGGAACCACGTCCTAAATAACATCTGGTGTATCAAGGGTTATGGTAATCCAGAGAACGTCGACGGATTAGACTAAGTGTCTTGTGATTCATATTGAAGCCGTAGGTAACATGGACGGCACCAAAGGTCAAAGCTGAGAGCGGCAACTTTACTAGACCACTGTTTTTCTGTATTACTGGATTAATTTTATTGGATTTTTAAAAAAAAATTCTTGGAATGTGGATGTTGCCAGCAAAGCCTCCGTGGCTACATTGAACAAATGGTAACTGACTGCCACCTCAGATCAATGACTGTGTGGGAGAAGAAATGCCAGAATTTTGACCCAATGGTTATGAAAGGCCACTGGGTGATACATGTCCACGTTAGTGTGTGGCTTGGAATGTCTGCTGTGTTCCCAATGATGGAACCATCAATTCACGAGACACGTGCTTTAAGATATGAACAGTGGTTTTAATCTACTTACTACAGAGCCAGCCTGTTACCCGTTGAACTCTCAATGAACTGCAGGCTGGCTCTGGACACGGTTATTTATACAGCAGTCTAGGGGGAGGAGTCGTGGGCGGAGCCAAGGGTGGAGCCCTGTACAAACTCCTGAGCATTCCCAGAGCTACTACCCCTAGTGGTCGGATAACGCTACTGCGCTTACAATGGTATTGGTAAATACAGTGTGAATTACTAAGTTACATTCACCACACCCGCTCACCATTTTACCATCATTACCATCTGCCCAAAGCACTAGTTTTTCTAAACAAGTTTACATCGTTGCCTCCATAAAGAGGCACTGTCTCCATGAGAACTATTTAACATGGCTGGTTTGACTTCAGTAAGTTCGTCCAGGGATTCATCATGGACTGTGGTCCAAACCCTGATCTGTTTTTTGGAGTTTTGTGGACAGTTCTGGTCACCACATTACAGGAAGGACATAATTTACTTTGGAGAGAGTGCGGAGCAGATTTACAAGAATCTTGCCAAGCCTTGAAAATTGCAGCTGTGACAGATTTTCCTATGTTTTTCATGTGTGGAACGATCTGTCTGGACTGTACGCAGAACAATACTTTTCACTGTACCTCGGTACACGTGACAATAAATCTAAATCTAAATTGGATCAGCTAGGGTTATTTTCCTTAGAACAGAGGGGGATAGGGGGGGGGGGGGGGAGTGACCTAATTGAGAAGTACAAAATGATGAGGTGTTTGGGTTGGGTAAACAGGAAAGAAATGTTTGGCCCAGCGGTGGGAACAATAACCAGGGGGCATGGATTTAAGGTGATTGGTAGAAGGATTATAGGGGACATGAAGGAAACCTTTTCACCCAACTTTGTACAAAACTTGTACAGGAGGTTGGGGGTGTGGGCGGGATGGGGGTGTGGGCGGGATGGGAGTGTGGGCGGGATGGGGGTGTGGGCGGGATGGGTTTGAATTAAGGAGGAAAAATCAACCAGTTTTTGCAGTCCTGGGGCGGAATTCTCCGACCCCGCCGTGTCCCGAATTCTCCGCCCCCCGGTTGGCGGGCCACCCGCGGCGATTCTCCGGCCCGCGATGGGCCGAAGTCCCGCCGCTGACAGGCCTCTCCCGCCGGTGGGAATCAAAACACTTACCTGACCGGCGGGATAGGTGGCGCAGGCGGGTTCCAGGGTCCTGGGGGGAGCGCGGGGCGATCTGACCCTGGGGGATGCCCCCACGGTGGCCTGGCCCGCGATCGGGGCCCACCGATTGGCGGGCGGGCCTGTGCTGTGGGGGCACGCTTTTTCTTCCACCCCGCCATGGCCTTCACCATGGCGGGGGCGGAAGAGACCCCCTCCCCTGCTCATGCGCCGGTATGACGTCAGCAGCCGCTGACGCACAGGCGCATGCGCAGACTTCTGCCGGCCGGCGAAGGCCTTTCGACCCCGGCTGGCGGGGCGCCAAAGGCCGTTCACACCAGCCGGCGGAGTGGAAACCACTCTGTCGCAGGCCTAGCCCCTCAATATGAGGGCTTGGCCCCTAAAGGTGCGGAGAATTCATAGAATTCCGCACCTTTGGGGAGGCCCGACGCCGGAGTGGTTCACGCCACTCCATCCCGCCGGGACCCCCCGCACCGCCTGGTAAGGGAGAATCCCGGCCCTGGTTTTCATCTGGTAATCGTCACTGCAAATTATGTGGGTGTTGGGGTCATGTTTGCCTTGTAGCTGTCCCAACACCAATTGATTGTGTTCCTGTGGAGGTTCTTGCAATTACCCAAATTTTGCTGTGGCATTGCCGTTTCTCCAGGGTTTCCAACCTCTGGGATGGTGGATGAAGAATGGTCACCGGACGATATGCTGATGGGCAGCCAATGTCCTGGACTTCCGCCCCAATGGGAAATCACTGCCTCCACTATTGGTGGCCAGGCCTTCAGTTGCCTAGGCCTTAACCTCTGAATCTCCTCCCCAAACCTCTCAGGCTTCTGTTAAGGCACACCTTGTAAAACTAACCTCATTGACTGGGCTTTTTAGACCGTTGAACTTATGTGGCTCAGAGTCTTACTTTTTTTCGTAATGTTCCCCGAAGCGCTTTGGACTGTTTTATTATGTTAAAGGTGCTACATAAATCTCAGTTACTGCTGTGCAAGAGGGGAGGAAAGAGGGTGGCACAGTGGTTAGCACTGCTGCCTCACAGCACCAGAGTCCTGGGTTCAGTTCCGGCCTAGGTGACTGTGTGGAGTTTGCACTTTCTCCCCGTGTCTGCATGGGCTTCCTCCAAAGTTGCTAAAATTGCCTCTTAGTGCCCAAAAATATGCAGGTTAGGTGGGGTTACAGGGAGAGGGCAGGGGAGTGGACCTTGGTAGAGGCGCTCTTTCAGAGGGCCGGTACAGACTCGATGGGCCAAATGGCCTCCTCCTGCACTGTAGCAATTCTGTGATTCCCTGATTCTAAAACCGGAGAGTTTGAGCGAGGAAAGATTATCCATGAGCTCGGAACTTTGGTGCAAAGAGAGCTTTCCAGCCTATAATCTTCACAGTGCTGCCTGAGTTAAATTAAAACCACAAGAGGTAAACAACACAGCTGTGCCTGTTGGAATTGAATAGCCCTGTTCATAAAACACAGCTCACAGTCACCCAGCTTGTCCTCCGTGTCTGTGGGGGACTGGACAGCTGATTGTTAATTATGCTGCAGAGTTGCTCTAACTAGTTTAGACTGCACTGGCAACGAGTCAAATGATCATCTGGATGTGTCTTAAAGAAAATCGTTGCTTAGTGATTTCGAAATCTGAATATCACAGTGGATTGGCTTTAATTAAATGTAGAATTGGTGATATAACTCAGGCGAAGGGCTACAGCTCTGAAACGCACTGGCATCTCTGTCCAGGGCTGGCAACGTTCTCAGGAGACTTCTTTTTGTTAACGGGGTAAATTTTCCAGTCCCACAGGAACCATTGTGGGCGGGGCGGATAATTTGACAGACAATTGAAAGGTCTGATGACCTGGGGCGGGAATTTCCAGTCCTTGAGCGGGCAGGACCGGAATATTCCGCCCAACAATATATCTTGTGGCCACAATTTCTGGGCCTGCTCGCTGCAGGCGCAGGTCCCGTTATGGCCGCTAACTCTCGCGGGAGGGCCGTAACGGGATTCACGGTGGCGAGATCTCATTTTGAGATTTTTCCCCATTCACCCCCCCTCGGACCCGCCGAAGACATGATCAGGTTCACGCCCAGTGAGGGTCATAGACCTGATTACCACGAATTTTAATTATTTTAAATATTCATAAACGGTTTAACGCCATTGCTTCCGGGGTCGTCAGATTTTCCGGCCAGTGGAATGATGGTGGGAATCACGGCTGCTTTCCAAGAGCAGAAACCAGTTGCGATGACCACACTGGGGGTTCAAAGGGCGTATAGCCCCCGGGGCGGTGAGGGACATGACCAGGCAGTGCCCTGGCACAGCCCGCTGACCACCCTGGCAGTGCAGCACTGCGCGGTTCGCACTGCCAGGTTGGTGTGTGGGGGAGGGGGGGGGGGGGGGCAAGGGCAGGGTCTTTAGGGAACACCATTGGGGGTGGGGGTTCCATTGTGTGGGGATGCCGACAATAATGATGGGGGCTGGGGGATGATGTGCCAATGCCGGAGAGAATCGAGTGGGGGGGGGGGGGGAGCAGTTTGGGTCACCCTGATGACTGCATGTTGTGGGATTGGGGGGGCGGAGGGGGGGGTGGGTGGGGGTTACACCACCATTGAGTGCAGAGGGTGGGATGGGGGAGAAGTTGACCCCCTGTGTTTGAGTGTTGGGGGCCTTCCTCTTGTCTACCGGGGGGTTGGACAGTCGATCACTATCCTGGCCTAGAAATATATCACTGGGGCTTCACTGTTGCTGGGTCAAAATTCTAGGGCTTCCCGGGCAGCACGGTGGCGCAGTGGGTTAGCCCTGTTGCCTCACAGCGCCGAGGTCCCAGGTTCAATCCCAGCTCTGGGTCACTGTCCGTGTGGAGTGTGCATATTCTCCCCGTGTTTGCGTGGGTTTCACCCCCACAACCCAAAAGATGTGCAGGTTAAGTGGATTGGCCACGCTAAATTGCCCCTTAATTGGAAAAAATGAATTGGGTACTCTAAAATAAAATTTAAAGTTCTAGAGCTTCCTCCCTAACAGCACTGTGGGTGTACATACACTGCATGGACTGCAGCGGTTCAATAAGACTCACCACCACCTTCTCAAGGGGCAATTAGGGATGGAGGAAGCTTGTCTTGTCAGCATTTCTCATATCCCATAAAAAAACATATAAATGCAAGCCTGCCTTTACTTTCGGCATTTGCAAGTTTGCTGTATTCTATGTTCAGGCAGAAATGGAGAAGATCGCAGTGCTGGGTGTTGATGCCTGGGGTGTGGCTGGGGTTGGAGAGCTGGCCGTGATTAATGGCGAGATACCGAACAGCGTAGGTCAGCCTCCTGTCCCATTCATTGGAAACTCAACTGATCGCGCGCGGCCAGGCAGAATTGGGGTGCGGACAGAAACTATCTCCACGATCCTTGATCATCAGCACGCGAACACCACGTGTGGGAGTCAGGCGGAGACAGCATCAGGCTTTCCAACGATGCACCCTACAGTCGAATAGCTTGCCAACCGCCACTCTTGGGCCCTCATGTGGGTGAGTTGCCGCACATTGTCGGGAACCCTCGTTGATGCATTTAAGAGAGAAACAACCGTACAAGGGAGAACGGGGCAGATAGGCTCTCGGGTGGGGGAGAAGGTTCATGTTGGGCCCAGACACCAACTGGGTCAGATGGCCTGCTTCTGTGCTGTCAGATCTGTGTGTGTAATCTTTCCTCCTCCTAATGTGTTTAATCTGTTGTAAAAGTGGATACTAAAACTGCCAAAGGGTAAAAATTGTAAAATGAAAATTTCAGCATGAGGAACAATCAATTGGAATGGTCATACATTGCGTAGTGTTTGCTGTGTGCACAGATTGCCTCAGTGCCCTATACACACCGTTGGACAATTAACAGCTAACCTCATTGACCTGCGCAATTCACTTGGGCAACGTGTCTGCGGCAGGGATGAATAGGTCCCCGTTTTGACCAATCCCCCTAGTAAGGTCTACAGTGATGGCCCGTGACCATAGCCCAGGTCTGATTGTAGGGTCTCTAGTGCTGTTCCAGCTCAGGCAATCGAACTGAGCCGAGGTTAGAAGCTGGCACCATCCAGTTCTGTGTCACTCCGTGCTGACAGTGTGCTGACCAACCTACACAGAGTTAGAGCTCAGTAACGCGCCATTCTTCCAAAAGGTCTGCGCCGCTGTTTGGGTGCAATTCTCCAAAATGGAGACTAAGTGTTCGCGCCGTCGTGAACTCGTTGCGTTTCACGATGTTGTGAAACGGGCGCGTAGACGAGCGATTCTGTCCCCCACAGGGGGCCAGCATGGCACTGGAGTGGTTCATATCGCTCCGGCGTCCTTTCCCAGCGCCAAATGGGCACCGCGCCAACCCGCGCAGGCGCAGGGGTCTTCATCAACGCGCCGGCCCCTACGCAACATGGCGTGGGGGTTCAGGGGCCGGCCGTGCAGCAAAGTAGGCCCGGGGGTGGGGGGGCCGGCCCACTGATTGGTGGGCCCCGATCGCCAGCCAGACCCCATCGGAGGCCCCCCAGGTGAAGGAGCACTTTCCCCTGCCCCACAGGCCGCCTCCCCGACCCTTCGTGCAGAGTTCCCACCGGCAGCGACCAGGGGTGAACGGCGCCGGCGTGACTCTGCTTTTTCCGCGCAGCCGCTTGGCCCATCCGGCCCGGAGTATCGGCGGCCCCACCGATTCCATTAGCCCACAGCCGGCGCCGCGTCAAACGCGCCGGCGCAAATGGCGGCGATTTTGCGCCCCTCGGAGAATCGCGAGCCGGCGTCATGCGTGGTTGCGGCGATTCTCCAGCTCGGCGCGGGGCTCGGAGAATCGCGCCCTTTATGTCCCACACCTCGTGGCCCCCTATCAAAAGACCCTTCTATTCCTTTGCTCATGAGCACAAGAAATAGGGGTTGGAGTCAGCCATTTGGCCCTTGGAGCCTGCCTCGTCATTCACTGTGGCCGACATCCGACGTCAACTCCACCTCCTCGGCGTTATCTCCTTTATTCCCTCATGTCCAACGATCTATCAGTCTCAACCTTGAACGTCCTTAACTGAGCATCCACTACCTTCTAGAGTAAAGAATCCAAAGATTCACAACTCTCTCTCCCCCCCCCCCCCCCCCCCCCCCCACTCCTTGCAGTCCAAAATGGCCAACCCCTTTTTGTCATGTGGCCATCTGAAAAGCTTCCATGCTAATCGCCCCAACTATTCTCTGCGGTCGCAGATTCCACATTCTGATCACGCTCTGGGTAATTAATGATCTAAACAGTAAAACAGATAACAGGACGCCGCCTCCCAGTGAATAACTTTTGCAACCCATTCCAAACATACTTACTGAAAGGCGGTGTTTGCTGTGCTGTGTGGGGCAGCGAAAGGGTTAATAATATTTGTTGAGCTCAGAGAGGCTGATGTGATAATCGATTTCTCTCATTGCCGGAAGTTCACAATTTGCCAACTAAATGTGAGGTTTTGGAGCTAACACCCCATTGCTTAAGTACCAGATCTCTGGAGGCAAATCCCGTGAAAATATAAGTGAGACAGAAAATGTGGAAAGTTGAAACTATGGGAATTGTGGAATAGATTGTGAAATGTATTTTGCACAAGTCAAAGAAGCTTTCTGGATGGTTTTGTTAATGCACAGGTAGCCAAGTGATGCTGGGTCGGATCAGGGAATGAGGGTATTGGGTATCTGGGCAGGAAGGTACTCGTGAAGGGGAGTGATTGAGAAGGTGGCAAATGCCAGGGTGCTGGATAGGGTGGCAAGGTAGCCTGCTCCCACCTCTCCCCCAGAGAACCCCAACCTTACCCACCTCTCCCTCAGAGATCCCAATCCTGCCCACACCTGCACCAGACCCCACGCCTACCCACCCCTCCCCAGTGACCCCAATCCTACCCACCCCTCCCCAGTGACCCCAATCCTACCCACCCCTCCCCAGTGACCCCAATCCTACCCACCTCTCCCTCAGAGACCCCCAATCCTACCCACCCCTCCCCCAGAGACCCCAATCCTACCCACCTCTCCCCCAGAGACCCCAATCCTACCCACCCCTCACCCAGGGACCCCAATCCTACCCACCTCTCCCTCAGAGACCCCAATCCTGCCCACACCTGCACCAGACCCCAATCCTACCCACCCCTCCCCAGTGACCCCAATCCTACCCACCTCTCCCTCAGAGACCCCAATCCTGCCCACCCCTGCACCAGAGACCCCAGTCCTACCCACCCCTCCCCCAGACCCCAATCCTACCCACCCCCCCCAGAGACCACAATCCTGCCCACCCCTCCCCCAGAGACCACAATCCTGCCCACCCCCCCCAGACCCCAACCTTACCCACCTCTCCCCCAGAGACCCCAATCCTGCCCACCCCTCCCCCAGAGACCCCAATCCTACCCACCTCTCCTCAGAGACCCCAATCCTGCCCACCCCTCCCCAGAGACCACAATCCTGCCCACCCCTCCCCCAGAGACCCCAATCCTACCCACCCCTCCCCCAGAGACCCCAATCCTACCCACCTCTCCCCCAGAGACCCCAATCCTACCCACCCCTCACCCAGGGACCCCAATCTTACCCACCTCTCCCCCAGAGAACCCCAACCTTACCCACCTCTCCCCAGAGACCCCAATCCTACCCACCCACCCCCCCAGAGACCCCGATCCTACCCACCCCTCCCCCAGAGACCACAATCCTGCCCACCCCTCCCCCAGAGACCCCAATCCTACCCACCCCTCTCCCAGAGACCCCAATCCTACCCACCTCTCCCCCAGAGACCCCAATCCTACCCACCTCTCCCCCAGAGACCCCAATCCTACCCACCTCTCCCCCAGGGACCCCAATCTTACCCACCTCTCCCCCACAGGCCGCAATCCTGCCCACCTCCCCCAGAGACCCCAATCCTACCCACCTCTCCCCCAGAGACCCCAATCCTACCCACCCACCCCCCCCCCCGAGACCCCAATCCTACCCACCCCTCTCCCAGAGACCACAATCCTGCCCACCCCTCCCCCAGGGACCCCAATCTTACCCACCTCTCCCCCACAGGCCGCAATCCTGCCCACCTCCCCCAGAGACCCCAATCCTACCTCCCCCTCCCCCAGAGACCCCAGTCCTACCCACCTCTCCCCCAGAGACCCCAATCCTGCCCACCCCTCCCCCAGAGACCCCAATCCTACCCACCTCTCCCCAGAGAGCCCAATCCTACCCACCCCTCCCCCAGAGACCCCAATCCTACCCATCCCTCCCCCAGAGACCCCAATCCTACCCACCTCCCCCAGAGACCCCAATCCTACACACCTCACCCCCAGAGAACTCAACCTTACCCACCTCTCCCCCAGAGATCCAACCATACCCGCTCTCACCTTTTCAACCTGTTTTTTAAATTTTATTTCATTTCCGGGATGCTGGCAAGGCTGGGTATTGACCGTCCCGACCAACATGAGTGGCGTTCTTGGCTATTTCCGGGATTGGTAAAGAATCAGCCACGTTGCTGTGAGGGTAAGGACAGGAAGATGTGCCTCCCTAAAGGACAAGATGGAACCAGATGGTTTAGACGACAGCCCAGCAGTTACATGGTCGACACGAGCTTTTTATTCCAGGTTTGTTTTAATTCAGCAAGGCCGGGTTGCTGTGATAGGGTAACAGAGTGCTTGTATCATTGGCTTAGTGAGCTGGGGAGTTAGGTTCACTCAGGTGGACACTGAAGCTCACATAGTGCGGTTTTGAGGAAGAGCTGGGTAGTTATCCCCAGTGTCCTCGACCAACATCACCAAAACAAAATGCAGATTATAGTCATTTTCTCACTGCTGTTGTGGGATCTTGCAGTGCGCAAATTGTCTGCAACGCTTTCTACATTTCAAATTTGACTGCCCTGCAAAAAAAAAGTACTTCTTCCCCGTGTGTGCGTGGGTTTCCTCCGGGTGCTCCGGTTTCCTCCCACAGTCCAAAGATGTGCAGGTTAGGTGGATTGGTCACGCTAAATTACCCCTAGTGTCCACAGGTTAGCTGGGGTTACCGGGGTTAGAGTGGGGGAGTGGGCCTAGGTCGGGTGCAGACTTGATGGGCTGAATGGCCTCCTTCTGCACTGCAGGATTAGCCGTCTCCATCTATGATCTATGATGATTGACTGTGGAGCGCTTTTGGGATGCTATGAGGTTGTGAAAGGTGCTATAGAAATATAAAGAGGGATTGCTCGGACACTGAGTTGGTTGGTAGGTCAGAGGCAGAGATACGGAATGCTGCAGTCTGTGAATAAACCTACCATCAAAGAAGAGGATCTGCGACTAGGGCCGTACTTTACCAATTGACTTGGATATAACAATAAAAATAATCACTTATTGTCACAAGTAGGCTTCAGTGAAGTTACTGTGAAAAGCCCACATTCCGGCGCCTGTTCGGGGAGGCCGGTACGGGAATTGAACCCACGTTGCTGACCTTATTCTGCATTACTGGCCAGCTGTTTAGCCCACTGTGCTAAACCAGCCCCTGATGGTTTGTGTCATGTTCAGCACACTGAGATAACACGGGTTGCAACTGGATGCAGCTTTAACTGAAAGATACTCCAGACTTTGAAGTTAGTTCAATCTGCTTTATTGAACCTGTCACACAGTTAGCTCAGTTCTCTGTGAGTTCAACTCTCTGCTAACCTAAGTGTGATTACTCTGTCTGACTGAACCAGACTAGCTCTTAGCCACGTGCTGGAGGTGTTGTGTGATATATACACCCTGACTCACTCTGTAGATGTCCCCAGTGGAAAGAGGCGGAGTGTGAGTGCCTCGTGCCCTTTATAGTGGGAAAGCAACCCCAAGTGTTCTGCCTGCTGATTGGGTATGTCCTGTTCTCTGTGTTCATTAGCTGCCTGTCTGTATCTCACTATGTACATGTCTGCATATCATGATTAGCCGTTGATTAGCACGGTAGCATGGTGGTTAGCATAGATGCTTCACAGCTCCAGGGTCCCAGGTTCGATTCCCGGCTGGTCACTGTCTGTGCGGAGTCTGCACATCCTCGCCGTGTCTGCGTGGGTTTCCTCCGGGTGCTCCGGTTTCCTCCCACAGTCCAAAGATGTGCGGGTTAGGTGATTGGCCATGCTAAATTGCCCGTAGTGTCCTAAAAGTAAGGTTGGGGGGGGGGGGTTGTTGGGTTACGGGTATAGCGTGGGTTTGAGTAGGGTGATCATGGCTCGGCACAACATCGAGGGCCGAAGGGCCTGTTCTGTGCTGTACTGTTCTATGTTCTATGACAGTTTGCATCCAAACTTCCACCTGCAGTCTGGCAAGAGGACCCTTGAAGTACGAGCGGATTAGGAATCATGGAACTATACAGCACAGAACGAGACCGTTCGGCCTATCGCAATTGTACTTCCTCCCTGAAAGAGCTATCCAATTAGTCCCACTGCCCTGCCCTCTCTGCGTAGCCTGGCACAGGAATATAGCGAATTCCCCTTTGAACCTTTGATTTTAAATTTGGTGAACGAGGTGCAGTCGCTGACCTTCACGAGAGACACGGCTAATCAAGGCAGCAAGACTGCAGGAATTGTGGCTGGTCTGAGCTCCTTAAAATACATTGTTTCACGTGTCAGCGTTTGAAGCAAAACGAGCCATCAGTTTAGCTAGCTGTCACTTAACACCTAAACAGTCTGGCGCAGTTAGGCCTGAGTGAGTTAGCCGGGTGGCAAATGTCTGCTAATTGGGTGCAGAGATCCAGCACGATAATCGACTTCATCAAAATGCCTGTTTTTTTTCCTTCTGGGCAGTCTTCAGAAAAATATATTTCGGATAAATCGAGAGAATTACAGAATCTAAGCCTTGAAGCCATCGGTTCAAAACTCTCCCAAGTAATTAAAATGGAATTTGACTGCATGAGTCATCAGAAATTCCAGCCGTGATTGTAAACAGATGGAACTGCAGAATGTGATGCCAAGAAGCAATGATTTAAAAAACAACTCCGAGTGTCCCAATTGTAAACAGAATGTGTTGAATTCTCTGCCGTTAGTGGGCATGCCTGTAGCTCTGATGTTCCTTCCTTAAATTTGAGGCACTCCAAGGCCCCTGCCAAGGCCCGTTCCCCTATTACCCCTGTGTCAGCTGACCTGCTGTAGCTGCCAGTCAAGAAACATCTTGATTTTAAAATTCTCCTCTCTGCGTTCAAATCCCAAGTGGTCTTGTCCCCCCCCCCCCCCCCCCGTCCCCCCCCCCTCCCCCCGTCTCTGAAGTCGCCCCCAGCCGAACAACACTCCGAGTTGGGGGGGGGGGAGGAAGAGGGTGCTGTAGAAGTATTGTCACTGAACGGGTAATTCGGAGGCACAGGGACATGCTCCAGTGTCCTGGGTTCGAGTCCCCCACCAGGGCAGATGGCGGAATTTAAATTCAATAATGAAAATCTGGAATTAAACGTCTAACGATGACTAGAAAACCATGTCGATTGTTGTGAAAACCCATCTGGTTCACTAATGTCCTTTAGCAAGGGGGCACACCGTTCTCTGCTATTCAACTTTTTATGGGCGGCACGGTAATACAGTGGTTAGCACTGTTGCTTCACAGCTCCAGGATCCCAGGTTCGATTCCTGGCTTGGGTCACTGTCTGTGCGGAGTCTGCACGCTCTCCCCGTGTCTGCGTGGGTTTCCTCCGGGTGCTCCGGTTTCCTCCCACACGTCTCAAAAGACGTGTTTGTTAGAGAGAATCTGAATTCTCCTCCGTGTATCCAAACAGGCGCCGGGATGTGGCGACTAGGAGCTTTTCACAGTAACTTCATTGCAGTGTTAATGTAAGCCTACGTGTGACAATAAAGATTATTATTATTACTATTACAGTGTTTAGCACTGCTGCCTCACTCACAGTGTCAGGAACCCGCGTTCAATTCCTGTGAGGAGTGTGGGTTTCCTCCGGGTGCTCCGGGTTCCTCCCACAGTCCAAAGATGTGGAGGTTAGGTGAATTGGCCATGCTAAATTGCCCCTTAGTATCCAAAGATGTGCTGGTTAACTGGGGTTACAGGGATAGGGCGGGTGAGTGGGACTAGGTAGGGTGTTCTTTCAGAGGGCTGTTACAGACTCAATGGGCCGAATGGCCTCCTTCTGCACTGTTGGGATTCTATGGAAATCCGCCAACCTAACCTGGTCTGGCCTACACGTATTTGTCAAGATGCCCCTTAAACATCACTATCATCTCTGCTTCCACCAACTCCTCCGGCAGCGAGTTCCAGGCACCCACTACCCACTGTGTAAAAAACCTGCCTCGTACATCTCCTCTACAACAATGTGCTTGGCCCTTAATTGTCCTTGAAATAGGAGACCAAGCCACTCAGTTCAAACCTGGAACCCTGGCGCTGCAAAGCAACAGTGCTAACCACTGTGCTGCTGTGCTGCCCAATGCTGGGGTCTGGGTTGGGCAGAAACACTGGCTTTGCCAGCGACGCCCACATCCCATGAATGAATAAGATAAACTCCATTACCCTCTAATTCTGGCCTCTCGTACATCCTCGATCGTAATCACTCCGCCTTTGCTGGCCAGCGCCTACAGTCACCCAGGTCCTGAGCTGTGAAATACTCTCCCAAGGTCTCTCTGATTTACTTCCTTTAAGACCATTCTCAAAACCTACACATTTGACCAACCCTTGGGCGCCTGTCTAAATATTGCCATCAGGGGCAGCACGGTAGCATTGTGGATAGCACAAATGCTTCACAGCTAGGGCAGCATGGTGGCACAGTGGTTAGCATTGCTGCCTACGGCGCTGAGGACCCGGGTTTGAATCCCGGCCCTGGGTCACTGTCCGTGAGGAGTTTGCACATTCTCCCCGTGTCTGCGTGGGTTTCACCCCCGCAACCCAAAGATGGGCAGGATAGGTGGATTGGCCACGCTAAATTGCCTCTTAATTGGAAAAAATAATTGGGTACTCTAAATAAAAAAAAAACAAATGCTTCACACTCCAGGGTCCCAGGTTCGATTCCCGGTTTGGGTCACTGTCTGTGCGGAGTCTGCACATCCTCCCCGTGTGTGCGTGGGTTTTCTCCGGGTGCTCCGGTTTCCTCCCATAGTCCAAAGATGTGCAGGTTAGGATGATTGGCCATGATAAATTGCCCTGAGTGTCCAAAATTGCCCTTAGTGTTGGGTGGGGGTTACTGGGTTATGGGGATAGGGTGGTGGTGTTGACCTTGGGTAGGGTGCTCTTTCCAAGAGCCGGTGCAGACTCAATGGGCCGAATGGCCTCCTTCTGCCCTGTAAATTCTATGATGAATCTGTGGCTTGGTGTCATATTCTGTTTCATAATAGTCCTGTGACGAACCTTGGGATGTTTTATTGCATTAAAGGTACTATAAGTAGTTGCAAAACTCTCCACATCTCTCCATATCTTTCTCCCCTTTTACCATGCTCCTCAAAACCTGCCTTTGACGAAGCTGTTGGTCACTTATCTTCTTTTGCGGCTCAGTATCGAATTCTGTTTAATGATGGTTGCTGTGAAACGTCTTGCGAAGTCACACAAATTCTATAAATGTTGCGGCTGTAATTCATGCATCGTTAATCAGAAGCTTTGATGTCCCAAAAATAAAACTCTCACTGTCGGTGGGAATAATTTCCCCTGAATGTGCCACTGTGCTGCTTCGCATATTAACAGTGTTAAGTAATTAAGTGATGCCAGGAGCACCTCTGTTTTACCGCGGGCTGCTAATTGTTATTCATTAGGTGGAATTATCTCACAAGATGCTCAGAATGAGACGGTTTCACGGGGGGACCTGGTACTGCATTGACGGGTGAGCGCCCTGCTTCCAGCCCTTCCGGACCGTCCGTCGTCCCACTTCTTCCTCTTTGAAGATTAATTTTTTTTCCAAATAACCTTTATTGTCACAATGAAGTTACTGTGAAAAGCCCCCAGGTCGCCACACTCTGGCGCCTGTTCGCTTACGCAGAGGGAGAATTCAGAATGTCCAATTCACCTAACAAGCACGTCTTTCGGGACTTGTGGGAGGCAAGCACGGGCAGCACAGTAGCACAAGTGGATAGCGCTGTGGCTTCACAGCGCCAGGGTCCCAGGTTCGATTCCCCGCTGGGTCACTGTCTGTGCAGAGTCTGCACGTTCTCCCCGTGTGTGCATAGGTTTCCTCCGGGAACATACAATGCAGAAGGAGGCCATTCGGCCCATCGGGTCTGTACTGGCCTACTTAACACTTCCACCCTATCCCGGTAACCCACTAACACCTCCTAACCATTTTTTGGTCACTAAGGGCAATTTAGCATGGCCAATCCACCTAACCTGCACATCTTTGGACTGTGGGAGGAAACCAGAGCACCAGTGCTAACGGTAATTGTGTGACCATGCTGCCCATGATTGGTGAACCGTGCTGGGTTCCAGTTCCGGAGGTGCCTGCCCAGCCTTACTCTGCACTGAGTGTGGGCTGGGTGTTCAACTGTGACCGCTCCACCCCCTGGCCCCTTGCGGTAAGAGCCTCGCCTAAATTAACAGCCCAAATCTGTCCATTTCCTCCCCCAGGCCTGCTCTTTTGTCCAATGACACTGAGGTCACATTAAAAAGACAGACTTGTAATTTATACAGTGCCTCAGAACATCCCAAGCACTTTACAGCTAATTAAGTGCTTTCAAAGTGCGATCACTGTTCTACACCCCAGCAAGCTTTCACAAACCGTGATGTGCTAATCACCAGATAACGTTTTAGTGATGCTGGCTGGGGGATATATTGGATACCGAGGAGAACTCTCCTGTATTTCTTCAATTTAGTGCTGTCAGATTTTGTCCTTCCACCTCTGAGGGGGGCAGGCAAGGTTTCTGCACCTCCTGACAGGCCAGCACTCCCTCAGCATAGCACTGGAACGTCGAGCAGGGCTCAAGTTCCCAGAGTGGGACCTGAACCAACAGCCTTTGATCTGAAGAGGCGAGAGGGAGAGAGAGAGAGAGAGAGAGCTACTCGCTGAGGCCACTATTGCATTTCCACCTGGGCTGCCATGAGAATCTCGGAACAGCCAGGGATCAAATTAGCCACTCCCCCCCCCCCCCGCCGCTGCTTTCTGCTCGCCGAGGAATGCCAGATTGTAGCATCAGACCACCTCAGAACCAGACGTTCCTCTTTGGATTGGATTAGATTGGATTGGACTTGTTTATTGTCACGTATACCGAGGTACAGTGAAAAGTGTTTTTCTGTGAGCAGCTCAACAGATCATTAAGTACATGGGAAGAAAAGGGAATAAAAGAAAAAACATAATAGGGCAACACAAGGTACACAATGTAACTACATAACACCGGCATCGGATGAAGCATACAGGGGTGTAGTGTTAATGAGGTCAGTCCATAAGAGGGTCGTTTAGGAGTCTGGTAACAGTGGGGAAGAAGCTGTTTTTGAGTCTGTTTGTGTGTGTTCTCAGACTTCTGTATCTCCTGCCTGATTGAAGAATTTGGAAGAGTGAGTAAGCCGGGTGGGAGTGGTCTTCGATTATGCTGCCCGCTTTCCCCAGGCAGCGGAAGGTGTAGATGGAGTCAATGGAGGGGAGGCAGGTTTTGGTGATGGACCCCTAATATGGAAGCAAAGGAGCCTCGCAGAAACGTCTCACCGTGTCAGGGATGGCTCGGTTGGCAGCACTTCCAACTCTGTGAGTCGTCTAGACCAGGGAGTTCAGGTTCTGTACTAGATCTTCAGCGCAAAAATCTGGGCCGACACTCCAATGCGGTACTGAGGGAAGGCTGCACTTTCAATTGAGAGCTTATATCAGCCTCTGGGGCGATCGTTGGCTAAAAGATCCCATGGCACTATTTTGAAGAGGAGCAGGGAGAGAGAAAGCGTTTTCCCGGTGTTCTGGCCAACATTTGGTTCCTGAAACAACATAATTAAAAAGCAGGTTATCTGGATGGTGCAGCGTTTGCTGTTTGTGGGATCTTGCTGTGCAGAAATTGCTTGTTCCGACAGTACAGCGGTGGCTAAACTTCAGAAGTGCTTCATTGGTGGTAAAGAACTCCGGTTCCCCCAGCCGTGTGTGTGTGTCTCGAGGTCACGCTGTTCGCTGGCGGCGGGATTCCTATTGATGCCATCCCATGCCACCGGGAAACCCGTGGGTGAGGGTGTGCTGCCAACGGGAAAAGTGACTCGCAACAGCGGGAGAATTCTGGCCCAGATCAACTATCAATAATGACATTCTGTGTCAATTACATTATTAAGTTTTGTAGAATCAGAGAAACCTTATAGTGCAGAAGGAGGCCATTCGGCCCATCGAGTCCCGGCCCCTCGAAAGACTACCCTACCTAGGCCCTAAGCGGCAATTTAGCGTGGCCCATCCACCTACCTGCACATCTTTGGACGGTGGGAGGAAACCGGAGCACCCGGAGGAAACCCACGCAGACACGGGGAGAAAGTGCAGACTCCACACAGTCACCCGGGATCAGAATCGAACCCGGGTCCCTGGCGCTGTGAGGCAGCAGTGCTACCCACTGTGCCGCCATGCCACCCCTTGCGTTGTTATAGACAGGTCAGGTGATGATCATTCGCTCAACGTCACATGGGTACAGCTGGAACAGTTGGGCGTGGAGAAGCAGTAAGGGACTCTTCTGAGAATAAACTTGCTTCAGGTAAAATAGAAGCTTCAGACTTATTCCTTCACCATATCCTGCTATTGGAAATAAGAATGAAAAGCTGAATCGAACGGAAAATGGATTGGGCAAATTAACACCACCCGTTCTTCCATTATTGGCCAAAGTCAGAATGACCATTTTGGGACATCCATGGCCCTGAACTGCATCTAAATTATGTGTGAGGCTGCTTGGTGTGAGCACTTGAGTGCCTAAGAGAAAAAAAACTCTCCCCTCTCTCTCCAACAATGTGCTTAAACTCCATTTTATTGCCCATGACCTCTGACAGGATTTGATTTTGAAGCGTCGGGGGTGATTTGGAGAGCAAAAGTGCTCCTCGCGTGATGAGGCTGGGTTCCAGTGAATCACATCACCAATTGGACAGGTTACAAGTATAAAAAGCAGAAAGACTGAGCATTTCCCATCAGCTCTCTCTCCAGGCTGAGATCATGTAAGATGTTTAGCTGAAGACCTTTCAATCGACTTGATTTCATTTACTCAGATACTGATCTCAGACTGCCGTCCCAACACATTTAAGGCTGCTTCTTAAATGAGCTCAGTATCCCGGCCCTGACCACTCTTCCTGGCAATGACCTTGATCGCTTGCTCTCTGCAATACTTCCTGGCATCTCTCCCAAACCTCCCCTTATCAGAGTAGAACTGCTTTGAGCATTGACTACCGCGTTGTCTGTGCCCATTAACCGCACCGTCTGTGGGTCGCAGAGAGCCGTTTGACTGCTGACTGGGAGAATAGAGTCACTAAACAAGAATAGCGTGGCTGTATTGGAGCCAACCAGTGCCAGTAAATCAGCCGATTGTCAGCTCCAGAGTTGGCAGCATAGTGGTTAGCACCGTTGCTTCACAGCTCCAGGGTCCCAGGTTCGATTCCCGGCTGGGTCACTGTCTGTGCGGAGTCTGCACATCCTCCCCGTGTCTGCGTGGGTTTCCTCCGGGTGCTCCGGTTTCCTCCCACAGTCCAAAGACGTGCAGGTTAGGTGGAATGGCCATGATAAATTGCCCTTAGGTTAGGTGGGGTTACTGGTTTACGGGGATAGGGTGGAAGTGTCGGTTTAAGTGGGATGCTCCTTCCAAAAGCTGGTGCAGACTCGATGGGCCGAATGGCCTCCTTCTGCACTGTAAATTCTATAAAAGGACTTTGAATGGAGGGTTTTTATTTAATTATTGAGAACATTAGAAGAAGTAACAACGTTTTTCTGTTCAGGTTTCTCTCTGGGGTTGGGAGTTGGCGGGGTCACTCAGCTCATGTTGTTGCAAAAAGTTCCCAAGAGTGACGGAGAAATCCCTGACTTTGGTCTGCTCTCCCCCAGTCAGAGTTCTGCCATTGGCATCCATGTCATCAGCTGCCCAGGCCCCAAGCTCTGGGATTTCCTCTCCCCTCCTTTAAGATGTTCAGCCTAATTAACTAAAGTCAGTAGTGGGATTTGAACCCATAACCTTCAGGCTGCAAGAGAGGCGTGTTAATCAACCAAGCCACATTAACACCACCCAATAAGGTTCCATCGCTTCACAGACAGGGAGCGTGTCTTGCGTTGGGCAAAGAAGGAGCGGAGCAGTAAATGGGGAGAACAGCGAGATTCGCATATACCAGGACTTGGGAGCTGAACTGGCTAAGAGGCGTGCGGGATTCAACCAGGCCAAGGTGGTCC
Organism: Scyliorhinus canicula; assembly: GCF_902713615.1. Taxonomy (NCBI): domain Eukaryota; kingdom Metazoa; phylum Chordata; class Chondrichthyes; order Carcharhiniformes; family Scyliorhinidae; genus Scyliorhinus; species Scyliorhinus canicula. Next base: position 60,204,657 of record NC_052166.1, read on the forward strand.
TCCACAGCAAAGGGGTGAAGTTCGGGCTCCTGCATCTGGCGAGGCTTTGGGTAACTTACCAGGACAGGCACCATTACTTTGATACGAGGCGTGGACATTTATTAAACATGAAAAGCTGGACTCAAACTAAGGGGCAGCGGCACGTGGGTGAAACACTCTGATGGGGATGTGTAACTGGGTGTTGGCCTGATGTAAGATTCGCAGTAGAATTTAAGTTGTTCGCTTTTCTCTTTCTGGGGTTTTTCCCTTTTTTTTTATTCTGTGTTTCTCTCAGGGCGCGGGGTAACGCCCCGGGTTGTGTTTTTTGTTGCACGGGAAGAATCTGGATGGTTCTTGCCCTCTTACCCTGTGGGGGAGGGGGAGATGGGCCCGAAGGAGGAGACAATAGTAAGCTTCAGATAGAGGCGGGAGCGGCTGGGGTCAGCATGGGTCAGCTGACTTACGGAAGCGTAATGGGGGGGAAATCAGTGCTAAGCAGATGCTTGGCACGGGGGGGGGGGGGGGGGGTTGGGACTGGGGGGGGGGTGTTGGGGGGGGATGGGGCGCTGCTTTGCTGACTGATGGGGAGCCAACTGTTGGGGACGGCTGGAGAGTCGGGATGGGGGGGCAGGAGGGCTGGAGCGAGCGGGGGGCACGGCCAAAAAGGAGATGGCTAGTCGGTAGGGAGGAGGAGGGTCAACCCTCCGTCCAGGCTGATCAAGTGGAATGTGAGGGGTTTGAACAGGCCGGTCAAAAGGGATTAAAGGCGGATGTGGCCAGGCTTCAGGAGACGCACTTAAAACTCGCTGACCAAACGAGGTTAAGGAGGGGATGGGTGGGCCAGGTGTTCCACTCGGGGCTAGACTCAAAGACTAGAGGGGTGGCAATTCTGGTTAGTAAACGGGTGGCATTCGAAGCGGGGAGTATTGTGGCGGACAAGGGGGGTACATAATAGAGTGGGAAGCTGTAAGGGGCCTGGGTGGTGTTAGTGAATGTCTATGCCCCGAACTGGGATGACGTGGAATTCATGAGGCGCATGTTGGGTAAAATCCCGGACTTGGAGTCAAGTAACTTGGTCATGGGGGGGGGGGTGGGGGGGGGGGGGATTCTAACACTGTCCTGGATCCGGTACTGGACCGGTCTAAGTCCAGGTTGGGAAAGAGGCCGCCGGCGGCCAGGGCCCTGTGGGGGTTCATGGATCAGATGGGGGGGGCGCGTGGGCCCATGGAGATTCGTGTGGCTAAGGGTTGAAGGAGTTCTCCTTTTTCTCCCACGTCCACAAAGTCTACTTGCGGATTGACTTTTTTGTGTTGAGCAGGGCGATAATCCCGAGGGTGGAGGGGGTCGAGTATTCGGCCATTGTGGTCTCGGACCATGCCCCACACTGGGTGGACTTGCGACTGGGGGCGGAACGAGGGCAGCGCCCTCTCTGGAGACTGGATGTGGGACTGCTAGCAGATGAGGAGGTGTGTGGGGCGGATAAGGAGGAGCATCCAGAACTATGTGACAACAAATGACACAGGGGAGGTAACAGCAACAACGATCTGGGAGGCTATGAAGGCAGTTATTAGAGGGAATTAATTTCTATTAGGTCCCACAGAGAGAAGAGGGAGAGGGTGGGGAGGGAGAGGCTGGTGGGAGGATACTTAGAGTAGACAGGAAGTATGCGGAGACCCCTGAGGAAGGGCTGCTGAAGGAGCGCCGGAGATTGCAGGCGGAGTTTGACTTGCTGACCACTGGGAAGGCGGAGGCACAGCTGAGGAAGGTGAAAGAGGCAGTCTACGAGTATGGGGGAGAAAGCAAGGAGGATGCTGGCGCACCAACTTCGCAGGAGAGAGGCGGCCAGGGAGATCGGGGGAGTGAGGGATAAGGAAGGCAACACGGTCTTGGCCCAGAGAAGATCAATGAAGCCTTCAAGGAGTTTTATTGTAAACTGTACGAGTCAGAACCCCCCGAGGGGAGGGGAAGGGATGAAGCAATTTATGGATCAATTGAGGTTCCCAAGGGTGGAACAAGATCTGGCGGAGGGACTGGGGGCCCCAGTTGAGTTGGAGGAGATAGTTAAGGGCCTAGCAGTTATGCAGTTGGGCAAGGCCGCGGGTTCGGACGGATTCCCCGTGGAATTCTATAAGTAATTCTCGGAGCTGCTGAGCCCACTCCTGATAAGAACCTTTAACGAGGCAAAGGAGCGAGGACCCTCCCCCCGACGATGTCGCAGGCATTGATCTCGCTCATTTTGAAGAGGGAGAAGGATCTGCTTCACTGTGGGTCCTATAGGCTGATATCGCTCCTGAATGTGGATGCCAAACTGCTGGCTAAAATTCTGGCTACCAGAATAGAGGACTGCATCCCGGGAGTGATTGAGGAGGACCAGACGGGTTTCGTCAAGGGCAGACAATTGAATACAAATGTGAGGAGGCTCCTGAATATCATTATGATGCCCTCAGAAGGAGGAGAAGTAGTGTTTGCAATGGGTGCAGAGAAAGCCTTTGACAGGGTAGAATGGGAGTACCTGTGGGAAGTGTTAGGTAGGTTTGGATTTGGTGAGGGATTCATAGGGTGGATCAAGTTACTGTATCAGGCCCCCGTAACAAGTGTATCCACGAACCGGCTGAGGTCGGAGTATTTCAGACTGCATCGAGGGACGAGGCAGGGGTGGCCCCTATCCCCGTTACTATTTGCCCTGGCAATCGAGCCGTTGGCCACAGCACTGAGAACTTCAAGGAACTGGAGGGGGCTGGTCGGGAGTGGGGGAGGAGCACCGGGTTCCCTCTATGCAGACGACCTGCTATTGTATATTTTGGACCCGATAGAGGGGATGGGGGAGTTCATGCGGTTCCTAAGGGACTTTGGGAGCTTCTCGGGATACAAATTGAACGTGGGGAAAAGTGAGCTATTTGTAATCCATGCTAGAGGTCAGGAGGAGAGACTGCGGGAGCTCCCGCTCAAGATGGTGGAGAGAGGTTTTCGTTACCTAGGTATACAGGTGGCTAGGAACTGGGACGCCCGACTCAGGCTCAATCTATCGCGGCTTGCAGAGCAGATGGAGGGAGACTTTAAAAGGTGGGACATGCTCCCGCTTTCCCTGGCGGGAAGGGTGCAGACTGTGAAGATAACGGTTCTCCCCAGATTCCTGTTCATGTTTCAGTGCCTTCCCATCTTCATCCCAAATACTTCTTCAAGCGGTGCTGTGAACAGGATTATTACGGGATTTGTGTGGGCAACAAGACCCCGCGAGGTTAAAAGGCTGTTTTGGAGCGTAGTCGGGGGGGGGGTTGGCACTGTCGAACTTCTGTAGCTACTATTGGGCGGCTAATGTGGCCATGATTAGGAAATGGGTAATGGAGGAGGGGTTGACGTGGGGGCGGCTAGAGGCGGCGCCATGCAAAGGCACCAGCCTAGGGGCACTAGTAACGGCTCCGCTGCCGTTCTCACCGGCGCGGTACACCACAAGCCCGGTGGTGACGGTGGCACTGAGGGTCTGGGGACAGTGGAGGAGGCACAGGAAGGAGGAGGGGGCCTCAGTTTGGACCCCGATACGGAACAATCATAGATTTGCTCCGGGCAGGATAGACGGGGGGTTTCAGGACAGGACAGCTGTGCGAGGTGTTCAGGGAGTCCGACGAACCATGTCTATATATTCTGGGCATGCCCGGCGCTTAAAGAATTCTGGCAGGGCTTTACGAGGGCTATGTCCAAGATGTTGGACACGCGGGTGGAGCCGATTTCAACAATAGCGATCTTTGGGGTGTCAGAGGATCCGGGAGTACAGGAAGCCTCACAGCTCCAGGGTCCCAGGTTCGATTCCGGCTTGGGTCACTGTCTGTGCGGAGTCTGCACATCCTCCCCGTGTGTGCGTGGGTTTCCTCTGGGTGCTCCGGTTTCCTCCCACAGTCCAAAGATGTGCGGGTTAGGTGGATTGGCCATGATAAATTGCCCTTAGTGTCCAAAATTGCCCTTAGTGTTGGGTGGGGTTGCTGGGTTATGGGGATAGGGTGGAAGTGTGGACTTGGGTAGGGTGCTCTTTCCAAGAGCCGGTGCAGACTCGATGGGCCGAATGGCCTCCTTCTGCACTGTAAATTCTATGTAAGAAGCGAAAGAGGCCGATGTGTTGGACTTTGCCTCCCTGGTAGCCCGGAGACGGATCTTGTTAATGTGAAGAGACTCGAAACCCCCGAGCACGGAGACCTGGGTTAGTGACATGGCTGGGCTCCTCAGCCTGGAGAGGGTCCTTGCTGGGGTTCTCCCGGCGGTGGCAACCTTTCCTTGACTTTCTAGGGGTGCGGTAAAATGTCAGCAGCAGCAAGTGGGGGGGTCGGGGGGGGGGGGGGGGGGGGACTGACTATTTAATGTATATTTTCTTACTTGTATAATGACAACATCCACCTAGTTTTGTTAAATATTTTTACGTTTATTTTTCTGTCATTAGTTATGTAAAAATTCTGTTTGAAAAAGCTTTAATAAAAACATATTTTTTTAAAAAGCCCTGTTGCCTCACAGCGCCGGGGACCCAGGCTCAATTCCAACTTTGGGTGACTGTGTGAAGTTTGCACTTTCTCCCTATGTCTGCGTGGGTTTCCTCCGGGTTGCTCCGGTTTCTTCCCACAAGTCCAAAGATGTGTACGGTAAGATGTCTTACAACACCAGGTTAAAGTCCAACAGGCCGCCGATTCTCCGGCCCAGATGATGGGCCGAGTTGCCGCGTGGATACGGCAGAGTCCCGCCGGCGCCGTTCACCCCTGGTCGCTGCCGGCGGGAACTCTGCGCGAAGGGTCGGGGGCGGCCTGTGGGGGGAGGGGAGGGGGGCACCATCCTCGGGGGGGACCTCCGATGGTGTCTGGCCCGTGATCGGGGGCCACCGATCGGCAGGCCGGCCTCTCCCCCCATGGGCCTACTTTGTTGCTTGGCCGGCCCCTGAACCCCGACGCCATGTTGAGTCGGGGCCGGCGCGCGTAAGAAGTCCCCCACGCATGCGCAGGTTGGCGCGGCACCCATTTGGCGCCGGGAAGGGAGGCTGGAGCGGCATGAACCACTCCAGCGCCGTGCTGGTCCCCCTGTGGGGCAGAACCCGGTCGTCCCCGTGCCCGTTTCACGCCATCGTGAAACGCTCCATTTGGGAGAATCGCCCCCAAAGGGTGCGGGTGGACTTCTGGTCACAGTCAGGCATTGGGAGGAACAAGCAGGGTATATTGTGATGTTGCTGTCAGCTGTTGGTAGTGAAGGCATTCCCCCTCTTGCATGTGGAGGCCAGGATTTCTGGTCACATTCTCCCCGTATGGTCTAGAACAGCTTGCTCTGCCACAGTTGGTGAATGAGCCTTTGAAGGCCTGTCACCAGACTCTTGTTGGACTGTGCCCAGCAATTGTCCAAAACGGATGGCAGAAGGAGGGGTAAGTTCAAAGAGGAAGAGCAGACGTTACTTTTGGAAACACGACACAGCAAGGACTCGGGTCGGTAGCTTCTAAATTCGGAAGTTATGAAATTGAAATGCTAAGCAGATCTGTGTGAGAGGGGTTTCGCAGCCTCAGAGACTGCTATTTGTGACGGTGAAATCTGCTTTATCCGCAAAGCCCTTTGCACTGCTTTTGCAGCTGTTCCACTGGTAAATGTAAATCCCACCCAGCTTGGGTGAGGAAGGATGTTTCTAAAGGAGCCACACAGACAAGCAGAGCAGCTGAGTAGAACGAGGATAAATCAGGCCAAGTGGTGCACCCGGGTAGGTCTGGAGTTCGCTTCTTTTACCTTGAGCCTATCTGCTCTTTTAGCCACCTGTCTGACGTTACTTTTCATTTATAAAACTGGAGGAGCAAGGCTTCCTCTGAAGGAATATCCCTTCATTCATAAACGTATTGTATAGGTTATAGATTATTTTAATGAATGATGCACAATTCCTTCACGTGACCAAAGCCAGCAACTGGAGACAACCTGCGCTGTCCACTTTATTTATCCGAGAGATTGTTGATTATAGCCATGAATGTTCTCCTGGGTTTCCTCCGGGTGCTCCGGTTTCCTCCCACAGTCCAAAGATGTGAAGGTTAGGTGGATTGGCCGTGCTAAATTTCCCAAAATTGCCCTTAGTGTTGGTGGGGTTACTGGGTTATGGGGATAGGGTGGAGATGTGGGCCTGGGTAGGGTGCTCTTCCAAGAGCCGGTGCAGACTCGATGGGCCGAATGGCCTTCTTGTGTACTGTAAATTCTATGATTAAAGGAAAGAAGGTTAATTCCAATTCTTTTCCCTAGCTAGTAATTCCTAGAACAGGCACCAGGGGCTTATAGCTTTTGGGGGGGGGGGGGGCGCCGCACAACATCAAGTGTGGCTGACCAGGTGTCTCTCCCGCTCTTACCGCCAGCCATTGGCCTGTTGGAAGGCTTTGCAGGTTGACATTCCGCCTGCTTGGCCGCGGTATAGACGGGCCTTCCTAGGCCATCAAATCCTGGGGTGGGAGTCGAACCGGGAGGCTTCCGGCTCAAGAGGCAGGGGTGCTGCCCACTGCGTCTCAAAGCCTCTTGAAAAGAAGGTTAGGTTAAGGGGCGATTCAATCGAGGTGTTAAAATCTTTCATTAGTTTAGGTAGAGCCGATGGGAAGAAACGTGGCGAAAGGGGACAGCTTAAAGATGATTGACAAAAAATCCCAACAGTTTTGTGTTTAACTGTTGGGGGTCTGGGGTGTGCTGCCTGAAAAGGGTAGTGGGGAAACAGAGTCAACAACGGCATTTTTTAAATAAGTGCATGTTTGCTTTAAAATAAAATATTTGCAGGGCCAGTTGGAAAGAGCATGGGAGGGTACAGCACAAAGGGGCAGAGTGGCCACCTTCTGAATGGTACATTATTCTTCAATTCCGCTCCCGTCCAGACGGGAGCAAGGAAGCAGCTTTCCTGTGGGGTAAACCTGAAATATTCCCTTTTCTCTGGCCTGCTGGAACAGAGAAAAGCCATTTTCCAGGAACACGTGCTGGAAACCCCTGGCTCTGCCCTGGGAATTGCGTTAATGCTCTCTGTTAAATCATTGTTGGCAATTAGAATTGGCACAGCTGCAGAAAATAAAGAAAGCAATTTGCTCTGGGCCTATTTGGGGGAATTCCCTTTAATACAGGCTTTGCGTGTTGTTTATGACTGAGAGAGTCACAACGCGAGAGTGTGCCACGGTTGCAAAATGTGGGCGGTGGAGTAGTGGTGGTGCTGCTGGACTCGTTATCCAGAGACCCAGGGTAATGCTCTGGGGATCCTGGTTCCAATCCCAGAGATAATCCACTACCCCACCCCACTGGCAACAGGCATATGTTCCTCCTGATGTGTTGGTCAGGCTGGGTCTATGTGGACTACACTTTGATGCAGTGTAAGCGAGAGATAGACCTTCCAACACTTGATGAGATGCGAACACGATTTTATTTAACATCTGAACTATTTTACATGTTCCAACTGTGGGCTGACACTGTGCTGACTTGACTGGAGACCTGATGCTAGCCTGACCAGACTTACTGACTACCACGTGGTGTTTGCACTGGCTATGCTCACGAGCTCTGACTGTCTCAGAGGCTGGGTCCCGAGAGAGCGGGGGAAAACTGGTGCCCTCTGGCTTTATAGTGGTAGTGTCCTGTCTGGTGATTGGCTGCTCTGTTCTGTGTGCTTACTGGTCATCCAGTGTGTCAATCACTGCCTGTCTGCACTCCCATTATATACATGGATGTATATTTATGACACCTCCTGCCATTGACAAGATGGTACCTTTTATGAATTTTCGCTCCCAGCCTGATGCTTTTGGACACTGGGAACGCACGTAAAGAATTTGGGAAGGAAGTGCGGCACGGTGGCGCAGTGGTTAGCACTGCTGCCTTACGGCACTGAGGTCCCCGGTTCGATCCCGGCCCCGGGTCACTGTGGAGTTTGCACATTCTCCCCGTTCCTGCGTGGGTCTCGCCACCACAACCCAAAGATGTGCCGGTTAGGTGGATTGGCCATGCTAAATTGCCCCTTAATTGGGGGGAAAAAAAATGGGTATTCTAAATTTATTTAAAAAAAAGAATTTGGGCAGGCAATGGGCGGGATTTCCGTCCCGCCAGTATCGTTTTCCGGCGCAGTGCGCCCCCCTCCGGCAGCGGGATGTGAGGCTCCTCCACGTCGTCGGAAGCGTGCGCATGGGTGCGCTGGCGGAGAATCCCGCAGAATGGGCCCGCCAGGAGGTGCGAGATTCCGCCAGGCGCTGGTGCCTCCCAACGACAGGCTTTCCGTCTGCTCTCAGACATTCAAAGCCTGCTTTAAGCGTCAGTAGTTCTAACTCACAGTTTTCTCCTTGTGCACTGAGGAACTATTCACTGAGCCATGGTGCACTTTAGTCACCACATGCACAATGGAAGTGGCTGCCTCTGTTATTCTGTAACCAGAGATATGTGAACTGCCTGACTTATCAGAGATCCTCGAATGCTTCCTCTTCGGAAGTGTACGATTCACCAGCACTTGACGTTTGCGGCTCCCTGTCCAGGGATGCCTCCCTGCATCGGCATCGATACAACTAACATCACAGTCAGATTGTCAGGTCATTCGTCTCATTGCTGTTTACGGGAGCTGTCTGTGTGCATGGCAGCCATGATGTGGAGATGCCGGCGTTGGGACTGGGTGTGAGCGCAGTAAGAAGTCTTACAACACCAGGTTAAGTCCAACAGGTTTGTTTCAAACATTAGCTTTCGGAGCACTGCTCCTTCCATTCAACTGAGGAAGGAGCAATGCTCCGAAGCTAGTGTTTGAAACAAACCTGTTGGACTTTAACCTAGAACATAGAACATTACAGCGCAGTACAGGCCCTTCGGCCCCGATGTTGCGCCGACCTGTGAAACCCCTCTAAGCCCATCTACACTATTCCTTATTGTCCATATGTCTATCCAATGACCATTTGAATGCATTTAGTGTGGCAAGTCCACTACTGTTGTTGCAGGCAGGGCATTCCATGCCCTTACTACCTCTCTGAGTAAAGAACCTACCTCTGACATCTGTCCTATATCTATCTCCCCTCAATTTAAAGCTATGTCCCCTCGTGCTAGACATTACCATCCGAGGAAAAGGCTCTCACTGTCCACCCTACCTAATTCTCTGATCATCTTGTATGCCTCAATTAAGTCACCTCTTAACCTTCTTCTCTCTAACGAAAACAGCCTCAAGTCCCTCAGCCTTCCCTCATAAGATCTTCCCTCCATACCAAGCAACATTCTGGGTAAATCCCCTCTGCACCCTTTCCAATGCTTCCACATCCTTCCTATAATGCGGCGACCAGAATTGCACGCAATACTCCAAATGCGGCCGCACCAGAGTTTTGTACAGCTGCAATATGACTCATGGCTCCGAAACTCAATCCCCTCTACCAATAAAAGCTAAACACACCGTATGCCCTTTCTTAACAACCCTCTCAACCTGGGTGGCAGCTTTCAGGGATCTATGTACATGGACACCGAGATCTCTCTGCTCATCCACACTGGTGTTGTAAGACTTCTTACTGTGTGTACAGTGCCTGCCACGTTTCATACACCCAAAACACTGAGCACACTTTAAAAATGGTCCTATAGTGGCTGGAAGACACTTGGCTGGGGTTAGACATAGACATAGAACAGTACAGCACAGAACAGGCCCTTCGGCCCTTGATGTTGTGCCGAGCCATGATCACCCTACTCAAAACAGTAACCACCCTATACCCCGTAACCCAATAACCCCCCCCTTAACCTTACTTTTTAGAACACTTACAGGCAATTTAGCATGGCCAATCCACCTAACCCGCACATCTTTGGACTGTGGGAAGAAACCGGAGCACCCGGAGGAAACCCACGCAGACACGGGGAGGATGTGCAGACTCCGCACAGACAGTGACCAAGCCGGGAATCGAACCTGGGACCCCTGGAGCTGTGAAGCATTTATGCTAACCACCATGCTACCGTGCTGCCCTGGTTGTGGAAGGTACTGTACAGCGACACAAAGTGCTCATCTTAGGGTGAACTAGGTCAAGTTCCAATCTTGGGTCATTATTCTCGACTGACCCATAAATGCCTCAGTGGTGGTGTGCTACATTATCAGAGCCGCTGCCTTACACAGAGGGATAAACTGAGGCTCGTTTTCCTCTTGAGGTGGATGTAAAGGATCCTTTGGCAGTATTTGCGAAGAGCAGGAGAAAGCTCTCCCCGTGCCCCCTTTATCCCTCAACCGACCTCTCTTTCTAATCAGGTCAGTTATCCCGTTGCTGTATTCGCACCCTGCTCCGCGTTGGGGTTTTTCCTCAATGGAGATGTTTTCCAGAGGCGTCCGCCGAGCCAATGGAAATTCCAGGCTCGACTAAGAAGGCGGACATCCTAATCAAGCTGCTTCTTACTGAGTACAGTTCTGTGTTGCTGGCCCTCGCCAAGGCTGTGCCTTGTGCTGTGCTGTCCGTGCCTGACAACCGATACATTCCCCACTCACTCGGGGCCTGGCTTTCTCTCTCTCTCTCTCCTCTCTCCTCTCTCAGCTGCCAGGCTGTGTGGCTGCCACGTCATTGAAGTGTTTGCCTGTCCGTGTGACCATAAACAGAGTCAGCATGTTTCAGGCACACTGTGTCAGAGGAGCGTCCCGGATGCTTCTCTTTTGAGTCAAATCTTGTCACGAATCTAAAGTTAGCAAAAATATATGTGCCGTTTGTCACAGGTGCCATCTTAGCGATCGAATGTCGTAGCTGCCTCATGTTTAGTAGTTGGGAGAGAAGAGGCTAAACAGAAGCATCACCGTTGACCACCCCCCTGCTCCACCCACTTGCCTTCATTCCAACCCCAGCAAGAGGTCACTCGCTCAATAGCTATCAGTGGCGGAAGCCAATCTTTCCCTATAGACGGACCGCAGATCGTCAACAAATGCTTTTACGGTCCACAACGTACGCAAGCCATTTTAAACATTTTTTACATAGTCTACAGCTGACAGGGCGGCACAGTGGTTAGCACAGTTGCTTCTCCGCTCCAGGGTCCCAGGTTTGATTCCCAGCTCGGGGTCGCTGTCTGTGTGGAGTCTGCACGTTCTCCCCGTGTCTGCGTGGGTTTCCTCCGGGAGCTCCGGTTTCCTCCCACAGTCCAAAGACGTGCAGGTTAGGTGGATTGGCCATGCTAACTTGTCCCTTAGTGTCCAAAGGGATTGGGTGGGTTGCTGGGTACGGTACGGGACGCAGTTGTGGGCTTAATGGGGTTGCTCTTTCCAAGGGCTGGTGCAGGCTAAATGGGCCGAATGGCCTCCTGCTGCATTGTAAATTCTATGTCTATGTTCAAAACGGTGCCGTATAAATGCAAGATGTTGTTGTATCGCCTTATGAGTACCGTTGAAATGCCTTCCTGCCACCTGCACATCACCTTCTGTGGAAACAAGCTTTGATTTGAAGTGGGGGAGGGGAGGGGGGGGAGTGCGATATTGTCGACTGTGCTTACCGCAATTTTATCAGCAGGAACCGTGAGAGGCAGACTGAATTTCTTAGCGGGTCCTCGGCCAATGGGCAAATCCGATTTCAGGTCGCGCAGCGGGGAGGTGCTCTGGAAGGACGAGGTAATGGTACAGCTTGAGATGTTCAGCCTGTGTTTGCTCCAGTGCCTCAGTGGCTTTGAACGGAAATCAATACCATCTGCAAAACATTGCCATGATCACAGGATTGGTTGGAACACAAATCCTTCCCAGCTGAATTAAGGAAAAGTGTTCTGCGGGAATTCTTGTGTTTTGCCGAGGGAGCTAAAGGATTGAAGGGGAGAAGTTTCATTTGCTAAAATCTAGGGATAATTTACCTGATTGGTCATTTGGCCTCATTTTATGTGGAACTCTTTTCTGTCCAGGTCTCGGGTGCTGCACATTTTGTTTACTTAGCAGCCAGGATACCCTGGGAAAGTCAAATTTTTTTTTTAAATTGTGAATTCCTGATGCAAAATCAAGATCACTTAGACGTTTGGGGGAAGTTAAGAGTTGCCACCTGCTTCTAAGAGTGGAGTTATGGGGTGGGTCACTGTGCCAGTCTCACACTTGACCGTTTGACAATGACAAGCAGGTTAGGTGGATGGGCCGAATGGCCTCCTTCTGCACTGTAGGGATTCTGTGCATTCTATGGACAGATACCCTGCCCTTTATGGAAGCTTGTTTGCCAAGAGTAGGACCCCTGGCGGTAAGGAAGCTGACCTTGATGGTGGTTCTGGCCCGAAACAACCTCCCCTGTCTGACCAGAGGATCCATGAGAGGATGGGTTTCCAGACTGGACCCAGGGATGAGGGGTTTTTACGACAAGGTTAGGTTGGAGAAGCTGGGATGGTTTATCTTGGAGCAAAGGAGGTTGAGAGGAGATCTGGTACAAGATTATCACATGTTTAGATAACGTAAACAAAAACTATTCCCATGAGTGAATGGTATAATTGGGGGACGTGAATTGAACGTTTTGAGTAAGAGATAGGGGGGGGAATGTGAGCAGGTATATTTTTACCCAGCCAGTGGCAATAACCTGGAGCTCACTGCCTACAAGATTGTTGGAAGCGGAGATGATCAATTTCAAAAGGAAATTGGATGGGCACTTGAGGGAAATCATAGAATCATAGAATTTACAGTGCTGAAGGAGGCTATTCGGCCCATCGAGTCTGCACCGGCCCTTGAAAAAAGCACCCTACCTAAGGCCCTACTTCCACCCTATCCCTGTAACCCCACCTAACCTTTTTAACACTAAGGGACAATTTAGCATGGCCAATCCACCTAATCCGCACATCTTTGTACTGTGGGAGAAGACCGGAGAGGTCGGAGGAAACCCACGCAGACACGGTGAGAACGTGCAGACGCCGCACAGACAGTGACCCAAGCCGGGAATTGAACCTGGAGCTGTGGGGGAATGCGCAAGTGAATTGGACTGACTGGATTTAGCTACATCCAGAGAACTGGCATGGACCCGATGGGTTAAATGGCCTCCTTCTGTGCCTCAATGGCTCCTTAACTCCATGAGACCTGCCATTCACCTCACTACAAGGACCACCCCATCACATCACTATTGAAGATCTAATAGTCCAATGGGGAAGGTGTTATTTCAGATTGACCTGAGAGTTAATCCAGAGGTACCTGATGCCTGGAATCGTGAAGCCGATGACTGACGACAGTAATTAGAACTTGATCTGACTCATTTCACACAAAGGTCGGGATATTAAGCTGCAGAACACAAGGATGTAATATTACTAAGAGTGGTGACACTTCATTCCTTTGGTCATTAAGGATGAGGCATCATGGTGGTTGTTTTACTGAAACAGCGAACCAAAATCCTGAATTAAGCGTTTATTGATTGCGAGTTCAAATCCTGTGAGCTTAAGATCTGAATTCAGTTTTTAAAAATTCAGTACCAGTGGAGGCTTCAGTACAATTCAGTACAATTGCCGCTTTCAAAAAACTAAATACTAATGTCCTTCAAGGAAAGAAACATACTGTTTTGTCTGGGCTGGGTTAGGTGTGGACGCCAACTCTGCACCAATGTGGATGATTTTTCTCTGAGGTATTTCCCAGAGCTAATGTCCTCCAATAACATGGCTAATAGTTTATTTATTTCCTTCATGGGACATTGAAATCACCGGTCAGCCAGACCAGCATTTATTGCCCGCCCCTAATTGCCTTTGACCCGCGTGCAGAGGGCAACTAAGAATCAACCACATGGTCATGGTCCCCATCAGCAAGACTGTTTTTTCACAGGGCAGCACGGTAGCTAGCACTGTTGCTTCACAGTACCAGGGACCTGGGTTCGATTCCCGGCTTGGGTCACTGTCACTGGGTTAGCACACTGGGCTAAATCGCTGGCTTTGAAAGCAGACCAAGGCAGGCCAGCAGCACGGTTCAATTCCTGTACCAGCCTCCCCGAACAGACGCCGGAATGTGGCGACTAGGGGCTTTTTACTGAAGCCTACTTGTGACAATAAGCAATTTTCATTTCATTTCATTTTTCCGTGCGGAATCTGCACGTTCTCCCCTTGTCTGCGTGGGTTTCCTCCGGGTGCTCCGGTTTCCTCCCACAAGCCCCGAAAGGCGTGCTGTTAAGTGAATTGGACATTCTGAACTCTCCTTCTGTGTACCTGAACAGGCCCCTGAGTGTGGCGACTAGGGACTTTTCTTTTTTTTAAAATAAATTTAGAGTGTCCAATTATTTTTTTCCAATTAAGGGGCAATTTAATGTGGCCAGTCCACCTAGCCTGCACATCTTTGGGTTGTGGGGGTGAAACCCACGCAGACACGGGGAGTACTCCACACGGACAGTGACCCAAAGCCGGGATCGAACCTGGGACCTGAGCGCCGTGAGACCGCAGTGCTAACCACTGTGTCACCATGCTGCCCTGACTAGGGGGGATTTTCACAGTAACTTCATTGCAGTGTTAATGTAAGCCCACTTGTGACAATAAAGATTATTAATATTATTATATCCAGAATTGTAAATTGAATTTGAATTCTATGAGCTGACATGGTGGGATTTGAACCAATGGATGGGATTTTCCATCCCTTCCCGCTGGTGGGATCTTCTCGTCCTGCTAAAGGTGACCCCCTGCGGTGGGTCCCCCAATGGCCGACGGGAGAGCCATGCAAAACGCAGCAGACATCGGCGGGGCAGGAAGATCCCGTTGGCAGCCAATGCCGAAAAAGCATGCCCTGTTGGGGAGGGGGGTGAAATCTGGCCCAATGCCCCAGAGGATTAAGCTGAGCTTCTGCATTAGTTGTCCGGTAACGTTACCACCATCTCCCTCAGTAGCACTTCAAGGAGTTAACGCATCTTCGGATGTGCGGTGAAAAAAGGAATCGAATCACGCTTCATGTTATCACAATCAAGTTGTCCTATGTATGATGGCAACAGTCCTTTTATCGTTGTATTCTCTCATTGTGCTGTCAAACTGTTACCAACGGTTCGACACTTTCTCAAAATAACCCGGCATCGGCAATAAAAACATAAGAAATAGGAGCAAGAGTACACCAAATGGTTCTGCCTTTCAATACTGTGCTCCTGTCTCAACTCCACTTTCCTGCCTGTTCCCCAGATCTTTTGGTTCCCTGAGAAACCAGAATTACCAAGATTCACAATCCTTTGCGTGAAGAGGTTTCTCCTCATCTCAGTCCCGAACAATCAACCCATTGCCCTGATCTAGGTTCCCCCAGAGTCCACCCTGTCAAAGGTGCCAGCCTTGCCCAGGATGCTCCTTACACTGACAACGAATCATAAAGAAGAACCTCCCACTTCCACTTAGATGCCTCACATCATTAGCCAGACCTGACATGGCCGACTCAACGTGAGGATTTCTGGATGATATTTAGTCACTGCTTTCAAAAGGACTGGGTGGCACCTTGGTTGAGTCTGCCCCATGTCTGTCAGGAGCCTGGATTGAATCCAGCCCCAAGTGGCAGGGAGCAAGTGACGGTAAGCGCCTTGAGTGTAATGAGTTTGGATGGATTTAACCCGGTGTGTGTAGGCACACGGCAGAAAATTGCCTCAAATTACAAATTTCAAACATTCATTTTGCAAATGTCCCCTTTATGTTTGATGTGGAGATGCCGGCGTTGGACTGGGGTGAGCACAGTAAGAAGTCTTACAACACGGTAAGCAGCATGGTAGCATTGTGGATAGCACAATTGCTTCACAGCTCCAGGGTCCCAGGTTCGATTCCAGCTTGGGTCACTGACTGTGCGGAGTCTGCGCATCCTCCCCGTGTGTGCGTGGGTTTCCTCCCACAGTCCAAAAATTTGCAGGTTAGGTGGTTTGGCCATGATAAATTGCCCTTAGTGTCCAAAAATTGTCCTTAGTGTTGGGTGGGGTTACTGGGTTATGGGGATAGGGTGGAGGTGTTGACCTTGGGTAGGGTGCTCTTTCCAAGAGCCGGTGCAGACTCGATGGGCCGAATGGCCTCCTTCTGCACTGTAAATTCTATGAAAACCAGGTTAAAGTCCAACAGGTTTGTTTCAAACACTGCTCCTTCCTCAGGTGAATGAAGAGGTAGGTTCCAAAAACGTATATATATACATAGACAAAGTCAAAGATGCACGATGATACAAAATGTATCGTCTTGCATATTTGACTTTGTCCATATATATATGCTTATGGAACCTACCTCTTCATTCACCTGAGGAAGGAGCAGTGCTCGTAAACTACTGATTCGAAACAAACCTGTTGGACTTTAACCTGGTGTTGTATGTCTTATTACTGTGCCCTTTATGTTTGCAATACATTTTTACCTATTGTATTGTCCTGTAACATGCTCCCACATATATATGTTGCCCCACCTAGGTCTGTTCCTGTGTATGACATACATGCCCCCCCTCCGGTCCCCCACCCCGGCCCCTGTGTACATGGTCCTATGTATAATGATGCCCAGTATCTCTGATTACTGACTTAGTGATGCATTTAACCTTTCTCCTTTTACAAGTGAGGCACAGAGGGAAATGGGAAGATGCATTTGATTCCCTTGCTCTCAGCCCCACTCTCTGGAGACACAAGGCTGTCAAATTAGCAGTTTTATGATTGCTGTGCCTATTCAGTGGGAATTGGTCAGGATTGAAATGTCAAAACCCATTTCTCTGGCGATTATTAACAAATGTCAATGACTGAATGGTGACCTTCATTGCAATATCAGATGAAGTGTTCAAAGGTGCAGCATTGATCTAAAACCTCCGCGTCGTTAAGAGGGCAATAAGGGGGGTTTAAAAAGGAAACTGCAGGTTTTGAAATTGAAACATTGTTGAAATTCTAACATGAGTGTGGACTCACGCTGATTTTAACTGGCACTGTTAAGCCCATTGGCTGTGTAAATACATAGATACATACATGGAAGATAGGAGCAGGAGGAGGCCTTTTGGCCCTTCGAGCCTGCTCCACCATTCATCACGATCATGGCTGATCATCCAACCTCTATAGCCTAATCCTGCTTTCTCCCATAGCCTTTGATCCCATTCACTCCAAGTGCGATATGCAGCCGCCTCTTGAATACATTCAATGTTTTAGCATCAACTACTTCCTGTGGTAATGAATTCCACAGGCTCACCACTCTTTGGGTGAAGAAATGTCTCCTCATCTCTGTCCAAAATGGTTTACCCCGTATCCTCAGATACACCCATCATTGGTAACATCTTCCCTGCATCTGCTCTGTCTAGTCCTGTTGGAATTTTATAAGTCTCTATGAGATCCCCCTCTCATTCTTCTAGGCTATTCAACCATGAAAAAAAGAATGAACTTGCTTATATTGTATCTTTCACAAGCTCAGGCCAGCTCAAAGCCAATGAAGTACTTTATTTGCATCTACCATGATTGGAATGTAGGAAACATGGCGCCCCGCTTGTATAGACCTGGTCCCACCAACAACAATCAAGGTTTTGGTTGAGGAATTAATATTGGCCAGGACACTGGGGAGAGCACCCCTGCTCCTGGAGATCTTTTCTATCTGCTCAATGAGAGGCCAGACTTGGTTCACCTGAGAGGTGGCACTTCCAGCAGTGTAGCACTCTGTCAGTGCCACACACACACACACTGGAGTGTCAGCCGAGACGATCAAGTGCCTGAGGTGGGATTTGAACCCACCAACCTGCTGACTGAGAAGCACAAATGCTGCTGTTTGAGTCACGGCTGGCACCAGGAGGGAGAGGGCGAGGAGGAATCGTCGCTGATCCTGACATCCAAGTGTGCACATTGCAGCATGAGTCACAGAGATGGTATCAGAGAGAATCTGGGCTGACCTTCACTCCTTCCCCGCAGCAGGGGGGGGGGGGGCTCCGAGACCACTGTCCCTTTTCACTTGGTCGGGCTAAACCTGGAACGTCCTTGCCTCCTTAACCAGTGCTTTCCCCTTGCTTGGGGGAATCCTGGCTTCTGTCCAGGGGATATCCCTCCCCCACCACCAGTGAAAACTACATGCAGTTCTGGAAACTACCTCCTCAAATGTCAATAACAAACGCTTGGTAATTAACGAGCCTCACCAGTTTCACCAAGATAAATAATGTGTGATAGTCCTCCTTAATTGCCAGCTCACACTAACAAACAAAAGGAAGAGTTGCATTTATATCGCGCTTTTCATGACACCGACCGTCTCAAAGTGTGTTCCAGATAATACACTTCTGTGATAATACACTTCTGTTTTTGAAGTGTAGTCACTATTGTAATGCAGGAAAAGCAGCAGCTAATTTTTACACAGCAAGATCCCACAAACAGCAATGTGATCATGACCAGACGATCGCTCATCGTGATGTTAATTGAGGGATAAATACTGGCCAAGGCACTGGGGATAACTTGAAGATAAAAGCAAACTCCCAGAGAATAACTGCCCTGCTCCACTTCAAATCAGTGTCCATGGGATCTTTTACATCCACCTGAAAAGGCCGACAGGGCCTCAGTTTAATGTTCACGTCCAATAGGCAGTACCTCTGACAGTGTGGCACACCTGCAGTAGTGCACAGGGCTGCCAGTGTAGGTTTATATGCTCAGATGACTGCGAGGTGAATGTGCTGACCACTGGGCCATGGCTGATTCACGCCAATCCTTGACTTTCAATCCGACATTCGAGATTAAAGAAAAACCGACTGTACAGCTCGGAGCAAAACTGAGCCAGACTGGAGAGTGCGAGCCCCTGGCATCTGTGGGGTGGAGGGGCGGGGGGGGGGGGGGGGGGTGGGGGGGGGGGGGGGGGGGGGGGGGGGTCCCTGTGTTCGAGCTGAATGGAAATTCTCCAGCTAAGGCAGTGCAAAGCCTTTCTATCTCTGTCAGATGCCTCAACCTGCTATGTCCAGCGGTTTCTGTTCATGTGGCCAGCTAGATGGGGAAGCCACTGTTACAGCATAATTATTGATCGAGGTTTCCCATGTGCCACACTGTCAAGTAGCTTTTTGGGGCGGAGGGGGGGGGGGGGGGGGAGGAGCGAGAGGGGCTGGATACATTTCCTTAGTCCCTATGGACAAGGAAGGAAGGCCACTGGTTAGCCACAACCCACAATCCCGCTGTCACCTTCCCCTCGAAATCTACTCTCCAGCAGCTCTCCACGTAGCGCACAGTGGCTTCACAGCTCCCGGGTCCCAGGTTCGATTCCCTGCTGGGTCACTGTCTGTGTGGAGTCTGCATGTTCTCCCCGTGTCTGCGTGGGTTTCCTCCGGGTGCTCCGGTTTCCTCCCACAGTCCAAAGACGTGCAGGTTAGGTGGATTGGCCATGCTAAATTGCCCTTAGTGTCCACAAAGGTTAGGAGGGGTTATTGGGTTAGGGGGATAGGGTGGAAGTGAGGGCTTAAGTGGGTCGGTGCAGACTCGATGGGCTGAGTGGCCTCCTTCTGCATTGTATGTTCTATTATGTGGCTGGATTAAACAGGAACAGCCTCCTGTGGGAATGTGGGGATGGACCCCAGGGCTGGGAGATCGGAAATAAGAAGGCAGACCGAATTAGGTTTTAAACAGCATGGGCAGAGGGTCATAGAAAGTCCGAGTGAAATCAGTCAAGCAGCACGATTCCGTAAAGATTAACCAGTCCTGTTCATGCTGATGGACTGCATGTTGCGCTGGGCTACACAACCTGAACAACAGGTTCATATAAAACAGGTTCATATAAAACTAGGGTGGCACGGTGACACAGTGGTTAGCACCGCTGCCTCACAGCACCAGTGACCCGGGTTCAATTCCGGCCTTGGGTGAATACCTATGTGGAGTTTCCACATTCTCCCCGTGTCTGCTTTCCTCCGGGTGCTCCGGTTTCCTCCAAAGGTGTGCAGGTTAGGTGGTTTGGCCATGCTAAATTGCCCCTTTGGGTGGGGTTGCAGGAATAAGACGGGGGATTGGGCCTAAGTAGTGTGTGGCTTTTCGAAGGGCGGTGCAGACTCAATGGGCCGAATGGAGGGATTCTGTGATTCTTTGATCACTTTCTGGCAAATCTGCATATTAGAGTGAGACAGCTAGTCTCACTCTAATGTGCATTCCTGAGATCTATACAAGGCATGCATCTAAGCCTTGGAGACCTACACAAATGGGATGAGATGGAACGGCACTCGTCGGGGGCAGATGAGCCGGTCACCCACCTCCTTGTGGAATGTGCCTTTGCAAAGAAGGTCTGGAGAGAGATGCGGTGGTATTTGTCAAGATTCATCCCGAGCAGCTCTGTGACACAGGACTCTGTGCTCTACGGACTGTTTCCAGGGGACACACACCGAGACAAACATCAACTGCTGCTGGAAGGTCATCAACTCGGCGAAAGACGCTCTTTGGTCTGCCCGAAACTTGCTGATCTTCCAGTGCAAAGAATTGTCCTCGACCGAGTGTTGCAGACTGGCACATTCCAAGGTCCAGGACTACGTACTGAGGGACGCACTCAAGCTTGGGGCAGCTGCCGCCAAGGCGCAATGGGGAAAGGCCACTGTGTAAGGTCTGACCAGCAAATGTACACCGAGGGGTGGGTAACCGTGTAAAACCCCTCGGTCTGGGTCATTAACACTCCAATGTACAAAAGCATTGAAAGAAACACGACTATGTGAATACTTAAGAAAGAATTGTAAAGTAAACAGGGAAATAGTGGAATATCATCCCAATTGAATGCAAGAAAGTCAAGTGAATATGTAACTTTTTAAAAAATAAATTTAGATTACCCAATTATATTTTCCAATTAAGGGGCAATTTAGCGTGGCCAATCCACCTACTCTGCACATCGTTGGGTTGTGGGGACGAAACCCACGCAGACACGGGGAGAATGTGCAAACTCCACACGGACAGTGACCCAGAGCCGGGATCGAACCTGGGACCTCAGCGCCGTGAGGCAGTTGTGCTAACCACTAGGCCACCGTGCTGCCCGTGAATATGTAACTTTGATGGAAATGTACAGTCATAACAATTCGAAATGTTCTGTAATTTCTATTAGAGATTTTTATCAATAAAGTATATTTTTGGGAAATAAAACTCGGGATCTGCTAGGGGATTGGAGAAGCCCGGGTGCGTGCCCTCTGGGCTGAGTGACAACCTAGCAATGCTGGTACCACCTCGGCACCCTGGCACTGTCCGCTCTGAGTGACGGGCAACACCCGGCTAACCACACACTACGGGACTCTGTCTCCATTCAGGTAAATCACACTCAGTATCTCTGACGGTGCAGCACTCCCTCAGTACTGGCATGTCAGTCTTAATTTTTTTTTTTAAATTTAGATTAGCCAATTATTTTTTCCAATTAAGGGGCAATTTAGCATGGCCAATCCACCTACTCTGCACATTTTTGGGTTGTGGGGGCGAAACCCACGCAGACACGGGGGAGAACGTGCAAACTCCACACGGACAGTGACCCAGAGCCGGGATCGAACCTGGGACCTCAGCGCCGTGAGGCGGTTGTGCTAACCACTAGGTCACCGTGCTGCCCTATGTCAGTCTTAATTGTTGTGCCCAAGACCTGTCCAGCTCACCCTTGTTGGAAGTGAGTGTGTACGGGAGTTTAAATGTCCACCTCCTGAATCACCCTGTGATTGAGCAGCTTGCTGCCCATTCAGTGTCTAGACTCACAAATGGCCACAAAGTGTGACGGGAGTGCAGGATGTTCCCAATTTAAACGAAATAGATGTAATGCACTCACAAATATAAACTACTGTATCAGAGTCTTCCCTCGACTGAATGCTGCAGGGAAGTCTATTATATCACTGTTATTGTACAATATCAATCAGCGTGCATTTTCAAACAATGTGCAGTGCTAAAAATGTCCGTCGAGTTATACCTGGCTTGACTGATGTCACCCAAGCACATCATAGGCATATCACAAATGTTTCCACTGGGTGTTTCCTGAGCATCTCTGTCACATTCTCCTCATTTTTTCTGAAGAACTCACCAGACTAGAAAGTGATATTTATAGGCACATTGATAAAGAACTTCTCAGTATAGCCACTGAAATTAAAACAGTTCAGCCTTACGTTTGTGCCAGCAGCGTAGTCATTGAGATATCTGGTGGGTGATTGGAATTGTAAATCAGAAAAGCTCTTGCCGGACGACAGAGTTTACCCTTCTCGGCTTGACTTGTACTGGATAGATTATGTGAGCATCGTGAGGTACCATTGATGATGTGAATGTTATTGATGACGCACGTACTTTCAAGCTGTGGGCTCGACTTCAGAATTACTCCCATCTCGCTTGTTTGAATCTCTCCAATCTAACTTTAGCCCCGGTCGCAAGTAAACAGTATCAATCGAGATTACAACTGTGCCCAGTGTTGTCACCCTCCACTGCCGCAAACACTTATTTTTTATTAATTTATTCGTTCATGGGACGGGGGCCACCATTTATTGCCCATCCCTAATTGCCCTTGAACTGAGTGGCCGGCTGGGTCAGTTGAAGTATGGGACTGTGTATATAGCACTTCCCATAGAATCCCTGCAGTGCTTAAGGAGGCCATTTGGCCCATCGACTGTGCACCGACGGTCTGAAAGTGCACCCTGCCTAGGCCCACTCCCCTGCCCTACCCCAATAACCCGTAAGCCCACTTAACCTGCACATCTTTAGACACTAAGGGACAATTTAGCATGACCAATCCACCTAACCTGCACATCTTTGGGAGGAAACCGGAGCACCCGGAGGAAACCCATGCAGATAGAGGGAGAAAGTTCAAACTCCACACAGACAGTGACCCGAGGCCGGAATTGGACTCGTGTCCCTGGTGCAGTGAGGTAGCAGTGCTAAATACTGCCATAATGATGTGGTAAGAGAACCCATGACCGGGAGAGGAAGGTAGAATGTTCATGGCTTCAGCAGTGTAACAGCTCATCATGGACAGCTGGACATAGTTTGTTTGTATAATATACACCAGTTTGAACGTACCGACGTCTCAGTAATCATTCCAAAGCGAGACTAACCAGCATGCATCAGGAGGCATTCGCTCGGCTATTGTGTCCTCTGGAACTAGCCTATGAATTCCTTCTACCTTTCAACTTCCTTCTCTTCTTCCAGGAAGTTCCTCACAACTGGCTGTGGTTTACCATTTCCCTCTTGTTGATTGGTTTTGTCATACTGTACACACCTTAGCGACATGCGTTGAGTGTGAAAGAATTGAAAGCAGTTGGGGTGGTTGCTGACGACAGGAAACCAAATTCGTTCAATTGTAATTTTTGGTTTGGCGTCAGTTCACTAAAGAAGACTTGTAATGACACTAGACAGATAATAGGTCTGTAGGAATGTTAAGAGAAATTGTACAGCAGTTCATGATCCTATGTACTCTGGTTACCATACCTGATTGGAGTATAGGTATATGCCAAACAGATATTTCCAGTATGCCCCATCTGGAAGAATCTTATGCATTGTGGAATGGAAAGACATCGAACCACAGCCCTGACTTTCCCTCCCTTCCTGCCAGGGGCCATCCGCTCTCGCTTTACCCTCTTCATGGATGGGTCTGTGACCTGAGAGGCCTCAAGGAGTATGGAGGTCAGGCGGGGGTGTGAAGTGGCACTTGTTGTGACCACTAATAATCATTGGTCAGTCTCATGCACTTGGGTGAATGACTGAGTGCCTATGGTAGGTGCACTGCCTCATGGACTGGGCAAAGCGAGACATGGGTTCATTCCCCAGTTTGTGCTGTCTGCCGATCCCAGTTTTGGGGGGGACTGGGGGTGCAATAATTGTCTTCAATATCCGCAAGGGAAAAGGAGCAGACTCAGTGGGCATGTGTGTGTGTATGTGCGTGTAGGGGGTAACAACAAGCACTAAGTTTGGCTGTTGCCCTTCATAATCTGTTGACTATGACAGTATGGCCATACATAACAAATGGAATGTTTCAAAAAAGGTATTGGCGCTGGCATGTGTCAGGTAATGTTTCTGTGCTGCCCTCCCAGTCAATCTGCTAGGAATTATAAAATCATATTGCACAGGAGTCCATTCAGCCCATCATGCTTGTACCATTTATCGAACTGGCCCAATGTGCCCCCTGTTGCTTCAAATGTTTCTTTTTCGAGTGCATGGCAAGTTATTTATTGGAAGGTTCAATCCTTCCACCACAACCAACGAACAGTAGAGACCCGCGTGCCATCTACGAGATGCACTGCAGCAACTCATCAAGGTTCCTTCGACAGCACCTTCCAATTGCCATCTCGAAGGACACGAGCAGCAGATACCTGGGAACCCCACCACCTGGAGGGTCCCCTCCAAGTCACTCACCGTCCTGACTTTGAAATCGCCATTCCTTCACTGTCACTGGGGCAAAATCCTGCTCCTTCCCTAACAGCATGGTGGGTGTACCTACACCTCAGGGCCTGCAGTGGTTCTCACCACCACCTTCTCAAGGGCAACTAGGGATTCACAATAAATGTTGGACTAGCCAGCGACTCCCACATCCCATGAATTCATTTTTTCAAAAAAATGATCTGAACTTGCTTTCAAGACAACGCAGCCCCATACCATAACAACTCGCTGCGTAAATCATTTTCTAACCCACATTCTCCTCATCTCTCCCTGGCTTTTTGTTTTTCCTAATTAGCTTCAATCTGCATTCTCTGGTTGGCCAGCTTCCTGTCAGTAAAAAATGTCTCCCCCCCCACCTCTCCACTCGAGCAGAAGTCCTGTAGGAGGTGTGTACAGTTGGACGGAGATGAGAGCAATGTGCTGACTAACAGGCCGTCCCTACTTTATTTGCCTCCCTGCTGCAGTTCTGCCCCTCCAATGTGGCTGCTTGCTGCCAACCGCTGACAGAGGACAGCGTTAATCATTAAAAACCTGCTGGACTGATGACTGAATCTAATTAAAGACGGTCACTGCTCGGCCTCTATCAGAGAGCAGACCATTGACCGTAAAAAGCAGCGAAAGGAACAACATTGCAAAGGGGTTTGCAAATCTGTGTTGGACATATTCCAGGTCGGGTCACATGTTGGAATGAGCTAGCAAAAGCAAGAGAGCCCTGAATTTATACAGCGTTGTAATGTCTAATGATAACATCACATAGCCATTGCTCGCGCTGCTCACCACACTGAGGCTGCTTCACTATATCAGAACAAGAGGACAAGATTTCGCATTCAGCGTTTATTAAGAGAAATCCCTGTGATTGTTCCCCCAGGCTGCGAGGAGCAGTGCTCTCCGATTAATCCTGGCCTCTCCCGGACAGTATAGGGGAGATTGGCAGGCCTCACATCCAGGGGAGATTCCCTGCTGTGTTTTTACTATCTGGAAGCAAATGGTGTAGAATTGTTTTAGAGTTATGGGTCGCCCTTTTAGGACAGGAGAAATGTTTTCTCCCAGAATGCTGTGCGAGTGTGGAACTCTGCCTCAGAAGTTGGTGGAGGCAGGGCGATTGAATATTTAAAAAAATTAATTTAGAGTGCCCAATTCATTTTTTTTCAATTAAGGTGCAATTTAGCGTGGCCAATCTACTTACCTTGCACGTCTTTTGGGGTGTGGGGGTGAAACCCAAGCAAACACAGGAAGAATGTGCAAACACCACACTGACAGTGGCCCAGAGCCGGGATCGAACCCGGGACCTCGGCGACGTGAGGCAGCAGCACTAACCACTGCACTGCCCTGCTTGAATATTTTTAAGGCAAATTGGGGGAGATTGATTCTTGTTAGGCAATAAAATCAAAGATTATCAGGGGGAGATGGGAATGCAGAATTTGGATCGCAAACTGATACAGCAATGGCCTTATTGAACAACGGAGTGTCATAATATACACATCAGTATATAATGGTGCAGAGACACACCCTGACTGACACACTGCAAGACCAATCAACACACACAACACAGCAGCCAATCACCAGTTAGGGCACGCTCACTAGAAAGCCAGAGGGCACTAGTTTTCCCGCTCATTCGGGATGCAGCCTCTGAGACGGACAGAGCTCGCAGCTAGTAGCACAAACCTTCACCATGTGCTAACAGTTTAGACTGGTCAGGTTAGGCATAGGTCTTCAGTTAATCTAACATAGTGTCGGCCCACAGTGCAAGTATGCTCAACAGCTCTTAGCTTAATAAAATAGAGTTGTACTATTACAGGTGTTGGTAGCCTGTCTATGTTACTGCTAAGGTAAACGCAGTCTCCACAGATCCAGAGTACCCAACACATCACGGAGTAAGCTCAAGGGGCCGTGTGTTCGTATGGCTTAAACTGTCCGAACGTCACTGCGTGGCGAGTTCCCTATCTCGGTGTTCCAGCAGTGAATGGTGTAGGGAGGATGCTAGTCTCCCGCCGGTAGGATTGATTCCTCCAGGTGGTGATCACAGAGGAGAAAGAGAGGAACAACAAGCGAGAGCCCCCAGGATACTCCAGAGCTCACGACCGTCTTTTTTTTTGAAGTGTGGTCACTGTCGTACTGCAGGGAATGCAGCAGCCAATCTACGCACAGCAAGATCCCACGAGAAGCCGAGATATTGACACGGGGAGGACTGCCCTGCTCTTCTCCGAAATAATGGCATGGGATCCTGCACATTCGCCTGAGAGGGCAGACGGAGGTCTTGGTTTAATATGTCCCCCCTGAAAGATGGAACCTCTGATAGTGCGTGCTCCCACTGAAGTGCTGCCAGATGACTCCATGGTACTATTTTGAAGAGCCCTCCATTGTATCCTGCCCAATACTTACCTCTTCACCAACCCCGCTAAAAATAGATTGTCTAGTCATTACCGGATAGTTGTTTGTGGGATCTTGCTGTGTACAACTTGGCTGTCGTGTTTCCCATATTTCAAAAGTGCTTCATTGGCTGGAAGGCACTTTAGGATGTCCTGAGGTCATGAAAGATGCTGTATAATTATAAGTTCTTTATTCAGTAACCTTTTGTGTAGTTGCTAGTTGAAAAAGATAAAGGTTAGATTTTATAGCTCAGTTGTTAAGTATCTAAGGAAGGGTGTGCTGGCCTTGGAAAGGATCCAGAGGAGGTTCAGAAGAATGATTCCTGGAATGAATAGTATGAGGAGCGGTTGAGGACTAGACTTGTTGGAGGTTAGGAGGTTGAAGGGGGATCTTATTGAAACTTATAGGATACTGCGAGGCTTGGATAGAGTGGACGTGGAAAGGACGTTTCCACAAGTAGGAAAAACTAGAACCAGAGGGCACAATCTCAGACTAAAGGGACAATCCTTTAAAACAGAGATGATGAAGAATTTCTCCAACCAGAGGGTGGCGAATCTGTGGAACTCATTGCCGCAGAAGGCTGTGGAGGTCAAATCACTGAGTCTGTTTCAGACAGAGATAGATAGGTTCTTGATTAATAAGGGGTTATGGGGAAAAGGCAGGAGAATGGGGGTGAGAAAAATATCAGCCATGATTGAATGGCAGAGCAGACTCGATGGGCTGAATGGCCTAATTCTGCTTCTGTATATTGTGGTCTTATATTCAAGTGAAAGATTAATAGACTTTTGAATACTGAGAGAATTAAGGGATGGGGGACATTGTAGGAAGGTGAAGTTGAGGTTGAAGATCTGCCATAATCTAATTGAATAATGGAGCAAGCTCGACGGCCCGAATGGCCTGATCCTATTTTTCATGTTCCGAAAGTTGAAGGCAATATTGTTCCGGAGCTGACCACTAGGGGCCATCTGGCTTCTGGAACTGCCATTTTGTTTTTAGAATCATAGTTTTCTTGCCATATTGAAGACTCTGTCCCCCTTTCTGGTGGTTGACACTGGGTTGGATTCCCCAGGACGGATGGACTGTACCACGGACAGGTAATTCAGCGGGTGGGTTCTCGGCGTTGAGGGGATCCGGCGGAGTATGTCAGCAATCTCGCATACAGGACCGGGGGTGGGGGGGGGGGGGGGGGGGGGGGTGCACAGACTGGATTCAGGGTAGTTGGAGCAACAGCATTTGACATATTCAAAATGAAAGAAAGATGTTTGTTTAGATAGTACTTTTTTTTTAAATATAATTTTTATTGGAATTTTTTACAGAAAATATAAAACATAACGACAAACAATGAAATGCAACAAAATAACCCATAATAACCGTACCACGCCCAGACCGTATCGACGCATGTATCACATCCCCCCACCCCCCCACCCCCCAACCCCAATGAACAACAAAAGAACTTCAAAATAAATTTAAATTAAATAAACAAACATAGTCATCGTCCGCCCCCCCCCCACCTTTTCCCTCCCCCCCCCCACCTTTCCCCTCCCCCTTTCCCCCCCCCCCCCCCCGGGTTGCTGCTGCTACTGTGATAGTACTTTTTAACCACCGCTGGATGTCTCAAAACACTTTACAGCCAATGAAATACCTTTTGAAGTGTAGTCGCTGTTGCAATGCAGGAAATACAGCAGCCAATTTCCACACAGTAAACTCCTGAAAACAGCAGTGATAATGATCAGGTAACCTGGTCTTTGTGATGTTGATTGAAGCATAAATATTGGTTAGGACACTGGGGACAACTCATCTGTGCTTCTCCAAAATAGTCCCAGGGAGTCTGTCACAGCTACCTGGGCAGGTAGAGCTTCAATTGAACGTCCCTCCAACAGTGCTGTACTCCACTCCCTCACCGGAGTATTAGCCTCAATTTCTGTGTTTGTGACCTGGGGGCAAGGGGTGGACTTGAACCCAGCACCTTGTGATTGAGAGGTGAGAGTGCTACCCACTGAGCCACGGCTGACATTGTACAGAGTCAGCTATTTCTAAAACAACACACAACCTTAATAATTCCCAGTTTGTTTGATTTTATTTTTTATTTGTTTATTGGCTGTGAAGGGGTTTGGCTAGCTCAGTTGGCTGGACGGCTGGTTTTTGATGTGGAACGGCGTGGGTTCAATTCCCATACTAGCGAGGTTATTCATGAAGGCATCGCCCTCTCACCCTTGCCTCTTGCCTGAAGTGTGGTGGCCCTCAGGTTAAATTATCACCAGTCAGCTCAGTTTACATTGGGTGTGGGTTTATTGCCCATACCTAATTGCTCTTGAGCAGCTGGTGGTGAATCATAGAATCCGTATAGTGCAGAAGGAGGCCATTTGGCCCATCGAGCCTGCACTGGCTCTCTGAAAGAACACCCTAAATAGGCCCAATCCCCATAACTCCACCTAACCTTTGGACAATAAGGGGCAATTTAGAATCACCAATCCACCTAACCTGCACATCTTTGGTCGCTGGGAGGAAACAGGAGCACTCGGAGGAACTCACACAGATATTGGGAGAACGTGCAGACTCCACACAGACAGTGACCTGAGGTTGGAATTGACCCCGGGTCCCTGGCACTGTGAGGTAACTGTGCTGCCGCGCCACCCCAAAAGGCGTTCTTGAACCGCTGCAAATCCTTACGGCGTAGGTACATATGCAGCTCTTCTTCAATAAAGAACCCCCCCCCACCCATTAAGTCTGAATAGAATCGAGAGGGTGGCATGGTGGCGCAGTGGTTAGCACTACCGCCTCACACCGCCAAGGACCCGGGTTCGATCCCAGCCCCAGATCACTGTCCGTGTGGAGTTTGCACATTCTCTCCGTGTGTACATGGATCTCACCCTCACAACCCAAAGATGTGCAGGGTAGTAGGCGAATTGGGGCTGGTTTAGCTCACAGGGCTAAATCGCTGGCTTTTAAAGCAGGCCAGCAGCACGGTTCGATTCCCGTACCAGCCTCCCCGGACAGGCGACTAGGGGCTTTTCACAGTAACTTCATTGAAGCCTACTCGTGACAATAAGCGATTTTCATTTCATTTTTCATTTCAATCACCCCTTCATTGGAAGAAAGAATTGAATCCACTAAATTTATTTTTTCAAAAGACTGTATAGAATCCCTAGCGTGCAGAAGTAGGCCATTTGGCCCATCGGATCAGCACCTATCCTCCAAAAGAGCACTTCACCTCGGCCCAGTACCCCTCCCTATCCCTGTAACCCTACCTAACCTGCACACCCCTGGACACCAAGGGGCAATTTAGCGGGGGGGGGGGGGGGGCAATCCACCCAACCTGCGCATGTTCGGACTGTGGGAGGAAACCGGAGCACCCGGAGGAAACCCACGCAGACACGGGGTGAGTGGGGAGGAGAAAGTGCAAACTCCACACCGTCACCCGAGGTTGGAATTGTTGGATAGCAATGGACTGGTTTATTATTTTATAAATAAAATACAATCCAGTCCAGTGTGCCACGGTTGGAATTGAACCCAGGTCCGTGGCGCTGTGAGGCAGCGGTGTTAACCACGAATGGGTGGGTTGCATTGGACCTGTTTATTATTTTTTAATAAACTCCAGTCCAGTGTGTGTGCCACACAGTCACCCGAGGCGGGAATTGAACCCAGGTCCGTGGCGCTGTGAGGTACCAGTAACCACCGTGCCACGAATGGGTGGATTGCATTGGACTTGTTTATTATTTTTTAATAAACTCCAGTCCAGTGTCCCACACAGGCACCCGAGGCAGGAAATGGACCCGGGTCCCTGGCACTGTGAGATACCAGTAACCACCGTGCCACGAATGGGTGGATTGCAATGGACTTGTTTAAAATGTTGGTTTTAAGTCACTCCAGTCCAGTGTGTTGAGAATCCAGTCCTTTGCTGGGAGGCTGCACTCACTCAGCTGAACAATGCGGCTGACATCATGCCTGCCCGGGAGGGCTGGCGGGCGATCGCTGCCACATCCCATTTAATGCTGAGCCCCAGCGCGCAGGCTGCACAGAGCGAGCGGGGGAGGAGGAGGGCGCACACGGTACCGGGTGTGTCTGTAACAGAGCAGGGGCAGGATGATGATCTGAGCACCCCCCTACCTCCCGTTCTGACACATACTCACAGAGCCTTTCACACATGGTTCGCCTGATGTGGCCGGACTTGCAGAATGACTGCGAGGCGGGCGGCGGGCAGAAGAAGATGTTTGACGGCTCCCGGCGCGCCAGGAACATCTGGGACGGCGTGAGGCTGGAGGTGAGCGGGCAGCCCAGCCCTGTGATCCTTCACAGCTTCACCCAGCTGGACCCCGACCTGCCCCTCACCGAGGTAAGACCCTCCCTCCGTGCTGTGAGGGGCGATCACTGCTGTGTGCCATGGAGGAGTGAGTGATTGAGTGAACCCTGTTTGTTGATGTGCTGGTTTGTGTGGGGGAATGGAGAGGAGGTATGGGGACTATTCACAATCCCCCTCCCCCCCCCCCCCACCCAAAAAAAACAGACAAAAGTGCGTTTGCCAAATCCTCAGCGGAATGAGGAGACAGAATCAGATAGACGATGCAAAGACATCTGGACGCTCCTGTGTTATTGTTTTGTTGTTGTTGAATTCCCTCACATCACAGGACGATTACTATGGGAATGCAGGGACTGTGGTGTGTTCCACAATAAGAGGAGTTTCCCCCCACCCCCTCCCCTCTGTGCCACGAAACGAGGGGGGTGCTGACCAAGGTGTGTTTTATGAATATTGTTCCACCGTTTCATCTCACCCCTTTCTCCCCCCCCCCCCCCTCCCTGCCATCTGAGATGAGGAGATTGAGATCCACCTCTCTGGGGCTGAGGGAGCAGAACCTCCGGGAGGCCGGCCAGCGTTCTGGTTAAATCCCACCTCCCTTCATAACCCACAGCCCCCAAGATCAAACTGTCCTTGGGCTCCTCTACCAAGCAGCCAGACAGGGGCACCCCCCATCCTGATTCTCTGCCCCATGCGTTTGAAACCTTGTGTAGACAAAAAAAATGCTTGGAAATGTGAACTCCCTGAACAGATTCTGCCTGGAGTCTGTTTGGGGGTTATCATTGGAGAGAGAGAGAGAGAGGATTGGATTGTCTCCGCGCTGCCCTACTGCAACGTTGTGCGTTTCTTCTTACTTTTGTCAATGATCTTCCGAGCTTGCCGAGAGATTTATGTTTGCTTCCTCAGCTCAGTCAGGGCGATTTGATAACCATGTCCACATGTACATCACAGGAGTGTTGTGAGGACGTCAGTTTGACTCTGGGCTCTGACCCAGCAGGTTGAGGGGGAAGGCAGGTGAATGGGGATGAGAAACATATCAGCCATGATTGAATTGAGCAGACTCGATGGGCCGAATGGCCTAATTCTGCTCCTATGTCTGATGGAGATTGTGCAGTGCCTAAGCATGAAACTAATGTTAAGACCTTGACATAAGTGAATACGTTGGGGGGGGGGGGGGGGGGGGGCGCTACTGCCTGTTTTTGGATCATCAGCATTGAGGAAAACCAAGTCTATGGGTTCTCCCCCTTACCTGTCCCATCTAAAGATTTTGCTGACACAGTGACCTGATCTTCTCCGGTGAGCTGTCACTTGTCAGGTGTGCCAGGTCCACCTCGGGCCTCACTCTTCAACGTTAGGGACTGTTCCCTGTGTCTCTCACTGGCCTA
Source organism: Scyliorhinus canicula (assembly GCF_902713615.1). Classification (NCBI taxonomy): domain Eukaryota; kingdom Metazoa; phylum Chordata; class Chondrichthyes; order Carcharhiniformes; family Scyliorhinidae; genus Scyliorhinus; species Scyliorhinus canicula. The sequence goes on from NC_052166.1 coordinate 60,236,825, forward strand.
ACAGTGGGCGTCCACAAATTTGCCTTCACCACCCCAGTGATTGGTCTTCATTGACCTGCGGAGCAGGTCGGGCCACCCAGAGGGCGTGCTGACATCTCCCACGATCAGAGCTCAACCCCTGACATTGGCCACTTGGGTGAGGCCGCAGAGCCTTTGGGCCCCAGCAGGAGTTGGCATTGTCAGGAGAGATGGACAGAGAACTGGACAATAAAAACGTGAACGAGTGTGGCACCAAGTTATTCTGCTTTGTTAAAAGTGTGGATGGTTGATACCCATGAACCTGGCACCTCCATGTTGACATGAGAATGGCCAAAGTGATTTAGAAATTTCTTGTTTATTCAGAAAGAGAACTGACAGCCCTGGAGGTATGAGAAGCACACATGGATATATGTATGTGTGTATCCATGCTGTGCTTTTAGGGCAACACGGTAGTACAGTGGTTAGCATGGTTGCTTCACAGCGCCAGGGTTCAGGTTCAATTCCCAGCTTGGGTCACTGTCTGTGCGGAGTTTGCACGTTCCCCCCATGTCTGCATGGGTTTCCTCCGGGTGCTCCGGTTTCCTTCCACAGTCCAAAGATGTGCAGTTTAGGTGGATTGGCTATGCTAAATTGTCCTTCGTGTCCAATAAGGTTAAGTGGGGTTACGGGGATAGGGTGGAGGTGTGGGGCTTAAGTGAGGTGCTCTTTCCAAGGGCTGGTGCAGACTCGATGGGCCGAATGGCCTCCTTCTGCACTGTAAATTCTATGTCCTATGTGTTGGGGTGGTGGTGAGCTATCTTCTTGAACCACTGCAGTCCATGTGGTTAAGGTACACCCGCTGTGCTTTTAGGGAGGGAGCTCCAAGACTTTGACCCAGCGACAGTGAAGGAACAGCTGATATATTTCCAAGTTGTCAGGATGGTGACTGACTTGGGAGGGGAACATCTAGGTGGTGGTGTTCCCATAAATCTGCTTGTCCTTCTAGATGGCAGTGGTAAAGATTTCTGTAGTTTAAGGGTCTGGCATACAAAGTGTTAATGTGGGACTGCATACATTAATGCCCACACTGTAATGTAAAAGAAAACATGACCTGAGTCTAGAGGGCAGTCTTGTACTGGACTGAGACGTGTATAGATGCAAGCATGGAGACAGCTCCAGCTGAGACCTATATTATACATGTACATATATAGATATGAGTTGTTAAGACTTATTATGAACTATGCAAGATTCAGAACCTCTGTATGAGACCTATCAAAGTACACACAACATCTTATTACAGTTTTTGCAGTCTTTACTGATGAGGTTGAAGGAACATCAGCTTCTTAACCGCATTACATTCTTGGAAAGAGCATTGCCAGTTTTAATTTCTATGTTCCATGAGATGTAGTCAGGTATAATAAATGATTTAATTGCTAAATTTCTACCACCCAAAATAAATTCAAAACTGAATTAAGAACAACTCCTAAGCGAACAAATATACAACCCTTCAACAACGCAACATGGACGTGCCATGCCTTTCGTCACCTTCCCCACCATCCCTCCTGCTTAATTCTGCATCTCTCACTAGTGCCGTCGCCGAGTGTTCATTCTTTTTTAATGAGCTCAGATAACAACAACTTACATTTATGCAGCACCTTTGGCACAGCGAAACGTCCTGTGGAATCATTAGATAAATCAACATTGTTTAGATGACCCAGTGCCCCCTGCCTCTGCAACTGCGTAACCTTTTCCATCCCGCCTCACCCCACCCTGTGAACTCTCCACCCCTCCAATTCTGGTCTCTTGTGCATCCCCGATTTCCATCGCTCCGTCACCTGCCCATGGCGTGAGTTATTTTTGGTCCGATTAGATTCCTGTTGAGTGCCTTGGGGTGTTTAACACAGGTTATATACGGTAATTGAAAATCCTTGTTGTTGTTGTTGTTAAATGTGGAGGGGAATAATGGTAGAATGATACTGCACAGAAGGGGGCCATTTAGCCCTTTGGCCTGTGCTTGTTCTTTGAAAGAGCAACCCAATTAGCTCCACACTCTTCCCGTAGTCCTGCATATTTTCCCCTTGATAAGTTAAGATACAATTCCATGTTATTGAATCTACTTGCACCACCCTCTCAGACAGTGTCTCACTGCTCGTTAAAGGATTAGGATGTGGCAGCCAACGTTGTAGCTGTCCTGGCTCGGCAAGCATCTCCTCAGCCTCGCTATTGATAATGGGCTTTATCTTCCTGTTTATAGATTTGGTTGACTGGCGCACAGGCACGGTTACCCACCCAGAACATTGCCCGCCGATTCTGTTTTTGTTTCTTTGCATAAAACACGACTGTCTTCAGAGGACGAATGATTGGCTGGTCTTTGGCAAGCAGCCAACGCATTGAAGTAGAGGCCAATGTTTTAAACTGGTCATTCTCGGAATGTGGGCGAGGCTGACGAGTTCTCGGGCATTTGATGCCCGCCCTCAGTAAGATGGCTGAGGCTGGGGAGGGTGCGCCATCTAGGTTGGCACAACCCAGGTGGCCTGCTGGTTCACCTGAAATGAAAATCGCTTATTGTCACGAGTAGGCTTCAATGAAGTTACTGTGAAAAGCCCCTAGTCGCCACATTCCGGCGCCTGTCCGGGGAGGCTGCTACGGGAATCGAACCGTGCTGCTGGCCTGCCTTGGTCTGCTTTAAAAGCCAGCGATTTAGCCCAGTGAGTTAAACCTGCGCCTCAGGGGGTGTTCAAGAGTTTACCACACTTCTGTGGTAAAGTGTAAGGAGACGGGCAAGGGTGGTGGCTGGTGCCCATCATTGTACCAACTGCGTGCCATCATGTCAGGGCACAGATGACACAGTGCCCAGTAGGATATCCTCATTGCCCACACTTCAAAACAATGTTTTGAATGCAGTTGATATTTTTCTTCTTGCCAATTCCCCCTTTCCGCTCCACTTCACTTAAAGGTGCTCGTCCACGAGCGCCACCTGCCCAATGCTGGACCTTAGGCGTGAGTGTCAGCTGGCTATTTGGCCATGTAGGGCATCGCAGCAAAGTTTGCTCCTGCCCTCACTGCATATCTGCATACTGCATAAGTCACTTATAAGTCACTAGTTGATAATTAGCAGCCAAGAAACCTTGCTAATCATACTTCATTCCCCCCCCCCCCCCCCCCCCCCCCCCCCCTCGTCCTGGGGGAGTGGGGTGTGGCTGAGGCCAGGTTCTCAGCCTCGAGTGCTCAGAGTAAATCTGTACTCTTCCACCACTCCTACTGTCCCTCCGCTCTTCTCCGAAGCAGTGCCTTGGGATCTTTCACGGCCACCTCAAATCTTAACATCCCGGCCACAAGGCAGCACCTCCGACACTGCTGCACTCCCTCAGTCCTCGACTTCTCTGCTCAAGTCCTGGAGTGGGCGGCTTAAGGTTCAGGGAATTTCGCAAGTGGAAAAAAACCTTGGCAGTGGGAATGTACGGAAATGTAATCTTCTGTGCAGATGTTTTATTGAGTGTGGGGGGTTTCTTTTTTTGGCTTTGCTCAAGGACGTTCATGTTTAGAATAAAGGAAACGACAATACTGGGGAAACTGGCTCCAGGAGCCTTCAACAAAACTAATACCGACAACACAGGAGGAAGGTTTTCTCCTTTTGAATGATCTTCTTTGAGTTGCTGCGAGGAGGGAAGTCTCCTCTGAGATTGCCTGCTGCATAAATTAGTCAGTGACGGCTGATTTGCCACTCAGGGGCATCCATATCAATGCTCCCATCTCTTTCTTTTTCTTCTTCCTCTGAAGTCTGGTGCGGTCACCATTTCTCACCCAAGTTGCCCTTCTTCGTGTGTGGCACTCGGCCAGTGGGTATTGACAGCTATCGGCCATGGGGCAGGGGCGGAGGGGATGGGCAAGTTCCACCCTGCCATCATTTGAATCAATTGTTTTCAGCGACATTAGCTCGAGGGGTAAATATTGTCCAGGATGCCAGGAAGAGCTCTCTTCCAAACCGTGCTGTTGAGCTAGCAGGTGGGGACTCGGTTCGACAGTCCACCCAGAAGACGGCACTTCTGGGATTGCAGCACTCCCTCAGCACTGCACTGGAGTGTCAGCTTGGTTTAAGTGTTATGCCCCAGCAGAGACTTCAGGGATGGACAGTGGAGGTGGAATCAGTTAAGAAACAATGGAATGCTGTAGTGAGGAGCGAATGCACTTCCAGGATTGAAGTCTGTTATTATCTTGTGAACCTTTGAATTGATTTGAGATCTGTCAAGGATCATGGGGCTCTGTGTCTCGCATTGCCTCACAGTTACTTTGAAACAGAAGGAAACTTAATTAAACGCAGCCACTGAAAAGAAAACAAATCGGTTTGAGTGACAAGTTACCTTGCCGGGGCCGCACGGTAGCATTGTGGATAGCCCAATTGCTTCACAGCTCCAGGGTCCCAGGTTCGATTCCGGCTTGGGTCACTGTCTGTGCGGAGTCTGCACATCCTCCCCGTGTGTGCGTGGGTTTCCTCCGGGTGTTCCGGTTTCCTCCCACAGTCCAAAGATGTGCAAGTTAGGTGGATTGGCCATGATAAATTGCCCTTAGTGTTCAAAATTGCCCTTAGTGTTGGGTGGGGTTACTGGTTTATGGGGATAGGGTGGAGGTGTTGACCTTGGGTAGGGTGCTCTTCCAAGAGCCGGTGCAGACTCGAGGGGCCGAATGGCCTCCTTCTGCACTGTAAATTCTATGATAATCTATGATAATCTATGATATTGGACATAAATACGTTTGAACAGATCGCAGCCATACCTGTGCTGAATTCCTATTTGCTATCGTATCTGTGGGTGCGAGGCAGCATATGTAAATACAGTGGGTTTTCCTATAGGCCTCACAGCACCAGGGACCCGGGTTCGATTCTGGCCTTGGGTGACTGTGTGGAGTTTGCATGTACTCCCCATGTTTGGGTGGGCTTCCTCCCAGTGCACCGGTTTCCGCCCGCAGTCCAAAGATGTGCAGGTTAGGTGGATTGGTCATGCTAGATTGCCCCTCAGTGTCTAAGGATGTGCAGATTAGGTGGGGTTGCCAACTTGGGGGGGGTTGATCTAGTTGGGGTGCTGCTCCGAAGGGTCGATGCAGACTCAATGGGCCGAGTGGCCTCCCCCTTCACTGTAGGGATCCTGTGGCTTCCTCACCAATGAGATTGGCGGTGAGGTGGAACAAAATGAGGAAGTGCTGGATAAACCCAGCATCTATGGAGAAACAGGAGTTGATGTTTCAAACCCAGACGACTATTGTCTGTTTTCCCCTTTGAGTGGGGGAGAGCTGACTGGTGGTGATTTAACCTGAGGATCACCACACCTCAGGCGAGGGGCAAGGTTCAGAAGACGGGGCCTTCATGAATGACCTCAGTGGGTGCAGGAACTGAACCCACGCTGCTAGCCTCGTTCTGCATCAACCAGATCTACCCTCCCAGATGGACATAAAATATCCCATGACTCTGGTTTAAAGACGGTAAGGGGAGTTCTCCCCACAGGTCCAGAACAATATTTATCCCCTACCTGCATCACTAAAACAAGTCATCTGGCCAAGGTCGCATTGCTGTTTGTGGGATCTTGCTGTGCACAGGCAGTCCGACACTTCTAAAATGCTTAATTGGCTGCAAAAACTTTTTGGTCTACCCAAAGCCTAAATCACTGCTGCGTGTCTGCAAAAAAAAAACGGGAAAGAGGTTTGTCAAAGTCATTTTCATGAGGACCCGTGGACACCTGGTGCACAAGACTGTTTACCAAAAAATGACAGGCCCCCCCCCCCCCCCCCCCCCCCCCCCCTTTAAAAGACATTTCCAGAATCCTCAGAGCCTTCTAAACAATGCGGTGTGTGTTTGTGCTCGCCAATATGAACCTTGACCCTCCCAACCATAGAGAACTTACCCTGCTCTTCCTGTCCCTTCAATCAGTGAAACATTGACAACAAGCTAGATTCGGCCTGCAGTTAACAAGCACTCTGTTGCTGTTCAACCAGAAAGGAAATAACTGGAATGTGCGCAGAGATAATGGGCTTGAACAAATGAACTGTTTAACCTAAAATCCCGGCGCTGCAGATCCACCGCTGTGCTGGCTTGCAATTCAGAAAATAAATGATCCATAATGTCGAGTGCGTGGGGAATGGGAAAATGAATGCCGCCCTTGTGAGCATTGGTTCTGCCCTTGCTATCTCTTGAGTGTGTCAAAAGCTGGCCGCAGCCTGTTTTGACATTAAAGGAGCTCTTAAAGGAGCAGCGTCAGCAGCCTGTGGAGGAGAGCGGCAAAATGGAGAGAGCACAGGCAATGTACAGGTGAACATTGTGAGATCCAGATGGAGCTCAGCTCTCATACCCTTCCTACACACACACACACACACACACACACGTGACACACATGACACACATGACACAACTCACACATGCACAACACACACACGCCTCAAAATAACACGTTAATATGAAATGAAAATGGCTTACTGTGACAAGTAGGCTTCAAATGAAGTTACTGTGAAAAGCCCCTAGTTGCCACATTCCGGCACCTGTTTAGGGAGGCTGGTACAGGAATTGAACCGTGCTGCTGGCCTGCCTTGGTCTGCTTTCAAAGCCAGCGATTTAGCCCTGTGCTAAACCAGCCCCTCATAATATTCACTGCTCCCCCTGCAGCCCTACAGCCACACTCCCTCTCCCCGAGTCTCGCTTCATTAGAAAGTTATACAGCTTGAGACCCACCACTTCACATCAACTGTGGGATAAGGTGAGGAAACTGGTCTCCATGAACTACCAGTTTGAGATCTCTGACCTCCTCTAATTCTTCCCTCTTGTCTTTGCTCGCCACCCCCCCAATCCCACTGGGGGCCATGTTCCCAGCTGTCTGTGTCCTCTTGGCCCTGGAATTTCCATCCTCAACCCCATCACCTCCCACCCCTCTGAAAGCTTTTTAAAAAAGAAAAAAATTTAGAGTACTCAGTTATTTTTTTCCAATTAAGGGGCAATTTAGCGTGGCCAATCCACCAAATCTGCACATCTTTGGGTCGTGGGGGCGACACGGGGAGAATGTGCAAACTCCACACGGACAGTGACCCAGAGCCGGAATTCGAACCCGGGTCCTCAGCGCCGTAGGCAGCAGTGCTAACCACTACGCCACGTGCCGCCCTCTCTCAAAGCTTTCATCAAGCTTCTCCGTTTGCCTTTGACAGCTGCTCCTGCGAAGGGCGTTTCACTGTGCCAAAGGCGCTGTGCAAGTGTAAGTTGTTGTTGTCTGACCTCACCAAAAAGAATGAAACCTTGGCCGTGGCACTGAGGGTTTCCTGACACAACAGCGGAGCAGGAAGTGGGGTTGGAAGGGGAAGAAAAGAAATTCACTGTTAGGCCGGCCTCCAATCTCCACTCTCGGCGGGAGAGGGATGGGGAGAGAAAAATAGAGGGGGTTTGTCCTTGTGTTTGTGAGCGCCGATGGTTGAGGAAAGAAAAGAGGGATCTGTCCTTCCTTCATACTGCTGATTAACAAGCTGCTCATGTTTTGAGAAAGCTCCTTTCTTTCTCAGTATATTCGTGCCTGTTCCAGGGTGACTCAGTCACTGTATCTCATTGACACCAGCCTGTACTCCTCTGCTATAGAGAGGAGGAGAAAAACTGCAGCGTGATTACATTTCTTTCAGTGTCCCTGTATTTGGTTGAAAGCCTCGGCCTATTTGTCAGGCCTGTGCTGAACAAGATAACAATACATGATTGAGTGAATGTGTTTTTGAAAATCTGCTCTCATAGACCGGGTATTGTGTGTGGCAATTGGTGCAACCTATGAATGTCACTAGTCATGTGATCTTGAACTGGGTTTTGGCGAGTGTACAGGGATTACTGAGTGGCATCAAATTGTACATTAATAGTGCAATTGTGAATATGAATTTGTGACTTGCCAGCATTAGCATTCAGTAATTGAGAAGATCTATGACTCTTCACAGTGCCGCGGATACATTCAGACATCAGTGAGCTGCATTCATCTGAAAACCGGCTCTGGGATGAGATTATTTTTCTCTTGATGTTTTAGAGTTTTTGGGCTGCGATATTGCAGCAGCCCACAGAGATCATGTCCTCTTGCCTGTTTGCCTCGTCTCCTCATTAAATATATAAGGAGCACAGGCACGAAAATGTGTCTCTTACATTGGTTAAAGATGATGTGGAGATGCCGGCGTTGGGCTGGGGTGGGCACAGTAAGAAGCCTTACAACACCAGGTTAAAGTCCAACAGGTTTGTTTTGAATCACTAGCTTTCGGAGCGCAGCTCCTTCCTCAGGTGAATGAAGAGGTGGGTTCCGCAACCACATATGTAGACAAATTCAGTGATGCAAGATGATACTTTGAATATTCAAAGGATTGGTGGTGGGGAGGGGGGGGGGGGGGGGGTGATGGTGGTGGTGGCGGGGGGGGGGGGGGGGGGGGGAGGACGAAAAGCGTAACAGGAACCTAAAGATTGTCCTAGCTCCCCGACTGGGTCTGGGCTGCAGAGATCGAGAAAGGACGATTCTTGATCTTCGCTGGCTTAGCTGGAGAGGAAGATGGCGCCACTGTCATCTCTTGTGGTTCCCAAAAGTTCAAGGTAGCCGCGCATCTAAATGCTCAGTTGCTGGAGCTTCAGCGAATGTATTCCTCAGCTCATACCATGTGCTGCAGATTGACACACTCGATGTTAGTGCAGTGAGCAGTGCACACATACACATTGCACATTTACTTCCTAAATCATATTGGCATAATCTAACAATATAACAACCACGATTGATTTGAATGCTTCTGAGTTAGCAAATGGGCTTGTCCAACCGCCCAGGCTCCCATGCTGGAACATGCCTTATCCGAATATTGGGTGAAGAGCTCAGTTTGGATCGCTCACAGTCAGATTGTCTCCTGATGCTTGCCAGCTAAAGGAAATAATTTGCATTTGTATAGCAACTTGTGCAACCATCGACCGTCCCAAAATGTTTTACAGCCGATGGAGTAATTTTGAAGTGAAGTGTAATCATTGTTCTGATGTAGGAAACGTGGCAGCCAATTTGCGCACAGTAAGCTCCCACAAACAGCGATGCAGAAATGACCAGATCATCTGTTTCAGTGATGTGGACTGAGGGATAAATATTGGCCAGGACACGATGGATAACTGCCCTGCTCTTCTTCAAAACGGTTGCCACGGGATCCGCCTGAGGGCAAATATGGTGCAGGTTTTGCATTTCAGGCAGGATAAAAACGGCATCTTCAACAGTGCGCCCCCCCCCCCCCCCCCCCCCCGGGGGTGCTGCATCGGGGGCCAGATTGTTCCAGCCTTTCGCACTGGATGGATCTACTGGTCCCGCTGATGTGAACATGGATTTCAATGGCTCACGGTTGTCTGCTGAGGTCTCTGGACTTGAACCAGAGGTGAGAGAACTGCTGACTGAGCCAGGGCTGAGGCCAAGGCTCCCATGTGAAGACTGACTGACCCCATTATGTTGATATGGGGCTTGATTAGCTAGGTGGCTGGACTGTAGTACAGAACAATGACAACAATAAGGTTCATGCCCTGTGTCGGCTGCAGAAGCTCACAGAGGATTGCCCCCTGTCTTCCCCATACTTGATGCAGAGTGGCGCTCCTCAAGCACTTTGGCCAAAGGGCCTCCTTTTGTGCTTGAAAACGCTATGACTTGTCTCTTTCTGTAACATGGAGTGATGTTTATGGTCCCTCCTGGTCTATGGCTAATGACCTAACATGTACTGGGGAGTGGGTGGAACCTGTGGAGCAGAATCCCCAACAGAAAGAGGCCACCTCAGGTGATCATCATCATAGAATCCCTACAGTGCAGAAGGAGGCCATTTGGCCCATCGAGTCTGCACCAACCATGCACTCTAGCCATGTCCATCCCCGTAATCTAACCTGCACATCCCTGACACTAGGGGGCAATTTATCATGGTCAATCCAACGACCCCATACATCTTTGGATTGTGGGAGGAAACCGGAGCACCCGGAGGAAACCCACGCAGACACCGCGGGAACGTGCAAACTCCACGCAGACAGTGGCCCACGGCCGGAATTGAACCCTTGGTGCTGTGAGGCAGCAGTGTTAATGACTGTGCCGCGTATTAAACCTTGTGTATTAAACCTTGCATATAATAAAATTTATGTATTAAATCATGTGTTAAACCTGAATGCACCGTGATGAGGGGGAGGAACTGAGAAAGAAAATTGTACCAGAGATGAATTATACTGAAAGTCCGGGACTCCGAGAGTTTATAAGAGAAGGTGATTTAATGCAAGGTAAAGCAGCAATTTCGATGTACAATCTTTCCACAAACCTCACAACTTGTTATTATGGTTGTCTGAGGAATGTTGGACAGCAGGACTGTCTGCATCGTTCATTCCCGTGGCATAATCTGTTCTCGGCCTGGAAAAGACAGACAGCAGAACTGGGCTGTGTTTGCTCCAGGTTATGCAAACAATGGAATTGAACTTAATTGAAGGGTGTTTCGGGGTTCTTTGGAATTACTCTTCCAGAAAGTTCCCTGCCGCGGGTGCCAAAGGAACGTCTGGCCGACGACAGATGTGATTACCGTTCATATTTATTCATTGTGCTTGCCAAGATGAGGGGTGGCAGTGCTGGGAGGTAGTTTACTGTTTCCCCTTGGGCCAGCTAATAATGCCCGCGTCAAGCTCAGCGCCGATGGGGAGCAGGTATGCAGGGTACAGTTCTCTCCATGCCTCTTACTTCACTTTAAGCTCAGTCTCCAAATGATTGACAACAGAATTGGCCAGATCTTCTGTTTCTGTCGGAGATAGGGAGAGGTGACATGATCACCAAGAAGCTTGTTGCTTCTGCCGATGGAGTCAATCTCAGGCCTTATTTCTGTGATTCCCAAAAAATGGTCAATACAGAAAGGTCCGCGATAAACCCCCTGTACTGTGCTGGCTGCCTGATGCTCACAGGGGTGGGTGGTAGTTCAGGATATTGCTAATTATTTCAGAATCTTTGGACAGTGGAAGGGAAATGTTGACCCCGGGCATACTCCTCTGAACCCTTCACTGGTAATGCTCCCTCTCTCAGCTCGCACACATTGAATGACCGTTTGGTGGTGGCAAGGAGGTCTATTGATACCTCTGGAGTCCAGAGTGGCCACAAAGAAGGAGTTGGGGCGCTACCCTAATACCTGCCAGCCAATCTGGAGAATTAAACTGGAAAAGAATGTTTTCCGTTGACAGGAAATGGATGCTTAATTTTCTGTCGAAAAGATCGATTTGGGTGACAAATATTTATTGTAGCCATGATGTCTCATCTGGCAAGGTCTCAAGGGACTAAGATGTGAAGCAGTGACAGTACTTTCATTAAGGAAAGAAAACAAATGGGGATTCCCACAGTAACTTCATTGGAGTGTTAATGTGAGCCCACTTGTGACACTAATAAAGATTATTATTATTATGTATTTTCTTATGAGCTAAAGGTGTTGGATTAAATCTGTCACAAGTACGTGTTGTGTGTGTGTGTGTGTGCCTGTGTGTGAGACTGTGTATATTGTACATGCGTTTGTGCGCGTATGTCTCTGTGTTTGTACAGTGCTGAACGACTGAACGAATGGAAATTGTAACCACAGTTAAATCCTTCCATAAACTAAAGCAGGAAGGAATCCAGTAAATATCATCCTGCGTAATGTGCTTTCCAGAAATCTTCTGGTTCGCCAAATGCTGAGACACAGACAGATTGCATTTACACAGTGCCTCGTCACACCCTTGACAATTTTCTCAAAGCCCTCACATGAACTACCTTTGAAATGTAGCCGCTCTGATATCTATAACCGCAGCTGCCAGTTTGTGCACAGCAGGATCCCACACACGGGAAAGCAAGCTGACATTCTTGTGTGAGGGAATAATGCTCGCCAGGTCACTGGGCAAACTCTGCTCTCTTTTTTCGAATGGTGATATTAGAATCTTTTTTTTAAAAAAGCCGGTGGGGAGTCTTAGTTTAACATCAGATTGGAAGATGTTGGGGACCTGCGGCAATGACACTCTCTCAGCACTGCACTGAAGCACTGAGATGTGTGTTTAATGGAGTTTGCACATTCTCCCTGTGTCTGTGTGGCTCACACCCCCTCAATGTGCAGGATAGGTGAATCGGTTTAGCTCAGTTGACTGGACAGCTGGTTCATGATGCAGAACAAGGCCAGCAGCGCAGGTTCAATTCCCGTACCGGGTGAGGTTATTTATGAAAGTCCCGACTTCTCAACCTTGCCCCTTGCCTGAGATGTGGCGGCCCTCTGGTTAAATCACCACCAGTCAGCTCTCCCCCTTAAAAAGGAAAGCAGCCGTAGGTCATCGGGAGACTATGGCGACTTTACCTTTACCCTTGGTACCGCACTGGGAGCGTCAGTCTGAACCACGTGTAACCAGTCTATGTAAAGGCGCACGTGGTTCAAGAATTGCACCCTCCCTTCATCTCCAGGTTACCTTGGAGCAACTGGCATTGAGTCGTGAGCTCATGTGAAATGGCTCGGGGGGGGGGTGTTTAACTACTTGACGGGCACTGTGTCAATGCAAGTTCTTGTCCAGAGAAGTCTGCGAGCTGGTTACTCGGCCACTGTGCAATCATTTGTAAAACTGGGGAGAGCAGATACTGAGGCAGCAGCCGTGACACATCTTGGTGAGGGGAAACCCCGGTCACATGAAGCACGAGGACGGAGGGCAAAAATAAACGCAGTGACGGAAGGAGAAGTGGTATCTGTGGACAATGACATCCCAGAAATAGCCCCTTGGGGGGAGAATAAGGGGAAGTATTTTTGCCATTTCATCAACTCTCCGTGAAGCTGATTTAGTGGAAGTCCTTTATCGTCTCACGATTGTGTCAGACTTTAGCGAGCTGCAGAGACCCAACAGTCATCAAATTAGCAACCGCATGCACTTCTGAAATGTGAAAGTCCCAGTCATGGCACTCGTGCTGGTCAGCAGAACCAAAACTACGACAAAACCAAGAAATAAAAGAAAAATTGAAACTGCTCAGCTCACAGATTGCTTCCACGCTGTTTTCGTTTCCTTCTGAGGATATTGGTCATTCGGGTAATGGGGGCAATGCTGTGGGCTGACCTTCGCTATTTGTGAACAGTGGGAGACGGGAATGTTTGCGACCGCAGGGACTCAAAGCAAAACACGGAGACAAATGGTCTGTTAGCTTCTGTTACAAAAAGATTGATGTTTAGACTAGAATAGAATTCCTACAGCACTGAAGGAGGACATTTGGCCCATTGAGTCGGCACCAACCCTCTGAAAGAGCACCCCATCTAGGCCCACTCCTCTTCCCCCTAACCGTAACCCTACCTAACCTACACATTCTTGGACACTAAGGGGCAATTTAGCATGGCCAATTCACCTGACCTCGCACCTGTGGACTGTGGGAGGAAACCGGAGCACCTGGAAAAAACCCAAGCAAACACGGGGAGAAAGTGAAAACTCCACACAGACAGTCATCCGAGGCCAGAATTGAACCTGGGTCTCTGGTGCTGTGGTCTGTATCAGAGTAAAGAAGCCTTACTACAAGCAAACTGAGCATTGGTGCGCCTACACCTGGAGAGCTGTGTGCAGTTGGTCTGTTTGCCCAAGGAAGGATATACTTGTTCCAGAGAGTTAACACATGTTCATTAAACATGTTTCTGGGCTGAGGGGATTGTCCTATAAAAAGAGGATGAATAGATTAGGAGTGGGATTTTCCAGCCCTTCCCTCCAGCGGGATCTTCCCATCGTGCCGAAGTCGATGGAGATTTGAATGGCATTGCCACATCCATCACGGGAAAACCCGCCCCAGCATGGCCGGAAAACCCCAGCCCCGGTCTATATTCCCGGCAGTCGAGAGGAACGAGAGTTGGTCCAATTAAAATGTACCGAATCGTTCCTGTTTAGGACTCTGGACGTTTCACCATGTTAACGGTGCTGTAGAAATGCAACTTGTTCTTGTTGTCTTGGCTAACACAGCTGGCAGCAATAAGATAAACAGTCAGTCACTTTGTCTCTGGTGATACTGGTTGAGTAATAAATCTAACCCAGGCAGTTTCAAGTATTCTGATCATAGAGTGGGCATGTCGCTGCTGAATCCGATTATAACCTGTGTCACGTGCAGACACTTCCCAGAACCACTGGATAGATTAATGGAATCTTGGCCTTTATCTTGGGGAGTTGGACTATGAAAGTGAAGGCAGTGATGTTTCAGTTGTACAGGACCTTTTCGAACCCCACCTGGAATACTGCTTTCAAATATGAGGCACAACTCTTCGGGAAATTCATGGAAAAGGAAGTTGTCGTGTCTGCTGGTTCACTTGATGGTTGATCATAGAGGAGGAGGTTTGAGAGGCGATCGGACCCAACCTTTGCACTTACATTGGGTCCCTGGGCCAGTCAGTGGGAGGGAGTTTAGTGCAGGTTCACCAGAATGATATCGGGTGTCATAAACCTGACTTGAAGCCCCTTGAGAATAGAGGGTAAACCAACTTAGCTCACTCAGAGGGGGTTGCAAAAGTTTGTAGTTCTTTTATCTAAAGCGTATTACGATCCCATACAAAACCCCAACAGTGGCCGGGATACTGGACAAAACTCCCAATATTTTATTTTAATTTTGTATGACTGAGGAAAAGATACTTTGCTGCAGGAGTGTTTTCATGCAAAGTAGGGATATGGTATATTAAAACAAACTTTATTACTAACACAGTATTAAAATATCTTTCACATCACACAAGAAATTAACTTACACTTACTCCTTAAACAATGCTAATCAATACAGTGACACAATAACCCTTACCTGTTATCTTTATTCCCTCTCAAACAACAAAAATAACCCAACCCAGCTCTCAATCCACTTTTAAATACAGTTAGTACTCAGGAATATCTGCTTTCCTGAGATGTCTGGATAATCTATTTAGAGAAAGGGAGATCTTTTGACACTTCTTTAAAGAAAATACTTGAATCTTATCAGAATCGTACAGAAACTCTGGCTGGATTTTTTTCAGAAGCTACTTCTCAAGCTTGTTTCAGCTCACACAATCACATAATTCTGAGCTGCTTGGAAAGAAACTGCTAGTCTGTCTACAGACATATCTTTAACTGAACTGCAGTGAGAGCGGATGCTGGACTTATGCTCACATCTCAATCTAAAACTCAACTACCTGCTTTTCTGCAAAATGTCTAAAAATGTAACTCCTCCCATTAATTACATCATCTTACCAAGCTGAAACACGTCTAATTACCTCCACAGGGAACCCCCTTAATCCAAAAAAATCTCTTTTGGCCCAAGCTTTTATGATGCCTTAATTGCACCTCTGGCTCCAAAAAACCTTTCAAACCAGGATTCTTTAAAAGTGATACAGCAGCGGTCACACACACACTAACCCAGGCTTTTAAGCCTGACTACACCAAATGCATATAGTACAATATATCTGAAATCCTTCCATTCATCACAAGGGTTATGAATGCAAAGACCCCAGAGAGGTCCCATTGATGGAAGGGTTGAGAATCAGAAGATTCAGGTCTAAGATGATTGGCGAAAGAGACAAAAGTAACCTGGGCAAAAGCGTTTTAACGCAATGAGTGTTTAGGATCTGGAATGCACTGCCTGAGAGGGTGGCAGGGGCTGATTCAATGATGGCCTTTAAAAGGCAACTGGATAAGCAGCTGAAGGGAAAAAAGTTGCAGTGGAATGAGACTAGTTAAATTCCTCTTGAAAAGAGCTGGCACTGACGTAATGGGCCAAATGGGCTTCTTCTATGCTGTAACCAATCTTTGTGAAGGAGGTTATACTGTCGCCATGTCTGCTTGTTCGGTTGGTTGTTAAAGATCAAAAAGGGCTTGGAGTGGCGATTCAACCCCTGCACTCGCATTGAAACCTGCAGCCACTCAATGGCCACGAGAGGATTTCAGGGAAAACAGATCTACTCAATGTTAACAGCTAATTGCTTTGCCAATGATTTCTACAGTTCCTCATGCAAACTGGCCTTTTCACGATCTATATGTGCAGAGTTTTTTTTGATGAGTACCCAATGATTTTTTTTCCCAATTAAGGGGCAATTTAGCGTGGCCAATCCATCTAACCTGCACATCTTTGGGGGTGAAGCCCACGCAGACACGGGGAGAATGCGCAAACTCCACACGGACAGTGACCCAGAGCCGGTATTCGAACCTGAGTCCTCAGCGCCGCAGTCCCAGTGCTAACCACTGTGCCACACGCCGCCCTTAATGTGTGCGGCGTTGATGCCATAGCAAGTCTAGAATTATACAGCACACAATGAGACCATTCGACCCGTCCTGCCTCTTCTTTTTCGGGCTATTGCTCTCACTCCTTCGCTCTTTCCTCCAAACCTTGCAATCCTTTCCCTCCTTCAAGTATTTATTCAATTCCCTCTTGGAAGTTATTATTGAATCTTCTTCCCAGTTTCCTTTGAGGTAGTAGAGCTTTCCAGACTAAAGTAATTTCCTGTGTAAAACAATAAATACATCTCTGCACCTCGGGCTCTAGTTCCTTTGTGGCGAGGCGGTGTTTATTATCATTGCCGAGTAAAGTGTAGAGGCTTTAAACCGGACCTCTGCACAGGGCTTCCTGTAAGACAAAACAGCACAATTAAGAGCTGGGAGTTTCCCACAGCGTCCTCGATTAGATTCACCTCTCCGCTCGTATCACCAGAGCCACATTAACTGGTTATCTCAGTGACAGTAGTGGGAAATACCAGGCGGAGGGGTGCTTGCTGTTTTTTCCGAGATAACAGAAGCTGGACTGTACACGTGACTCACAGTGCGAGATGTTTCGGTGATTCAATGTGCAAAGGGCTGTTTAGCTCACTGGGCTAAATCGCTGGCTTTGAAAGCAGACCAAGGCCAGCCTGCAGCACGGTTCGATTCCCGTAACGGCCTCCCCGAACAGGTGCTGGAATGTGGCGACTAGGAGATTTTCACAGTAACTTCATTTGAAGCCTACTTGTGACAATAAGCCATTTTCATTTCATTTCAATGTTCAGTTCAATAGGTTCACCTGCCAGTGAAGTCCAGTCCTGTTTTTTATTACAGACTGTGTGCACGGTTTAGCGAACTCTTCATTTGTGTGTGAAGGAAAGGGCAGAATAGAAGAGAGACTGCTCTCCGGACTGTGCAGAGTCAGTCCTCTCAGAAAGAAGAAGCTCCTTTAACTGTTGACGGGTTTCGCACAAATAGCACCCATTCTAAATAGAAGTAGGGCCAAGCGCTGAATGCAGATGTCATGCACTCGTCTCTGGGTGCACCCGTGCATACTGCAACGTGCATTTACATAGTGCCTTTAGCTCTGCCGCTCCTTTCTCCCGTAGACCTACAATTTCCTCCCCTTCAGCTGCCTATCTGATTTGCCTTTGAAAGCCGTCATTGAATCCGCCTCCACCACACCCTCAGGCTGCGCACCCCGGGCTGCATTCTCCAAAAATGGGGCTATGTCGCCACATCGTCGTAAAAACGCTGGCGTTTCACTCTTGACTTTCCTTAAAAAAAGTCAAGAGCGATTCACTTACCTGTCGGGGGCTGGCAGGGCCCTGGAGTGCTTCTCGCAGCTCTGGCTGCGGATAGGGGTCGGGGGTCCGCGCATGTGGATGGTGGCGGCCTGCAGGAGGTGCGCCGTGCGCCATGGCAGACTCAGACCGCGGACCGACGTCGACAATGTAGGCACTCCCGAGATGGTGTGGGCCCGCGGATCCGAGCAGCCCGATCGCTGCCCTGCCGCCCATGAGGTCCCCTTGGTGCTCGATCCCCCTGCCCCCCCACCAGGGCGGCCGCGGACTGAGTCCGCAGCCGTCACCCCAGGTTCCAGACCGGCAATACGTGGTTAGAACCATGCCGTCGGGAACTCGGTCGGTTTTGCCCAGGGAATCATCGGGGGGGGGGGGGGGGGGGGGGAGGAATGTCAATCTGTCAATGGCCCCGCGTAATCCGCGCGCCAACGATTCCCTGGGGACCGGAAAATCATGGGATCGGTGGCCGGCACGATTCGTGCGTAAATATCGATTCTCCGTCCCCGCGCCAAACGCGATTTGGGCGCGGGGCCGCGGAGACTCCAGCCCTCCATATCCCAGCCACCCGCTGCACAATGGCCGTTCATCCTCATGCCACCCCTGCCTCTTCTGCCAATCACCCCAAATCGACGCCCTCTTGTTCTTGGCCCCTCTGCCAACGGGAACAACATCTCTCTATCCACTCTGTTCCAACCCCTCATGGTTATTAATATAGAAACATATATTCGGACCAGATCAATGTGTAAGGAACAAATTTTAAAATAATTGTCAAAAGGAAAGATTAAAAACATCCTTTCCACAAGAAGAATCCACCCAGGACCTATAAAACGTACAAATTGGGACTCGGCGAGATGTGAGTGAAGTTGGCAAGGCTGCATTTATTCAACAACATGAGTAATAGCCACACCCCCTTCAGTGCTGGGTATTTACATTTTGTAACAACTGTCCTGCAGTATCCAGGTAATCGCACATTCCCGATAAGCTGAATCATCCGCTGAATATCCATCTACAGCAAACATCATGTAGGACCAGAGAAAAGTTATGGTGCAGAATGAGGCCATTCGGACCCTTGTGTTGGCACTGTCCAAAAGAAGTGAAAAAAAACCAAAACCAGCCCGCTCATTTTAAAAATCATTTAGAGTACCCAATTATTTTTTTACCAATTTAGTGTGGCTACTCCACCTACCCTGCACATCTTTCTTTGAGTTGTGGGGGTGAGACCCACGCAGACATGGGGAGAATGTGCAAACTCTACACGGGGGCCAGGATTGAACCCGGATCCTCGGCGCTGTGAGGCAGCAGTGCTAACCACCATGCCTCCCTCCCAGCTGCTCATTTTAATCCCACTTTCCAGGACCTAGTCCGTAACCTTTCAGATACAGGTCCAGGTACTTTTTTAAATGAGTTGACATGAAGATTAAGGAATAAATACTGACATACAGTGAGAGCTCATTGATGTTTGACTGAAAGTACCCACACTGCTCACCAGTGCACAGCAGGCCGGGTTTCAGATTGCGGTGCTAGGCACCATCCCTAAATCTCATCCATTTGTACAAAAGTTCATAGTTACACCCTCCCCCACCCACCCCCTCCTCTAGCCTACTTCTCCTGAAAAGTTTAACGGTGAAATTTGGTCAATTGATACAACACAAAAAGTCTCGGACTCCCCTGTCTTTCGCATACTGAGTAAAAGCAATGTGATTTGCAGACAGTCCCTTATTGTGGTGATGTTCCCAGGTGAATGAGAGGAGAGGCAAGGAAGTGTTTATTGTGTATGGAGTTCTGAAGGGTTAGTTCATCATTGTTTATTTGAACAGGTTTCATTACGAATTGGTTGACCCAGCATGTATTGTTGCAACTGGAATGCCTACTGTTTGGCAAATTAAATTGATGGCTAAACCTCCAGGTATTGGTCCAGTCGCAGTTAGCAACCCTACTCCAATTGGGACACCGGTCCTATGATGTTCGCAGCCCTTCGTACCGCATCTACGTAGCCAGTCTTCATCAGTGACCTTGCTTATTGCTGGTGACCTAGTAACAGAAGACATCCTAACCAAGCCTCATCTCGCCCTTCCTCGAAACCCTGCAGACTCCAGGAATAGGATCAGGCCTGTGTCCCCAAAGGGGAGATGGTGGCGTAGTGGTAATATCACTGAAATAGTAATGGAGAGTCCCAGGAAATATGCCCTGGGGACCTGTTCCGAATCTCACCCTGGCAGATGGTGAAATATGAAGTTTTTTTAAAAGTCTGATGTTGACCATGAAGCCATTGTCAGAAAAACCCCAGCTGGCTCACTGATGTCTTTTTGGGAAGGACGTCTGCCAGGTATAATCTGCGTCTTTATCAATTGGCCGCTCATTGGCCAGTCGGTGTGAAATCGCGTTCTGTAGGCTGAACACGGCCAGAAGCCGCCGAGTGCACGCGCGCAATGGACAAAGAATTCAGGCCCTTCTGGCTGTGCTGTTAGAAAGGGAGTTCCGGGGCAGCACGGTGGCCTAGTGGTTAGCACAACCGCCTCACGGCGCTGAGGTCCCAGGTTCGATCCCGGCTCTGGGTCACTGTCCGTGTGGAGTTTGCACATTCTCCCCGTGTCTGCGTGGGTTTCGCCCCCACAACCCAAAAATGTGCAGAGTAGGTGGATTGGCCACGCTAAATTGTCCCTTAATTAGAAAAAATAATTGGCTAATCTAAATTTTAAAAAAAAGGAAAAAAAAAAAAAGAAAGGGAGTTCCAGGGTTTTGACAGAGTTACAGTTCCAGGCCAGGGTGGTGAATGCCTTGGAGGGGAACTTGCAGGTGGTGGTATGTTGCCCTGGTCCTCCTAGGTAGCAGAGGTCGTGGGTTTGAAAGGTGAGTTGCTTGATGAGTTGCTGCAGTACATCTTGTAAATGGTTCACAAACTGCTGCCCTGCGCATCGATGATGGGGGGGGGGGGGGAGCGAACTTTTAAGGTGGTGGATGGGGTACCAATCACGTGGACTGTTCTGAGCTGGATGAGTGTTTCTGGAGCCGCTCACCCAGGCGAGTGGGGAGTATCAGACCCTGCCTTGTCGATGCTAGTCTTATTTAGTGTTGTACCAGCATTGCTTTGGAATGATGTTGTGGTGTGCTAATTAGGTGTGAGGGGCAATGGTGGTGTCATGGTAACGTGACTAGCCTGGTAACCCGACGGCTAATGTTCTGGCGACACAGGTTCAAATCCCAGCACAGCAGCTGGTAGAATATAAATGCACTTAATAAATTTGGGAATAACAACGTTAATGTCAGTAATGGTGGCTGTGACAATTGCCTCCGATTGTTGTTAAAAACCCATCTGGCTCACTGTTGGGGAAGGAAATCTGCCGTCCTTACCCGGTCTGGCCTACATGTGACTCCAGACCCACAGCAATTGGGTTGACTCTGAAATGGCCGAGTAAGCCACTCTTTTCAATGGTAAATAGGGATGGGTAACAAATGCAGGCAAGATTTGCCCAGCAATGCCTGTATCCCATGAAAGAGTACAAAGAACTGGAACCTCACATGGCTAAGACTTTAATCCATGTTCCCATTAGCTTACCTGTATCTCAAGTTAACAATAGCAGCAGGTCACAGCGTTCTGATTTAGCAGTTGGCCACCAATTGCACCCTGAACAAGCGGTGTGTTTTCTTTTCAAATCCTCCAGCACCCATGACATTCAAATCGGGCGAAAACAAGAAGAGGCGAGGCACAAACGTAACTGAGTTGCCCAAGGCTTCACGGGCCGGCGTGCTATTCGGGGAAATCACACTCACCGCCTTATTTCCTTTCCAGAGCGCTGCGCAGGAGATTGGCGAGGAGACCGAAGATGGCGCCATTTACACGATAACGCTCAGGAAAATTCAGTCGCACCAGGCAGCCAGCAAAGGGCAGCGAAGGCTTGGGGTAAGCAGCGGTCAGAGATGGAAAAACCACACCGAGCCCTGCAGGTCACCTTCAGTGACCTTCCTCCACCTTTTCCTTTTTCTTTCTTACATTCCCCCATTCCCGTCCGTGTCTTTTCAATGCAGTTGGCATTGTTTCATATTTTGATATAACGTCTGCATTAAATTTGAAAGCTTTGAAAGAACAATGTTTTCATACTGCCGTGCAAAACCTTGAGACCTGCCCAAGTGCTTTACAGCGAATCAAGCACTTTTCTGGCACTCTTGTAATGCGGGGAATGTGGCAGCCAATTTATGCACAGCAAGACCCCAAAGGCAGCAATGAAATTAACGACCAGATAGTCTATTTGTAGCTGTGTTTGAGGGATAAACATTGGCTTGGAAACTGGGAAGACACCCCTTCCCTTCTCCGAATAATGCCTCAAAATCTAGTGCGCCCCCCTAGTGCCTCGGTTTAACCTGATTTTTTTTTTTAACAAACAATTTTATTGAGGTATTTTTCTGCATCAGCAGGCCCGCCATTTACACGATAACGCTCAGGAAACTTTGTGTGGCATCAGCTCCCTCAGCCCCCTCCGGGAGGCCGATGATCCTCAGGTTTTGTCTTCGGGCTCTATTTTCCAGCTCCTCTACTCTGTCCAGCAGTCTTCTCTGCCTCTCCTTCAACCCGTCGACTTCTAGCGCCGCAATCGTCTGCGCATCCGCCTGCTCCTCCACCGCCTCTCCCAGCTCCTTAACTTTTTCGTTCTGGGCATCCAGCCTCAGGTTCAGCTGGTCCACTGCCTTCTCAGGTGGATGTGGGCGATTCGGTGGTACAATTCCAGATGAGAGTGGGAGAGTTGGTCTTGGCCAACTTTTAATCCTCCAACCCACACCCGAAACAGTTTACCTGGTCATTAACAGTTCACCCCGTCATTATCCACAGGCTGGCTGTGCGAGCTTGCTTTGCCCAAATTGGTTGACGTATTTCCTGTATTACAACAGAGGCCGCACTTCATTAATTGCTTCTTTAGCTGTAAAGCACTTTAGGATGTCCAGTCATTACCACAGACCCATTTGAGATTTGCTCCCTCAGAACGGTTGAATATGAAGCGTTATTGGTTATTATTCAACCACTCCCTGGATAAACCCCGCCTGAGTCATCGAGGGAGCTTCTTTTCGGCTACTAATAATTTTGTTGTTGCTTGTGCTGTACAACAATGGACAAGAAGCTCACATTGTACCAGATTACCAGGACAACAAGGAGAACAGGATGCTCAGATTGTTCTCTCTATGTGTTCAGAAGCAGAATGTCCTACCCACAGCTGAGCTGTCTCTAAACCTGACAACCACGGCGCTCACGACGTGCACTTTTCCTTCTTTCCCAGATGGACAGTGAGTCGGCGATGAACTTGTACGAAACGTGTAAGGTGCGGACCATCAAGGCGGGGACCCTGGAGAAGCTCGTGGAGTACCTGGTGTCTGCCTTCAAAGGCAACGACACCACCTACGTCACCATCTTCCTCTGCACCTACCGGGCCTTCGCGTCGACCAAACAAGTGTTAGACCTGCTGCTCAACAGGTAACGGCCACAGAGGCGGACAGGGGCAGACACCAGAACTGACAGACTTAACCTACCGGGGAACACTGAACACACAGGAGTTCTAATCACTAGGAAAGTGAACGCTGAGGGGGGGACTTGACAGCAGTCTTCAAGATTATGGAGAGGTTTGACAGGGTGGACCCAGAAAGATTGTTAACACTTGCTGGGGAGACCAGAACTAGGGGCCATCAATATAAGATTGTCACGAATAAATCCGAACTTCTTTACCCAGCAATTGGGTCAGGGTGTGGAACTTGCTACCACTAGGAGTAATTGAGGCAGAAAGCATGAAAGATATGCCAGACAAAGACTCGACGGAACGGGATATGCTGGAAGGCTTGTGTGGCATATAAAGGCCAGAATTGGGCCGAATGGCCTGTTTCTGTGGTGCGCATTCTTTGTTAACAGCTTGTCACACTGAGTTGCTCAAAGTGACTTATTTGGTAAATAGGGTGATGAGAGACATGGGAGACGGAGGAAGTTTAATATTCCTGCGGTGGTGGGGGGGAGAAGGAAAATACCATTAGCCAGGGTTCCCCTTTAGGTTGTCTCAGTTCTCGCATGAAACTTGTCACTTTGGGTGAGTTATCATGTGGTGGGACTATACCCTGGAAATGTCAATGACACCCTCCCCCACCCCATGTCCTGGACAGACCAACCCAGTTTGGTCATGGGCTGGATTTTGAGATCTTTGGGACCTGAGTGACTCATAGCCGCAACCACCCAGCACCAAAAAACATACAGACCGACTCAGAAACCAGACTGACAGGATCGAGAATGCTGCTGCTCTTTTCAGACAACCCTGATTCCTCCGTTATAATCCCTCTCTCGTCTCCTACAGGTATGGAAACCCACATCAGGTGAATGGAGATGTATCCAAACTCACGGCAGAAGACAGGGTGCAATTGAAAAAGTAAGGGCTTCTTCTGCTGGCAATTCCTGCGAAAGCCGTTGTGATGCCCCAAATGTTGAGTAACGAGTGTGTTATGCCGTAGCGGATTCCTAAAGGGACAGTGCCTCCAGATTCTGATCTTTTATGTCTGGGAAGTGTGATGCATCTTGCCTTGTGACAACAGCTTCCATTCCGTTCCACGTTTTCACTTTGACAGGAGGCAACCTGCCAAGGTGATTCGATGCCTGTCGCACGCTTTGCAGAATTTTGGAAGCTATTTGTGTCGAATTGACCTTTGGACGTAAATAAAGAGCGCAGGCATTAAGAGCAGGGGTTGGCCTAAAGGTAGATGGATGTCCTGAAAATTGGGCTTTGTTTACCGTTGGGACAGAAATAAAGACCTCAAGGTCTTCCTTAGGAGAGTTATTAGGGTAGACTCCATGAAAGAGTGTACTGTAGTTACTTTGTGGAAGGGAAGAACATGATGAATCAAATGGGCTTCCTTACCCCCCCCGCCCGCCAGGACCCCTGTACAACCTTTCCTTTGCCACCTAGAAATTGGAGTTATGGTGCACATCTTAATTGGAGGTATGGTAGAAACCATCCCTAGCCCATTGCAGAGTGTTTACCAACCTCTCTCCTCTTCTTCCAGCACCATTTCATCGATCCTCGGCGCCTGGCTTGATCAGTATTCGGAAGATTTCAGGAAACCGCCGGATTACTCCTCCCTGAGGCACCTGTACACCTACATTCATCAGATGTTCCCGGGTTCGGATCTGCAACGTCGCGCCCATATCCTCCTCGGCACATTCCAAAAGCACAAGGAACCAGAAGCTGATCAGGATGGTAGGTGCTGCCCACCCCTCCTCCTTCTTCCGCCCCCCCCCAAGCCCCCCCCCCCCCCCCCCCCCCCCCCCCCCCGCCCTCCCCAGGCTCAAGCACCAAATGAAGGATGAATCTCTGAGGGAGTGCTGCAATGCCAGAGGTGCTGCCCCTCGGCAGCGATGGTAAACCAAAACCCCACTTGTCTTCTCGGATGGCTGTAAAAAAGATCCCAGGCGGGATCCCGCTCCGACGCCAGCTGCCGAATTCTCCGGCGCCGGTTTTTGGGCGGGGGCAGGGATCGCGCCGTGCCGGTTGGGGGCCGTTGCCAGCGGTCCCCCTGGTGATTCTCCGGGACCCGATGGGCCGAGCGGCCGCCCGTTTTCAGCCAGGCCTGCTGGTGTGGATCAGACAAGGTCCATACCAGCGGGACCTGGCTTGGAGGGCGGCTTGCAGAGTCCTCGGGGGGGGATCCACGATTGGGGCCCACCGATCTGCGGGCGGACCTGTGCCGTGGGGGCACTCTTTCCCTCCGTGCCGGCCTCTGTAAGGCTCCGCGATTGCCGGTACGGAGAAGAAACCCTCGCGCATGCCCAGGAAACAAGGCAACTCGCACCGGCCGGCGGAGGCCCTTTGCCGCCGGTTGGCACGGCGCCAAACCCTCCAGCGCCAGCCTAGCCCCCGGATGTGCGGAGGATTCCGCACCTTCCAGGCGGCCCGAAGCCGGAGTGGTTCACGCCACTCTTTGGCGCTGGTACGGCCGGCCTCGCCGGTTGCAGGAGAATCCCGGCTCCCATGTCACAATTTGGAAGAAGAGTGGCAGAATTATCCCTCATGCCCTGAACAATATTTATCCCTGTTACATTGTTGTTTGTGGGATCTTCCTGCGCGCAGATTGGCTGCTGCGTTTCCTACTTTGCAGCAGTGACTACATGTGAAAAAATGCTTCAATGTCTGTGAAAGCCGGTGATCAGGGGAGGTGCTATATAAATGCACCTTCCTTCCTTGACTTGGGATGAGGTATCGGAAAATTGCTGGCAGCCCCCTATCAACATGAGGCAACTCCCATGAGGTTAAAAGGGGGGAGAACTGGAAGGAGAATGGCGGAGAAAACAAAAAAATGTGGGCCTGAATTTTTAGCACTCATTCCCGCCAAACTTGGGCCAGGCCTACCGCCACTTTGTGCTCAATTGAACATTGATTGATGGCAGGTGGGACTTCTGTCCGCCTTTGGAAGTCTCGCCTTGGGGAGCTGAGGGACCGGGGGAATCCTGTGCAATTTTACATTCCACTCCCCACTCCACCCTGCCTCAGAACCAACTAGCCTGGGGCCTAATATTGTGGCCCAGGAGTCTTCATTCCTGCGAATGTCAATGAAATGAAATGAAATGAAAATCACTTATTGTCACGAGTAGGCTTCAATGAAGTTACTGTGAAAGCCCCTAGTCGCCACATTCCGGCGCCCGTTCGGGGAGGCTGGTACGGGAATCGAACCGTGCTGCTGGCCTGCCTGGTTCTCCCTGATGCAGTCCTATTGTTGTAATGTCTGACCAATGCCATTCCATTTTCAAAGTGTAGTAATCCACGGGAGGCAGGAGTTCTGTCACCACACCAATATTTATTTACAATAACGATATTACAGGAGCAGCTACAAACAGTGCTGCTAGCAGTCCAGTCAACTTAAGACTGCTCACAAAGCCTACACAGGTGATTATATGGGCCCCCTCAATGAGCTATCATTGAGGGAGCTCATACTCCAATTGGCCAACCAATAAAGCCAATTGGAGTTCATTACACAAAGTGTTTATGGCAGCGTGTCCTCATAGGACTGGAGAAAGGGTTAGTCGGTGTTGGCACCGTCTTCCCCTGGCTGTTTACATTGTAAGGACGCCCGAACAATAGAAACCTGCATTTATATAGCACCATTCGCACAGTAAAACATTGAAGCACAATTTGACACCGAGCCTCCTCAGGAGATTTTAGAGTTTTGAGGCTTCAAGAAGTGCCTCAAAGGAGGAGAGAAAGAGAGAGAGAGAGTCAGAGAGGGCAGATTGATTCAGGGAGGTCATTCTGGGGTAACTGAAGATGCGGCTGCCGATGGTGGCGTGATGAAAATCGGGGATGTGCAAGAGGCCAGAATAGTGGGGGGTTGGGGTGGGGGGGAAATCCAATGGTTCCCGAATGTTCAGGGGGTGACTGACCTGTGCGCGGAAGGGCTGGTTTTAATGATAGCCAAAACCATCTGTTTGTACAGTTACAGCAGCCGACCACAGCAGCTGCACGATCGCCGTGGTGGAGGAGAACGGATTTGAAGATGGGAAGCCTGACTTCCTCTCCTTCTGTGCTAATGTTGTGGCTGAGCAGTTCACGTTAATGGACGCGGTGAGTAATGCAAAAAGCCTGTCACTTACTCTGTTGCGAAAACACATGAATGATCAGCGTATGCTAACACTTCCTTCCTGGGCCCTCAGAAAGATTGTTGCCCTCAGCCTTGTGCCCGTTCCAGTCACATTGTGTTTTCATCCTTTGACAAACGTTTGGCACCAATTTTTCCACCCAATGGGTTAGGTGCAATAGTAGTTGGTTTCCACAACAACGACTTTGAAAAACCGCCCCCTCCTCCTGAGCGAACATTTTCCCTTGTGGCTCTTCCGTCTGCTTAGTCTTGACACAGGGTAGGTTTCACAACCTTGAATTCCCCTGTTTGGGCCCTCACCCTCTGGAAGCGGTTTGTGGATAAATAGCCCGGCTTGTCTTCGACTTCATTCACTTTAGAGGATCTCCACATCTGGGGCGAAATTCTCCGACCCCCAGCAGGGTCGGAGAATCGCCTGGGGCCGCCTAAAATCCCGCCCCCGCCGTGGCAGAGATTCTCCGCCACCCGGGAAGTGGCGGCGGCGGAATCTCGCCACTCCGAACGGAGAGGCCCCTGCGGCGATTCTCCGGCCCGGATGGGCCGAAGTCCCGCCGCTGGGAGGCCTCTCCCGCCGCCGAGGTTTAAACCACCTCTGGAACGGCGGGATCAGCGGCACGAGCGGGCCCCAGGGTCCTGGGGGGGGGGGGGGGGGGGGGCAGGGGGCGATCGGACCCCGGGGGGTGCCCCCACGGTGGCCTGGCCCGCTATCGGGGCCCCCGGCTCAGACTCCGGACCAGTGCCCTGGCTGCACTAGTTTCTTCCGCGGCCGCCACGGCCTCCGCCATGGCGGAAGCGGAAGAGAACCTCACATCGCGCTGATGTCACTGCCGGCGCATGCGCGGACCGGCGAAAGCCTTTTGGCCAGCCCCGCTGCCGGGGGCGCCGGTTTTTTGCGCCGATCTTCTGGTGGCAACCGCTCCAGCGCGGGGCTGGCCAAAATAATTCCCCACCTTTGGGGAGGCGCGACCCCTGAGTGGTTGGCGCCACTCCCCTACTCCGGGACCCTCCGTCACGCCGGGTAGGGGAGAATGCCGCCCCTGGTGTGCACCAGACCTGACACCGGGTCCTGGATCTGATCATTTGATCACAGGAAGTGTGGCAGGCCCATCAGCCCATGAGCCTGTCATCTGATCCTAGTATCCCTACAGTGCAGAAGGAGGCCATTTGGCCCATCAAGTCTCCACCGACCCTCCGAAAGAGCGCTCTACCCAGGTCCACACCCCATCCGAAGCCCATAACCTAACCTGCGCGTTCCTTGGATACTAAGGAGCAATTTGGCACGGCAAATCCACCTAACCTGCTCATCTTTGCACCGTGGGAGGAAACTGGAGCAGCCGGAGGAAATCCCCACAGATGGGGAGAAAGTGCAAACTCCTCAAGGTCATAATCAAACCCGGATCCCTGACGGGCAGCAGTGCTAACCACTGTGTCAACATGCCGCCCGATCTGAACGCTCTTAAACGGTTTTTAATACTAATATTAAGCAAACAAATGATGGAACATAGTGATGGAATATTCTAAACTTGCCTGGATGAGTGCCACTCCAACAACACTCGAGAAGCTCGACGTCACCCTGGACAAGGCAGCCTGCTTAACCAGCATCCCTTTCACCACCTTAAACATTCACTAACACCACCACCAACGCACAGCGGCATCATAGTGCACCATCTGCAAGATGCCCGACAAGGTTCCTTCGACAGCACCTTCTGGATCCGCTAGAAGGACAAGGGTAGCAGGTGCATGGGAATACCACCAACTGAAAGTTCCCCTCCAAGTCGCAAATCATCCTGACGTAGAACCAGATCTACCATCCTTTCACTGTATCAAAATCCTGGAACTTATTTCCTGTCAGCACTGTGGGTGACCCCACGTCACACCACATGGACTGCAGTGGTTTAAGAAAGTGGCTCAGCCCAACCTTCTCGAGAGCAATCAGTGATGGTAACAAATACTGGTCTAGCCAGCGAAACCCACATCCCCCGAGAACGCTTAAAAGAAAAATCCAATTTCTATCATTCATCTATTTGCGACGGTGCCGTTTATGAGATTCTATTTCTGTTACACAGGAATTGTTCAAGAAAGTCGTCCCATATCACTGCCTGGGAAGCATCTGGTCCCAGAGAGACAAGAAAGGGAAAGAGCATTTGGCGCCCACAATTCGTGCGACCGTCACGCAGTTTAACAGAGTGACGAACTGCGTCATTGAGACCTGTTTGAGCGACAAGACCCTGAAACCTCAGCAGAGAGCTAAAGTCATTGAGAGATGGATTGAGGTGGCCAGGGTGAGTAAGAAGCTAGATCTGCTCAATCAGAGTGCAGCCGGTGTAACACTTCAGGAGGAGCCTAAGTGACTGCAGCCTCACGGTGCCGAGGACCTGGGTTCGATCCCGGCCTTGGGTCACTGTCTGTGCGTACTTTGACATTCTCCCTGTATCTGGGTGGGTCACAACCCAAAGATGTGCAGTAGTTGGATTGGCCACGCTAAATTGCCTTTAATTGGAATTTTAAAAAAATATAAATTTTGAGTACTCAATTCATTTTTCCAATTAAGGGGCAATTTAGCGTGGCCAATCAGCCTACCCTGCACATCTTTGGGTTGTGGGGGCAAAACCCACACAAACACGGGGAGAATGTGCAAACTCCACATGGACAGTGACCCAGAGCCGGGATCGAACCTGGGACCTCGGCGCCGTGAGGCAGCAATGCTAACCACTGCGTCACCGTGCTGCCCTGGAGTTTTTTTTAAAATTAAAAATCTCTGATCAAGGTTTTGGCCACCTGACCTAGTATTGCCTTACATGGCTTGGTGTTTTATACTTTGCTTTACAAGTGCCTTAGGATGTTTCATTTCTTTAAAGGTGTTAGATAATTATAAGTTGTTACATGGGGCAGTGAGCAGGGCACCAATCGCTTGCCTTCCCAAACACTGGGAGTGATAAAAGCCCAGGACTGAGGCTGGCGGCCAACCGTGAATGCCTCCCGTCCACTGCCCCGCCCTGTCACTGCTACCATTGGCCATTCTGACGTGCCCATCCGCACTGGGCCCCGCCTTTCCTTAGCTAATTGGAAAGTGAAAATGCGGCACTAGGAAGTGTTGAGGGTTGTGGCCAAGGGTGGTATCATAGCCGGTACAGGCTTGGAGGGCCGTAGGGCCTGTTCCTGCGCTTTATTGTTCTTTGTTCATCCACCCCTGAATGCCAGTCAAGAAACACAGTGCGGGATTTGACAGCACCCCCCCCCTCTCCCCCCCACCCGCCCCGCCACGGGGTAGGGTGGGGACAGCGGACTGGAAGGCAATGCTGTTGGCCGGGTCACCTCTGCCAGGGGGGGGGGCATAAAATCCCACCCATTCGGTCAAAGAGCCTACACCTCAGGGACTGCAGTGGTTAAAGGTGGCGGCTCACCACCACCGTCTCGAGGGGCAATTAGGGATGGGCAACAAATGCTGACCTAGCCAACCACGCCCACGTCCCGTGAACAAATAAAAACAGTGATAAACAAAAGAGAAAATGGCGGCATATTTTTTAAATGCCCGTTGATTTTTATCCTGGATTTTGCTGCAAAGGAATGTCTGCAGGTTAATCATTGATTGCTGGAGACTCCAGAGCAACCCTGAAGGGTTGGCAACTCCAGCAGGAGCTTAGTGTTCTGTATTTGGTGAGCAGTTGAGCAGTGCTGGAAAGCCAGAAAAAAAAGAGATAGATGGCCCCGAGTTTAAAACTACCCCCCCCACCTATAAGCGACCTTTGTTTCTCTCTACTCTAGGAGTGCAGAATCTTCAAGAATTTCTCCTCGTTACGAGCCATTCTCTCCGCCTTACAATGCAACTCCGTTCACAGGCTCAAGAAAAGTTGGGACGAGGTATCGAGGTAGGCGAAAGATAAAAGATTCCATTGTCGTCATTCGGTTTCTCTCTCCGTTCTCGAGTTGCTGAGTTACACTCGGGTGTGGTTTCATCTGTGCGCGGTTCAGCCCCTCATCATTCCTGCCTTCGCTGGTTCTCTACCTGATTCAGAAGGAGAAATATTGGTGGGTAGTGGGAATGTCACTGAACCAACAGTTCGGGCTAATGATCCAGGGGACGTAGGTTCAAACCCCACCATGGAAGCTGGAATTGTTAATCTGGGATATAAAGCTACTCTTCGTAATGGTGACCATGAGACCATTGATTGTTACAAAAACCCATCTGGTTCACTGATGTCCTTTCAGGAAAGAAATCTGCCATCCTTACCCGGCCTGGCCTACATGTGACTCCAGGCCTTCTTGCCCATCCCTAATTGCCCTTGAACTGAATGGCTCGCCAAGCTATTTCAGAGGGCATTTAAAAGTCAACCCACATTGCCCCGGATCTGGGGCGGGATTCTCTCAGCCGGAGAATCGGCGGGACAGGCGCGAATCGCGCGAGGCTGCCCCGATGCCAGTCTCCCGGTTCTCCGGAGAGTGGAGAATCGGTGCCATTGGCTTCGGCGCGGCGCCGATCGGGGGCCGCTCTACGCCCCCCCCCCCCCCCCCCCCCCCCCCCCCCGGCGGTTCTCCACCCGGATGGGCCGAGCGGCCGCACAAAAAAATCGGAGTCTCGCCGGCGCCGTCCACGCGTGCTCTTACCCGGCGGGACCTCGGCGTGCGTGCATCCGGGGGGAGGGGGGGGGGGGACGGGGAGGACCATTCTTGTAAACCTCTTCTGCTCTCTCTCCGATGCGTTCACATCCTTCCTATAGCGTGAGGCCCAGAACTGTACACAGTACCTCAGCTGAGACCCAACTAGTGTCTTGTATAAATCCAGCACCGTCTCCGAATTGGCCAACCAGCCAGCAAATTTAAATCTGTCAATGGAGAACAGGAGTTGGTGCTGAAATGGTTTCCATCCGCTGGCCAGGAACCTGCCCTGGCTTATTAATGTGATACATGCAGTGCTACAGACAAACAAAGTCGCCATCGTCCAAGATGACCGTAGGCTGCTTTCCCCTTTGACGGGGAGAGTTGACCGGTGATGATTTAACCTGAGGGCCACCCCACCTCATGGATAACCTCAGCCGGCACAGGAATTCAACCCGAGCTGTTGGCCTTCTTCTGCATGACAAGCCAGCTGTCCAGCCAAAGAATACATAGTTCACTGTCCAGCTGCCCATGAATATAAACTCAATGATGCAGTGGACAAGTTGGAAATAGTCCTGCCCCATCTTATTCTGTGCACTCGGTATGGGTGTAGGGCGGTTCCACAATCTCCAGCCTATGCTGCCTGAAATGAAGCTTTGGCCTCTTCTGATAACTTTGTTTCAATGAATTAATAGAAAAATGAGATCGGTTTTCTTGGGAAATTCTGTTGTTTTTAATATTTTCTGCCTCTGATTGGATTTCCACAGAGAGAACCTGCGGATATTCCAGGAATTGTCAGAAATCTTCTCTGATGACAACAACCACTCGTTGAGCCGTGAGCTCCTCATCAAGGTAAGAGCTTGATGTTTGTTTTACAAAACCTCCCCCCGCCGAGAATTTTCCGTTAGCTGGTCAGCACTTCACCCAAGTGACCACCCATCATGTGTAAGCCCGGATGGAAGAGGGATAACCAATCATTGTGTACGCCCGCACACATACTCTCCTTGCAACAAGCTGGGCCACGAGATCGGGGTCAGGAGTGATCATTATGACTGAACTCCCCCGCCCCACAGGCCAGCAACACAGAGACTGAGTTTTGGGCTTGGCGTTAAATCTTGTTCGATGACACACCAGTGAAGCACTGTGTAGCATTTTAGAACGTTAGAGACGCTGTCTAAATGCAGGTTGTTGTTGAACTCGAGGAGCCGGCACTTAACAGAAGTGAGTCCGTAACAATGACCTTTGGTGCAAAGTTAATTGCACAACCTCACAAATAGTGTTACCAAAGAAAATTTGGCATCAGTCTTGTTTTTAACGATAAAACAATCTTGCAGAAAGCCTGATGGTGTTGGATGGCCAATTGACGGTATTGCGTAAGGCGCAATGTGGTTAGAAGTGAAGGTTACAAATGCTCAGTTTCTTGGAAATAGCAGTATGGGCAGTATATTCATGCTTGCTGTTGATACAGTGGCGATCAAATCACAGGATGTGGCCGTACGCCCAGCATTCAGCGAATTATGTTTTTAGACATGCATTTGTGCTCGTGCAGGCACCTCTGTCGGAGTTTGCTCTCCTAAAGGTGGCCAGCTGGTAGCCTGAGCGTCAAACGCAGACCCTGAAATGGGCTTTGCAGCGAACGGAGGAGGTCACAACCTCACCCCAGTTCCTGGCAAAACCCCAGTGATTCCCTGCAAGGGGAAAGTTTTCACCGCAGCACAGTTTCAACCCTCCCCCCCCCCCCTTCCGACCGCCTCATGGGCCTCATCGCTCGGTTAACTTTGCTGATGGTGAGGTTGCGAGGTTGGTGGAGTGGTGGGTTGGTGTGGCTGCTATCTCCAGGCCGTTGAGATAGTGATGAAAAGGAGAGTCACTCATTTGGAACTACCATCCCGGACAGCCAGGATCAGGGTAGCATCTTAAGTCAGTGATGGGAGAGAATTGAAAAGGAGAGAGGGGAGTCAGTGGGTAAGTCAGTGATGGGAGAGAATTGAAAAGGAGAGAGGGGAGTCAGTGGGTAAAGGCATAGTCAAGGGCGGTACGGAGTCATAGAATCATAGAATTTACAGTGCTGAAGGAGGCCATTCAGCCCATCGAGTCTGCACCGGCCCTTGGAAAGAGTACCCTACCCAAGCCCACACCTCCACCCTATCCCCGTAACCCCACTTAACCTTTTTGAACACTAAGGACAATTTAGCATGGCCAATCCACCTAACCCCCACATCTTTGGACTGTGGGAGGAAACCGGAGCACCCGGAGGAAACCCACGCACACACGGGGAGAACGTGCAGACTCCGTACAGACAGTGACCCAAGCCGGGAATCGAACCTGGGACCCTGGAGCTGTGAAGCAACTGTGCTAACCACTATGCTACGTTGCTGCCATATCAATGAATGGGAACACACGCGTATTCCCTGGTTTGTGTTAACTTAACCGATCTCACATAAAAACACAAATTAACAGAAGGGATATATGTGAATGGCTCCAGGGATGAGGGACTTTGGTGATGAGGATAGATTGGATTCCTCCCCGTGTCTGCGTGGGTTTCCTCCGGGTGCTCCAGGTTTCCTCCCACAGTCCAAAGATGTGCAGGTTAGGTGGATTGGCCATGATCAATGAGCACGGGTTACGGGGATAAGGCGGGAGGGAGTAGGTCTAGGTAGAGTGCTCTTTCATAGACTCGACAGGCCACGTGGCTTGCTTCTGCACTGCAGGTGTTCTCTGGGAAAGGAATGATTGGCACAGCTGCAAGGAACAGGCTGGAGAGTGGGGCTGAGTTGCTGTTGCAGAGCGCTGGCACGGAACAGATGGGCCGAATGGTTTTCTTCTGCACTGCCATCATTGACTCAGGACTATTTACATGAGGAAGTTCAGTTTGTTGGCTTTTGAAAATGAAATTCTGAGCGAAAGACCTGAGTGTGGTATTGAATTAAGTAGGCAGGGTGGGCGAAATAGCCTCCTCTGCGCTTCCAGATTCTCTGATCTCGGGCACAGCGTGTGTGAAATTCCTCCTCATCTCATCTTCCGTGGGAGACCCCATACTTTGAAACCGTGCCCCCTGGTTCTGGATTCTCCCATGAGAGAGGAAACCTCCTGTCAGCATCTACCCTCAGAATCATAAATGCTTCAACAAGATCACCTCTCATTCGTCTAAACTCCAATGAGCGGAGGCCCAGGGAGCTGTGAGACACTCACTGACAAAGCTCAGACAGATGGCGCGTTCAACTCAGCAAAGACCTCTGACCCCGGAGCCAACGAGGGGCTGACGCTGCTTCCTGGAGCAGGCGAAAGGGGAGAGATTTGGCAGAGAAACGTTGTTGAGAGGGAAGATGTGAAGGGAATTACTTTGAGAGGGACTTTCTCGGATGTTGTCTGGTCACCACAGGGGCAGGGCCAGTGAGCAGAAATTCCCCCAAGCAGATGCCGAGGAGAAGTGTGTGGGGGGAGGGAGATCCCAGTGCTCTATCTCCAAACGCAGAAATGCCCACATCTGCGTGGGTGTGATATGCAGTGAGGTAAAGCCCGAATATTTATCAGACCATTTCCTTCTACTCACATCAGAATGGTCACAATTAAAGGTTTTGAAAATATTTTCCTTTCATTCAAGCTGTCTGCGGACTGGTGAATGGGCCAAGTGAATCACCCAATACTGGCATGTCGTCATACACGTGTGTGTGTGTTTGCATGTGTCTGTTTGGGTGGGTGTGTGGGCTAAAGCCTGGATCAGGCTCAGTAAGACAGCACCTTCCAAACCCACGACCACTACCATCTAGAAGGACAAGAGCAGCAGATACCTGGGAACCCCACCACCTGGTTCCCCTCCAAGTCACTCAGCACCCTGACTTGGAAATATATCGCCCGTTCCTTTGCTGTCGCTGGGACAAAATGCAGGAACTCCCTCCCTAACAGCACGGTGGGTGTACCTACACCTGAAGGACTGCAGCGGTTCAAGAAGGCAGCTCACCACCACCTTCTGGAGGGCAACTAGGGATGGGCAATAAATGCTGGGCCTAGCCAGCAACGCCCGCATCTCGTAAATATACTCAGCTAGTCACATGCTGCCAACATTGACCGGCTGAACTAGTCGGAGCTTACAAAATAGGAGTGTGGTGAGGCCATTTGGCCCTTCGTTCCCACTTCATCATTCAACAGGATCCTGGCTAACCTTCCACCTTCTTTCTTTTTTCTAAATTTAGAGTATCCAATTCATTTTTTCCAATTAAGAGGCAATTTAGCGTGGCCAATCCACCTAACCTGCACATCTTTTTGGGTTGTGGGGGTGAAACCCACGCAGACACGGGGAGAATGTGCAAACTCCACACGGACAGTGACCCAGAGCCGGGATCGAACCTGGGACCTCGGCGCCGTGAGGCTAACCACTGCACCACCGTGCTGCCCTCCTTCCTGCACTTTCCCCCCACATGCCTTCATTCCCTCAACACCGAAAAATCTATCAATCTCTGTCCTAATGATGCTCACCAACTGAGCATCCACAGCCCTGTGAGGTAGACAATTCCAAACATCCGCTACCCACTGAAGGAGGACGGGCAGGATTTTGTAGTTCCGCCCCGTCGTGGGACCAGAAGTTCCCACCCGCAGCCAACGGACCTTTTGCTGGCCCATCAAATTATCTGTCCCGCACTTGATGATTCCCGCTGTGGGTGAGAACGAAAATGTAGGCCCACATTTCTCCTTGTGTGTTAGAATTTCCTGATCTTATCCCCAAACACACTTCCCTGCAGAGCCAATGCAACACGATCAGGAGCGGGAAGCCTGGTTGATTTCTTCCTCGATATTAGGCCGTATGACCGTAAAGAGATAACTTTAAAGGATCTTAAAGGAGGAGAGACAGATGGAGATGTTGAGAGAGGTAATTATAGAGTCATAGGGTTTTACAACAATGAAAGAGGCCCATTGTTTCTGTGCCTGGCCATCAAGCACCTACATAAGAACTAGGAGCAGGAGTAGGCCATCTAGCCCCTCGAGCCTGCTCCGCCATTCAATTAGATCATGGCTGATCTTTTGTGGACTCGGTTCCACTTTCCGGCCCGAACACCATAACCCTTAATCCCTTTATTCTTCAAAAAACTATCTATCTTTATCTTTAAAACATTTAATGAAGGAGCCTCAACTGCTTCACTGGGCAAGGAATTCCATAGATTTACAACCCTTTGGGTGAAGAAGTTCCTCCTAAACTCAGTCCTAAATCTACTTCCCCTTATTTTGAGGCTATGCCCCCTAGTTCTGCTTTCATCTGCCAGTGGAAACAACCTGCCCGCATCTATTCCCTTCATAATTTTATATGTTTCTATAAGATCCCCCCTCATCCTTCTAAATTCCAACGAGTACAGTCCCAGTCTACTCAACCTCTCCTCGTAATCCAACCCCTTCAGCTCTGGGATTAACCTAGTGAATCTCCTCTGCATAACCTCCAGTGCCAGTACGTCCTTTCTCAAGTAAGGAGACCAAAACTGAACACAATACTCCAGGTGTGGCCTCACTAACACCTTATACAATTGCAGCATAACCTCCCTAGTCTTAAACTCCATCTCTCTAGCAATGAAGGACAATATTCCATTTGCCTTCTTAATCACCTGTTGTACTTGTAAACCAACTTTCTGTGACTCATCCACTAGCACACCCAGGTCTCTCTGCACAGCAGCATGCTTTAATATTTTATCATTTAAATAATAATGCCTTTTGCTGTTATTCCTACCAAAATGGATAACCTCACATTTGTCAACATTGTATTCCACCTGCCAGACCCTAGCCCATTCACTTAACCTATCCAAATCCCTCTGCAGGATCCAGTATCCTCTGCACTTTTCGCTTTACCACACACCTTAGTGTGATCTGCAAACTTGGACACATTGCCCTTGGTCCCCAACTCCAAATCATCTATGTAAATCGTGAACAATTGTGGGCCCAACACGGATCCCTGAGGGACACCACTAGCTACTGATTGCCAACCACTAAACACCCACTAACCCCCACTCTTTGCTTTCTATTAATTAACCAATCCTCTATCCATGCTACTACTTTACCCTTAATGCCATGCATCTTTATCTTATGCAGCAGCCTTTTGTGTGGCACCTTGTCAGAGGCTTTCTGGAAATCCAGATATACCACATCCATTGGCTCCACCTATCCATTCTACTCCCAACTTCCAGCACTCTGTCCGTAACCTTGTCTGCTGCGGCGTTTCGAATGCTCATCCGAATGCTTCTTAAATGTTGTGCGGGTTCCTGCCTCTACCACCCTTTCAGGCAGCGAGTTCCAGACTCCCACCGCCCTCTGGCTGAAAAAGCTTTGCCTCAAATCCCCAAAGACATGGCCGGCACTGATGTAACAATTAAAATCGAGGACCTGCAAGAGGTCAGAACTGGAGGAGCACTGCAGTGTCAGAGGGCTGCAGGGTTGCTGAGGGTTCACAATGGGTGAGGTCATTGAGGAATGATACTAGTGCTCCATTTGCCCCATTTGGGGTGAGTTAACAACTCCCTGTGGACAGTTGACCAAGGCTGGTGTGTCGGGCTGAGCTCATTAGTGGATATAAAGAAGCCTATTTAAGGTCAATCTGATATAAAGTCATGTTCTTTTTAGGGTGGGTGTGAGGAATGTCAACTTCTGCTACTTTTCTCGTCTTGCACATGTCAGGCTAGGATTATGCCCATGCCCGTAACCCCACCTAACCTTTGGATACTTAGAGGCAATTTAGCGTGGCCAACTCACCTAACAGTGCAGATGGAAGCCATTCGGCCCATCGAGTCTGCACCGGCTCTTGGAAAGAGCACCCTACCCAAGGTCAACACCTCCACCCTATCCCCATAACCCAGTAACCCCACCCAACACTAAGGGCAATTTTGGACACTTAGAGCAATTTAGCCTGTTCAATCCACCTAACCTGCACATCTTAGGACTGTGGGAGGAAGCCGGAGCACCCGGAAGAAACCCACGCAGACACGGGGAGAACGTGCAGACTCTGCACAGTCGCCCAAGGCGGGAATCGAACCCGGGTCCCTGGCGCTGTGAGGCAGCAGTGCTAACCACTGTGCCGCCGTGCCACGAGCCATGGAGCACTGAGTAGAATTCCTGCCTCTCAATCTAAAGCAGGGGTGGGCAAACTTTTCCGTGCAAGGGCCACATTCAGAAATTCACAATTTTAAAGGGCAGCATAGTATATTAAGTAAAATAATTACTTCACCCGGTTATGATTCTGGGCGCCTCATACAGAACATAGAACAGTACAGCACAGAACAGGCCCTTCGGCCCTCGACGTTGTGCCGAGCAATGATCACCCTACTCAAGTCAACGTATCCACCCTATACCAGTAAGTAACCCAACAGCCCCCCCCCCCCCATTAACCTTAAAAAAAAAATTTTTTTAATGACTTGGTGGGCCGCATAAAGACCTTTTGGCCCGCGGGCCGTAGTTTGCCCACCCCTGATCTAAAGCTTGTGGGTCCTTAGACCTACTCCAGAGACTTGAGGTGCACCCACAGAGGGAGTGCCGCACGCCCACAGCTGTGTCCTTTGGGATTAGTTAAACCGAGGCCCTGTTTTGGCAACTTGGTTGAATGTTTCAAGGTTTCATGAGACTGTTTTAAGGAGGAGGAGGTAAGAGCTCCCCAAAATGCTGGCCAATATTTATCCCATAGCCAACATCACAATAACAGATGACCTGGCCATCCCGCAGTGCTGTTTGTGGGAGCTCGCTGGGCTAGAATTGACTGCAGCAGTTCCTACATGGCAGTAGGGACTACACTTCAGAAAATTAGCCGGTAAAGTGCCTTGGGACATCCTGAGGTCATGGAAGCCATCACGTCAATGCAAGTTTACCTTCTTATCACGGCTGCCAGGGATACCATAGAATGGCTTATTTCCTTTATTCACATCCCTGGCAAATGCCATTGTCAGGCATGGTGCTGCCACCTACAGGAATGGCCTGGTTTAGCAGCTGCTCCTTTGCTGGGGTGATGTGGCGATGCCGGCGTTGGACTGGGGTGAGCACAGTAAGAAGTCTTACAACACCAGGTTAAAGTCCAACAGGTTTGTTTCAAACACGAGCTTTCGGAGCGCAGCTCCTTGAGCTGCGCTCCGAAAGCTCGTGTTTGAAACAAACCTGTTGGACTTTAACCTGGTGTTGTAAGACGTCTTACTTTACTGGGGTGGGAGAGTCTCTACGTGTAATGCAGACAACGCCTGTCTTGGCCCAGGATGCTCACTGGACTCCTCTCCCCTTTTTTGTTCACCCTCTGAAACTCTAGGAGGGAACATCAAAGTTCGCCACACTCGACATCAACCCAAAGAGGGCACAGAAGCGACAACAGCACCAGAAGGAAATGGTAAGTTTAATGCTGAGATCTGTTTGTGGGTTGGTTACAAGGCAAATGGCTCGTATGCACCGATCCGGGCAGCTCCCAGCAACTGGTAGAAAACGGCGGATGATTCTGCTCCAGCTGATCACTCAAAATTTGCATTTCTTGTACTAAAAACGTCTCAACAATTTGAACTAAACAAAGTGGGAATCCAGTGCTGTAGCTATTGGGGGGGAACAGAATTGGAATTAAGCAACTCTGAATGTCAAGGAGGGGGATATATCAATTGAGAGGACCGAGGGTACACCGTAAATCGAGATTCCGCTAATCTCGCACCTTTCCTCAATTTTGTTTTGGAGGTTGATGATACATTTCCTCCTCCCCCCCTCTTTCTGAGGCCCTGTGGCCGGGCTTTGGGCCTAGCGAAGAGGGGGGCCTCCTCACAAGCCCCCACCATTACTGCCAGGAGGCTGCTCCCTAGAGCGAGTGCATCTCACTCTCGGTTTGTCCGCCCGCCATGCTGTGGAGCTGCCAAATGGATGTATTCCTGGAGACTTCACCACGTGACATTCTGGCTCGCCCCCCCCCCCCCCCCCCCCCCCCCCCCCACTGCTGTGTGCCCATGCTCCCAGCATGGTCTGCCCAGCATTGTCCTCACCTGCCAATTGCAAAGCGCACTGACACTTTATGACTCAATTGAACGATTCTTGACTGTCAGCCGGCTCCTCCCCTTCCCATCCCCCTTTCCCCACCCACCCACCACTAATAAAGGGAAGTTTCCAAAGAAAACAGAAAAAAGAAACAAACAATTTATTGTTATAGTCCTCTGATTTTCCCCTGCTTTTCTGGCAGTCCTGGAGCTCAACCTTCAAGCCTTGGCGAATCCAAGACGTTACTGGCGTGTCACCAGCCCCACTTTCTCTGCCCTCTTTCATGGTGTCCGCCTACTCGTAGTGATTTGCCACCCCTTTGCTGTACATGGATTGACAAACCTGGGCTCGCTCAAACTCCTGGTAACCAATCTTGCTTAGATAGGTAGGGATAGGAGTGTGGTTATCATGAAGGCCCAGTGCAAATCGCTATGGCGACCGACCCATCTGCCGCCATTTTCCATTGCCCTGCCCCACCCACGGTGTTCCCTACTGCCCATCAGCCATTTGTTCGAAGAATCGGTTCGCTTGTTGGTCGAGGGGTATGATTCTCGCTTAGGGACTTCCGTTTGCGATAAAGTGCGAGAGGTCACGGGTTCAAATCCCGGACGAGCCCTGCTTGTGTTAAGGGCAGCACAGTAGCACTGTAGCACAATTGCTTCACAGCTCCAGGGTCCCAGGTTCGATTCCCGGATTGGGTCGCTGTCTTTGCGGAGTCTGCACAGTCTCCCAGTGTGTGCGTGGGTTTCCTCCGGGTGCTCCGGTTTCCTTCCACAGTCCAAAGATGTGCAGGTTAGGTCGATTGACCATGCGAAATTGCCCTCAGTATTCCAAAATTGCCTTTAGTGTTGGGTGGGGTTACGGGGTTGTGGGGATAGGGTGGAGGTGTGGACTTTGGGTAGGGTGCTCTTTCCGAGAGCCGGTGCAGACTCGATGGGCCGAATGGCCTAATTCTGCACTGTAAATTCTATGATTCTAAACTGTCTTTAATTCATAATGTTAACTGTCTGCTGTGTTTCTCTAGGGTGTCATGCAGGGTACAATCCCGTACCTGGGGACCTTTCTCACTGACCTGGTTATGTTGGACACTGCAGTGAAAGATCATTTGGATGTAAGTGTAAAACTGTCTGGCATATCTCTGCTTATAACATTCGACTGCAAATCTGTTCTCTCTCCTCTTGATTGAGTGAGTGAGGATATTAATTGGTTCAATTGCTCGGTTTAATTGTGTTAAATCATTTGGAATGTGTCACAAATGTTAATTTCTAGACATGGACAACTTAGATAAAAAGTGACTCCCCAAAAGGCTCAGTTACTGTAGGACTAAGGATCAGGAGAATCACAGGCTTTCATCCCTGTTTCAAATCCCACATGTCCAATTGCACCCTTACACCTCCTCCAGTCCCTACCGTCCTCCCTACTGCACTCCCCCAATTCTGCTCACTTGGCACACCCTAGATTTCCTCAACACCACCATTGGTGTCTACGCCTCGGCCCCCAAGCTCCAGAATGCCCACTCTAAATCTCACCATCCAGTCACCTCCTCCTCTCTGCTGGAGAGCTCACCTTGACTGTCCTGTGGTGCCTTCCTACGCCAGATGGTGCCAGGGCTGGAGAATCGCAGCTATGAGGACTGACTGGATCGGCTGGGGTTGTTTTCCTTAGCTCAGAGGAGGCCGAGGGATGAGGTCAATGGGGGGGGGATATAAGGTGCTGAATTCTCCGGTCCCCAGCTGCGTCTTTCTCGGCGGCGCGCAGTTCGCTGGTGGTGGAATTCTCTCTTCCCGCCGCATGTCAATGGGATTTCCCATTGAAACCGCCCCACGCCGCCAGCATACACGTGGGCAGGGCTGCGCTGCCGGCAGAGTATTCCAACAGCTAAAGAATTCTGGCCAAGGTGATTGGTAGAGGGGATATTAGAAAAAACGTTAACACCCAGAGAGCGGTGGGGTGTCTGGAATTTGCCGCTTGGACTGATGGTCGAGGCTGAAACCAACGCATTTTAGAGGCTGGGGAGGTGCTGCAATCTGCCAGGCTCCGGACAGGGAGATTAAAATGGACGGTTCGGCTGTTTTCAGCTGACACAGACACGATGGGCTAAATGGCGTATCTCAGTGCCGTAACTTTTCTGTGATTAGCTGACCACCACATACACTCCAGGCAGACACGTGAAGGATGGTGAGTTGGGTGTCACCGGAGGGTGAATAATGTCTGGGATTTCTGGACTCCAGCAGAGAGAGAGACACAGACAAAACAGATTGTGTTTGACCTCAACTAATCTGTTCATTTCTAATTCACAGGGAGGCTTGATCAACTTTGAAAAAAGGCGAAAGGTATGTGGTCTAACAGCCTGCTTCATTATTGCACTGTACGCGGCAAAATGTACTGGGCGGCATTTTCCCGTCAATGGGATCTTCCAGTCCTGCCATTGACAGCCCCTCCCAGCCACCCTAACCCTCACCCCGGCTGGATGGGAAAGCCACGCGAAAAGCCGCAGACACTGGCGGGGCCAAAAGATCCCGTCAGCGGCCAACAGCAAGCCGGGGGGAGTGAGGAGGTGACACAATCCCACCCACTATTCACCAAAACCTTTTGAGCTACAAGGGAAAGGAAAGGAAAGGCACAGAACAACACGGATTGCCACTTCAGAGGGCCAGCACAGACACAATGGGCCAAATGGCCTCTTCTGTACTGTAATCGTTCTGTGATTGGGTGCCTTTAGCCAGACTTTACAAGACTGTAATGAGGTAGTTACGTTGCTGCCTAACGCTGACTATTATCCCATCTAACATTAGAGAAAACTCATGTCAGAAGCTGAAACTCACAGTTGTGACGTTTAAGTAAGAGTCAACGTGTAATATTGCTGGTACTTGAAAAATCATCCCTGTGCAGCACGGTGGCACAGTTGTTAGCACTGCTGCATCACGGCACCGAGGTCCGAGGTTCGATTCCGGCTCTGGGTCACTGTCCGTTTGGAATTTGCATATACTCCCTGTGTTTGCGTGGGTTTTGCCCCCACAACCCAAAGATGTGAAGGGTAGTTGAATGGGCCACGCTAAATTGCCCCTTAATTGGAAATATTGAATTGGGTACACTAAATTTATTTAAAAAAAAGAAAATTCATCCCTGTCCTGCTGGAACGCTGCAGAGTGGGAACATGGTATAGGATCAACCCGTCTCCCATATTACAGGACAGCTTCTGAGTTTAAAAGAGAAGATTAAAGGCTGAGTATAGAGCTGCATAGAGGCCTGGAGGCAGCGAGAAGACAGCAGAGGGCAGTGAAACCAAGGAAAGAAAACTTTATACAACAGACGTTATTCTTTTTGGAAGAGTTGGAACTGCCTATTCTTTGCCCACTATGCTGTACTCCTGAAATGCTGATAATGCATGTCTGTCTTTTTTTCCCAGGAGTTTGAAGTGATTGCCCAGATTAAGTTGCTGCAGTCCGCCTGCAATAATTACTCGTTCACACCGGCCCATCGGTTTGTGGAGTGGTTTCGAAGCGTGGAGAGGCTGACTGAGGCTGAAAGGTAGGTGACCTCTGGCGTGAACGTGGAAGAGATGCCAGCTGCCGCTGTTAGCGCTGTTGTCAGCTCACACCTTTTAGGAGAACAGTACTGAGTATAGTTCAGCTGGCGAATATGCCTAAGGTGGGGCAAATGACGTGGCAATGGCCTCCATTGTGGATTCATCCGGACAGGAGAAGTTGGCCAAAAAGGCCTGGGCTATGGAGGGGAAAATAAATCTGTCACTTTCGACTGGCATCTGGTGCTGGAGCGGAACTCTGAGCAAGATTGAATAACATAATGGTCATCACCATCTAGGTG
Source organism: Scyliorhinus canicula (assembly GCF_902713615.1). Lineage (NCBI taxonomy): Eukaryota > Metazoa > Chordata > Chondrichthyes > Carcharhiniformes > Scyliorhinidae > Scyliorhinus > Scyliorhinus canicula. The sequence continues at coordinate 60,281,282 of NC_052166.1, forward strand.
CTTGAAAGGTCTACTGTGCAAGAGAACCAAACCCCATCAAAGGCCATTCCTATCTGGCCTCCAGAACAATAAAACCAGTGTTACTGGTTGGAAGCACGGTAGCATTGTGGATAGCACAATCGCTTCACAGCTCCAGGGTCCCAGGTTCGATTCCAGCTTGGGTCACTGTCTGTGCGGAGTCTGCACATCCTCCCCGTGTGTGCGTGGGTTTCCTCCGGGTGCTCCGGTTTCCTCCCACAGTCCAAAGATGTGCAAGTTAGGTGGATTGGACATGATAAATTGCCCTTAGTGTCCAAAATTGCACTTAGTGTTGGATGGGGTTACTGGGTTATGGGGATAGGGTGGAGGTGTTAACCTTGGGTAGGGTGCTCTTTCCAGGAGCCGGTGCAGACTCGATGGGCCGAATGGCCTCCTTCTGCACTGTAAATTCTATGATATCTAAATTCTATGAAATCCATTGGAGAAACTGTGCCTAACGGTTTGGGTGCTGTTCTAATCAGGAAATGTAATATTGCTGTCGTCATTATTGTTGCAGTTACAATCTGTCGTGTGAAATTGAGCCTCTGGCAGAGTCGGCGAGCAACACTTTGAAGGCGAAGAAGAACTCGGGCATCATTAAGCGGTGGAGCGAGTGAGTGTCATTTGCTGCATTGCCTTCATTGCGCGCGAGTGTCTGATCGGCACAGATTGGAGGATATTCAGTCCAACTTGCCTGTGACAGCTTTTTGGAAGGGCCATTGTATTCGACCCATTCCCCTGACTTTTCCCCACATCCCTGTAAACCTTTCTCCTGGAAGGAGAAAGATAGTTAACTTTGACATTTCTTCCAGCGCATTCTGGATGACACCTCGCTGCTTCAACAACATTACCCCTTACCTCATTTCTGAGTCACAAACACCGAATACCTGCGGTACGTTGACCCCGCCCTTTACCACCCGAAACAGTTTTTCCAATTTCACTCTATCGTGGTTTTGAACACCTCCACCCAATCCCCTCTTCACCGTCTCTGCTCGAAGGAGAACAATCCCAGCTTCATCCCGTTAACTGAAGACCCTTCTCCCATTCCCATTCTAGTAACTTTCCCCAGCGCCTTCCTCAAGGCTTTGATGTTCACCCTAGACGTGGTGTCCAGAAGTGGATACAATGGCCGGAACTTACCGGCCATTCCTGCCGGCCGGAACGTCCGGTGTGACCAGAAGATCCCGCCACCAGACAATGGCGGCCGTCTCTGCAGCTTCGAAACACGCGGCCGGGGGGGGGGGGGAATAGGCCCATTCCGACTGAGGCCTAATCAGTGTTTATTTTAAGAAAGGTTTAGCATGACCCTTGCATTTGTACTCCAAAGCCTCCAGTGATACAGCCATAGATCATGCAGGCTTTTTTTGAAACAAACTTGTCCAACCACCTTCTCCTCCAAACTCTCACTGAACTGCGAAACTATCGAGCGCTTTATAGCTCCTTATTTTAAAAGCTGCTTAAACTTGCCCGCAGTGGCTGAATTAGCCAGTATACTACTGCCTTGTGTGACACTGAGCAACCCAGACCAAGGGGTGTGCCACACGTTTGTTCCCTTAACCATTCAGAGCTCGTTAATTCCAGCCTGGGTTAGCAGCGATTACTGGTTGCTGCAGTTGTCCCTGGGGAGGAAGAGGACAAAATGGACTGGGGTTTCTCTTTCTAATCACATGTGAGGCTAGGACAGACTGTGCTGCCCCCGCCCCACCCACCGAGCTGGGAGGCACCCATGCAAAGTTGGAATTGGGTCCAACTCCTGAGGAGAGGAAAGGGCTGGGGGGGGGGGGGAAGGTGGGCAAAAGCCTCACTTGAAGCCCGAATCAAAGTGTGTTTGTAGCTGCTGACAGATGGATGTTCTTCCGTTTTCATAACCACTCTCAGTAACCGGAGGCTTGTCTCCCGTGGGGACCCGTATAATGGAGATCATTGTAGCATTGTATAAATTGGGGGAAAGCGAGTCAGCAGACTGTTTTACATTCGTGTTAAAGTCAATGGAAACAGAAATTGAGAATGATGAAACGGATTCCCCGATTCACTGCAACCCACTTTACAATACCGCACACAATCAAGATTGACCCGCAATGTTACTTCGCTACTGGTTAGGTTCGTTGGAAAGGCCGGCTCTTTATAACTCCTTTCTGCTTCCTTTCCGCTGACATCTATAGCAGGCAGACGCCAACAGCAGACACTCCAGGTACAGGCGCCCAGTCCCGATCCTGCGAGCAACTCAAGTATGGACCCTACCTGGGCGGCGGAGACACGGCAGATTCGGTTAGTGTCACCTCCGCCGGCTCCAGCAACTCCGACGTGGAAGAAATCAACGTCAGCTTCATCTCGGAGTCGCCCGATTCCCAGGAGAAAAAGGTAGGGCAGTGGTCGCGCGTTGCATGAAAACAGTAAAAAGGCGTCCACCAATTTGGAGGTCTGGCGGGACAGGCTGGCAAGCTTCCGCCCATCCGCACAGCAAAGCCAGGCAGGCACGCAGAGCAGAGAGCCTGCATCAGAAGGCCCAAGTGTAAAGTGGCAACAATGGCTCTCTCTCTAAAGAGGCACGGCAGTTTTAAATTTAAACGGCACGCTATTGAAAACTTGCGCAGGGTTGGCTATTAGAGTGAGCTAAGAGCTGTCTACTCGGCTGTTACCAAGGGAAATCCCAGCCTGCTTGCTCAGTCCGTTTCCCACTCTGTTGACATTACTAGGTCACCCACGGGTGGCGTGGGTGCACCACAAAACAAGATGTGGAGATGCCGGCGTTGGACTGGTGGGCACCGTAAGAAGTCTTACAACACCAGGTTAAAGTCCAACAAGTTTGTTTCAAAACTAGCTTTCAGAGCGCAACTCCTTAGGGCAGCACGGTAGCACAAATGATTAGCACTGTGGCTTCACAGCGACAGGGTCCCAGGTTCGATTCCCTGCTGGGTCACTGTCTGTGCGGAGTCTGCACGTTCTCCCCAGGTCTGCGTGGGTTTCCTCCGGGTGCTCCGGTTTCCTCCCACAGTCCAAAGACGTGCAGGTTAGGTGGATTGGCCATGATAAATTGCCCTTAGTGACCAAAAAAGGTTAGGAGGGGTTATTGAGTTACTGGGGATAGGGTGGAAGTGAGGACTTAAATGGGTCGGTGCAGACTCGATGGGCCGAATGGCCTCCTTCTGCACTGTATGTTCTATGTTTGTTCCTTCATCAGGTGAATGAAAAGGTGGGTTCCACAAACTATATATACGATACGTCTTATATCATCTTGCATCTATGACTTTGTGTATATATATATATATATATATATGTTTCTGGAACCTACCTCTTCATTCACCTTATGAAGGAGCTGCGCTCCGAAAATTCGAAACAAACCTGTTGGACTTTAACCTGGTGTTCTAAGACTCCTTACTGTGCACAAAACAAGAATCATGGCATCATGCTTTGGAATTGCCCACAATTTTTTATTTGACTGTAAAGTAAATTGATGTGAATGTGGTTTGGCACCGGTGTAAGTAAGACATTGGGAAGCCGAGGGCAATGCTGGGGCCACAGGTAGAGGTTCACTGTAAACCCATTGCAATCCTGACCTAGCGGTTATTTCATTCCCTGTTTTTTTTTTCTTTGCACTGATCTTTGGATAATACCGGCGCCGGCTCCGAACCGGCAGGTATTACCATCCAAGACAGATCGGAGCGGGCGATCTCGATACCAGTTTGTCCCCCACGGCAAACCTTATTATTTTTTTTTAACTTTTCTTTTAGTTCTGGGAATCAACGTCACTGTCCTCATTGGACACGTCTGGAATCGGCTCAGGGTCAAGCAGTGCCTCCTCTTCCTCAGTCTCCTCCACGCCCATAACGTCCTCCAGGACGCACAAGCGCTCTGTCTCTGGAATATCGAGCTACTCCACACTGTCTCTGCCACTTTATAACCAGCAGGTGGACGACTGCTGTATCATTCGGGTCAGCCTGGACATTGACAATGGAAACATGTACAAGAGCATTTTGGTGAGTGTCCGGTTCAGGGTCCTCTTGTTTTTCATTGCGGAAGGGCAGAGTAGGGAGCGGGGAGATGGGTGCGTAACGGAGAAGTCTCAATGCATGTGGCCATGTTCAGATCATTTTTTTAATTCACTCGTTCATGGGATGTGGGCCCCCACCCCCGGTTGCCCTTGACTGGGTGGCATTTAAGAGTCAGTCACATAGGGGCTGTTTAGCTCACCAGGCTAAACCGCTGGCTTTGAAAGCAGGCCAGCAGCACGGTTCGATTCCCGTAACAGCCTCCCCGAACAGGCGCCGGAATGTGGCGACTAGGGGCTTTTCACAGTAACTTCATTGAAGCCTACTCGTGACAATAAGCGATTTTCATTTTCATTTCATTTTTCATTGCTGTGGGTCCGGAGTCACATGTAGGCCAGACCGGGTAAGGATGACGGATTTCCGTCCCGAAAAGGACATTAGTGAACCTGGTGGGTTCTTACGACAATCGATAATGGTTTCATGGTCATCATTGGACTTTGAGTTCCAGATTATTATTGAATTCTGCCATCTGCTGTGCTGGGATTCAAACCTGGGTCCCCAAAGCATTACCCTGGGCCTCTGGATTACTAGCCCAGTGACAATACAGTGTGCCACCACGACCTCTCGCGCACCCCCCCCCCCCCCCCCCCCCCAACCGACGGTCTGCCCCGCCTTTGTGAACACTGCTAACAGACGTTCAGCAGAAAGATGTCTCTGGTTGCTTCCTTCCCCGCACGGAGTGGGCACCCGGCCCTCCCCTGCACCCGCCACCACTGTGACCCGTCACAGGCCACAACCCACCTAAATGGCCGGTGGTGGGTGGGGGTGGGTGAAGCCGTCCCTGGTGCTTTCTTCGTACCACCCAGGGTGTTACTAGACCCTGCAGAACAAGGTGGTCTCACATCTCACAGGCGCTTGAGAGAGGGTATTTCCTCAAGAGGGCATAATCTCAGAGTAAGAGATGAGGAGGAATTTCTCCTCTCAAAAGGTGGCGAATCTGTGGAATTCTTTACCGCAGAGAGACGTGGAGCGATTGGGTCGTTAAGTCCGTTCAAGGCTGAGAGAGACAGATTTTTAATCAGTGAGGGTTATGGGGATAATGTGGGAAAGTGGAGTTGAGGATTGTCACATCAGATCAGTCATGATCTCATCGAACAGCAGAGCAGACTCAACGGGCCGAATGGCCTTCTTCTGTTCCTATGGTCTCTCACCCCCCCCTGGCCAAGCTGGGAAGTGGTCGCTGACCCTCAGTTGGGGCAGTGGTAGAGAAATCAATCTATGTTCCACATCTTTACCAGTGAGCCTGACACAAGGATAGAATTGAGCTTGTTTCTGAATCTCTCTCTCTCTCTGTGATCAGGCTTCCCACTCCCACCTGGGCTCCAGTATCAAGAAGGGCCCCAGAGGTGAGGTGCCAGCCCTCCTGAAACTATAACCATAACCACAGTGGATGACTTGCAGCCAGGAGGACCAGGAAACGTGTCAGTTGGGTGTTTAGGGCAAAAAGAGGAAAGGACAGCGAGAAACCTTGTTGTAGAGGGAGTGCAGCAAGCGTTGCCCAGACTGATTCCCGGGGCGACTGGATTGTCCTATGAGGAGAGATTGGGTCGACTGAGCCTGTATTCACTGGAATTTAGACGAATGAGGAGTGGGGGGGGGGGGGGGGGGGGGGGGGGGGGATCTCATTGAAACGTATTAAATCCTGACATGACTGCACGGACTGGATGCAGGAATGTTGGGCAGGATTCTCCGACCCCCCACGCACTGCGCCGGTCGGCGGCCGCTGGCAGCAGCACCCCCCCCCCAGGCAATTCTCCGGCCCGTGATGGGCCGAGTGGCGGCCTGTTTTTCTGGTGGATCCCGCCGGCGTTAATCACAACAGGTCCTTACTGACAGGACCTGGCTCCACGGGCGGCCTGCAGTGTCCTCGGGGTAGCGCAGGGGGATCTGGCCCCGGGGGGGCGCCCCCACGGTGGCCTGGCCCGCGATCAGGGCCCACCGATCCGCGGGCGGGCCTGTGCCGTGGGGGCACTCTTTCCCTCCGCACCAGCCGCTGACAACCTCCGCCACGGCCGGTGCAGAGAAGAGCCCCCCCCCCCTGCACATGCGCTTGGATGACGCCAACACACGCTGGCGCTCCCGCGCATGCGCTAACTCGCGCCCAGCACGGCGCCAAACACTCCGGTGCCGGCCTAGCCCCTGAAGATGGGAATCCTCCGCACCTTTGGCGCGGCCTAACGCCAGAGTGGTTCACGCCACTCCTCGGCGCCGGAGTGGCCCGCCCCGTCGGTTCGCGGAGAATCCCGCCCGTTGTTTCCACTGGCTGGGAGGTCCCGAACAAGGGAATCACAGTCTCGGGATATGGGGTAAGCCATAGAACTGCGAGGAAAATAAACCTCTTCACTCAGAGGGTGGTGAACGTGTGGAATTCTCTCCCAGCCCCGAGGCTGTGGAGGCCAAATCACAGAATAAATTTAAGGATTGATCAGTTTCTAGACTCTACAGACATCAAGCGGTTTGGGAAAAGCGGGAGTGTGGTGTTGAGATAGAGGATCAACCATGCTAACATTGAATGGTAGAGCAGGCTCGAGGGGCTGAATGGCCCATTCCCCTCTTCCTATTTTCTATGTTTCCATGTCACCAGTGGCTTGCCTTTGGCCACTGATGGAATTTTCTGGTCCCCAGCCGCGCGGGTTTTGCATGGCTTGCCCACTCCGTCGCCGGGAACCCTCCGCGGAAAAGGCAGGAAAAATCCCGCCCGTTGTTTCTATGTTTATGAAGGGGCTGGACTCTATATATTCAGCAGGAATGTACAGTAGCTGCTGGCGCATCAAGCTCGATAGCTGGTCCCTTAAAAGGATTAAAACTCTCTGTTCCAGGTGACGAGCCAGGATAAGACGCCCGTTGTCATTCGGAAGGCCATGGCCAAACACAATTTAGACGGGGATAGGCCTGAGGAATATGAGCTGGTGCAGCTCATCGCTGAAGACAAGGGTATGTATGTGGCATGAGTACATGGGGCATGGTGGACTGTGCAGACCAGTTTGGGTTAGTATCACTGTTCTACAGGACAAGTGACAGAGAATTAATTTTGGTGCACTGAAAGAGGTAGCCGCACAACCACCAGAGATTACTGGCTGCTGCCACCTGAAGTTGAGGAATCAAAGCCGTGCTCCCGAGCATGGGTAGAGTAATTAACCCCCAGAGTGATCCACCAATTTAGTTAACTGCCTCTGTCACTGCGAGGTTAGCAGGGGTATTTGGTGACCTGCCTGGCCATGTCCACTATTCTAAGTGGGCAGGTCTCTTAAATAATGTCTCGTAGCAAGATGGGAACATACGATTTTCCTCTTTCCTGCTGGCCAAGTTCCCAAACCACCCTATCCTGAGAGGCACAAATAGTAAGCAAAGGGGTGTGTAAAATGCTGCCACACTGTGGGTGAGGACACCGGCCAGACAGATGGTGAGGGCCCAGGCTGAACACGCGGCCTGCGTTAAATTAGCTGATCCACAACCAACCCAGGCCCCGGGTCACTGTCCGTGTGGAGTTTGCACGTTGTCTCCATGTTTACGTGGGTATCACCCCACAACCCAAAGATGTGCAGGGTAGGTGGATTGGCCACGCTACATTTCCCCTTCATTGGAAAAAAAATTTATTGGCCACTTTAAAGTTATTTAAAACAACATTTTTTTTTGAATGCTTGAGGTGAGCCGCCCCACATCAAACTTGGCTGACCAGGCGTCTCTCCAGCTCTTACTGTCCGCCATTGGTGTGCTGGAAGGATTTGCAGGTTGACACACTCACCCTTTTTGACCGCGTTATGATCGCACCTTCCCTGGCCATCAAGTCCTGGAGTGGGACTCGAACCTGGACCTTCTGACTCAGAGGCGGCCACACGATCTCCTGCCTCTGGCTTAGGGATGGTTAAAATCAGCCTGGATTCACCGAACATTAGCAATTATTACTGGGCGGCTAACATAGCCATGATTGAAGTGGCGTATGGAGGCGGCTTCTTGCATGGGCATCAGTCTGGGGGCACTGGAAACTGCGCCCCTGCCGTTCCCGCTGGCGCGGTACTCCACCAGCCACGTGGTGATGGCGACCTTGAGAGTCTGGGGGCAATCGAGGAGACATGTGGGAGCATCGGTCTGGTTCCCAATTTGCGATAATCATCGGTCTGCCCCGGGGGACGATGGACGGGGGGGGTTCCGAATATGGCGGAGAGCGGGGATTGAGAGGATGGGGGAATTGTTTGTAGAGGGGAGCTTTCCGAATATGAGGGCGCTGGAGGAGAAGTTTGCATTGGCGGGGGGGGGAACTAATTTCGATATCTTCAGGTGCGGGACTTTCTGCGTAGACAGGTATCAACCTTCCCACTCCTGCCGCAAAGGGGGATTCAGGATAGGGTGGTTTCTAGAGGATGGACAGGTGAGGGGAGCGTTTCTGACATTTCTAAGGAGCTAATGGGATCAGAGGAGACACAGACCGAGGAGCTGAAGCGAAAGTGGGAGGAGGAGCTGGGGGGAGAGATAGAGGAGGGCCTTTGGGCGGAGGCACTGATTAGGGGCAACACGACCGCGACATGTGCCAGACTCAGCCTGATTCAATTCAAGGCCGTTCACCGGGCTCACGTGGCAGTGGCCCGGATGAGCAGATTCTTTGGGGTGGAGGATAGGTGCGCAAAATGTGCTGGAGGACCAGCGAACCATGTCCACATGTTCTGGGCATGTCCGTAGCTGAGGGGATTTTGGTAGCGGTTTGTAGACGTCATGTCCAAGGTACTAAATACAGGGGTGGCATTGAGTCCAGAGGTGGCGATTTTCAGGGTGTCACAGGATCCGGGAATGCAGGAAGAGAAAGAGGCAGTTGTTCTGGCCTTTGCTTCCCTGGTCGTCCAGAGGCAGAAATTACTAGCATGGAGGGACTCAAAGCCCCCAAAGTCGGAGACCTGGCTATCGGACATGGCTAGCTTCCTCTGCCTGGAGAAAATTAAGTTCGCCTTGAGAGAGTCACTGTTAGGGTTCGCCTGGAGGTGGCAACCGTTCATCGACTTCTTCACAGAGAATTAATCGTCAGCAGGGGGTGGTTAGCGTAGATTAAGGGGTTAATTAATGGTGGGACCTGTGGGGGAGGGAGGTGGTATTTGCACTATGTTTATATTTTTATGGACATTGTTTATATTGCTGCTGTTACAATGCCAAAAAGAGACCTCAATAAAATGTTTATTTAAAAGAAATCAGCCTGGATTCCACTTGCCACCATCGTTCACTGACCCCTGCTGGAAGGTAGGTGCAAGTGCTACAGTGCGGCCTGAATACTCTTGACCAGCAGTCAAGACTCACCCCTCCTCGTTGCCACACGCATCTTGGCCACTGAGTGAGAGATTGACATTGGTCCCCCCCCCTTAGATACCGCACTTTCAACTGTTATGGGGAGAGGATTCGGCGATTAAAGAGAACTTAACACATTAACCTTTCCTTACTATTACAGAACTGAAAATTCCTGACAACGCAAATGTATTTTATGCCATGAACTCATCCGTCAACTATGACTTTATGCTAAAGAAAAGGGGCCTCTCAAAAGCAGGCAAAACAAAGCATGTTTCGAGCTCGACTCTCCCCAGAATGAAGCAAAAGGGACTGAAAATTACCAAGAGTATCTTCTAACTCCTCAGATTTGGACAGGCTCCCTGTGTTTGCTGGATTCACCGAAACTTTATACTAAAAAAAAAATCAGTGTTATGAATAACTGTGCAATATTGTCTGTGACTGGGACTGCTGGAGGCATCGTACTACAGGCACGTATTGTCTTTTTGGGGATACTGAAAGGTGTTACACCTGAATGGATTGTGGAGTTGAGAAGGGACTCTCGCTAATGGACAACCTAGCCACTCCGTCACACGGTTTGGGGAGAGAGGGCAATGGTGAGAGAAAAGTCACGTATTCAGAGACACGACTTTGAATAGATCAGTCACACTGAGTGTCAGTGTGAACGTAGGACTATCTGCCTGGTGGCGGAGTAAGAAACACTGGTTCTCCATGAAGACAGAAACCATTGTCCCTCAATGACTGGCAAAGTAGACACTTTGTCCAGGACGTCAGAGGTTATTAAAGTGGAAATGGAACGCTAAACTTGTCATTGTAATATAGAAACTTTTGGGGTCCCTCATTTGCAGAACTTAGTTCTCTGGAGGTCTCCTAATACCTGCACTTGTACAGTAACCGAAGAATCACCGTGAAACTTTGAGCAGAATGTTGACTTTGACCAGTTCTGAGCATCCTTCTGAACCGTCTCTGCGTCCTGCTTATGAAGAGCCCTCTGTCTCAGGGGTCATCTGATGTCTAAAGAGAACACGACGGCTAGCAGAAGGCTTACCCAACTGCATGTTGCGTGGAGCTCAGAGAATTTAAACCTGGGAATCAAAACTAATGTTCTCCTGGCCTGATGTCACCAATCAGACCATAGACTGGAAGACATCTGCTATAAGATCGTCGACTGCAGTTGGTCAAGGTGACCAAGAAATGATGGCCAACACTCAATGATTCATTACTACATTAAACAAGTGGTTGGTTCTTATTAAATTGTTTTTTTTGGGGGGGGGGGGAAGCGGTGGTGGTGTTGGAGCTGACAGAGTTGTACAGTTAAATTCCGAGCTGTCTTTGGCAGGAGACATTTGCCCTTTTTTTAATTTGCAAAGAATAAGACTCATTTTCAAATGAACGGCATTGACTTTTTAAAAAGAAAAAAGTTTTTGTTTTGTAAAAACAATTGAATCTTTTTTGGGACAATATTTATTCATTGTACAGACATTATATTGAAGAGTGGAATTGTAAATTTCTTACTGTTGAATATTATTTAATATATTGACTTGTTACTGATTCTTGTATTTACCTTGCTGTTTGCTTAATGGGTCTTTTTCCTTGTCCGGTGAAATGTGTTGTCTTTGTTACTTTTTTGTATCATTGTAAAAAGAGGGACGATAACGAACACAGTTTCAAACGAGTCATTTTCTTTTGGTTGTTTTATATGTGGCCGCTGGTCGATGAATCTAACTGGGTTGCAACTGAGTGGCTTTGCTGGGCCATTTCAGAGGGGCAGCTGAGAGTCAGCTGTGGGTCCGGAGTCACATGTAGGCCAGGCCTGGTAATTAGGGCATTAGTGAACCAGGTCGGCACAGTGGTTAGCACTGCTGCCTCACAGCGCCAGGGTCCCAGGTTCGATTCTAACCTTGGGTGACTGTGTGGAGTATGCACGTTCTCCCTGTGTGGGGTCTGCACGTTCTCCCCGTGTCTGCGTGGGTTTCCTCCGGGTGCTCCGGTTTCCTCCCACAGTCCAAAGATGCGCAGGTTAGGTGAATTGGCCGTGCTGAATTGCCCAAAACGTTAGGTGGGGTTACGGGGGCTAGGAGTGGGGGATTGGACTAGGTAGGGTGCTCTCTCGGAGCAAGGGCCAATGCAGACTCGATAGGCCGAATGGCCTCCTTCTGCACCGTAGGGATTCTATGACTCTATGAGGTGCATTTTTATGACAACTGATGATAGATTCATGATCACCAATGCAAAGGCCGGCTTTATAATTCTATATTTATTCATTGAATATAAATTTCACCGAGAGCCGTGGAATTTGAACCCATGCCCTGAGCATTAGCCGCTGGATCACTGCTCCAGTGTAATCACCACAACATTACCACCTACACAGCTCAGTCAGTCTCGACCACCGCCCATGAGTATCCTGATTTGAAATAACTAAAAGTGACTTTTTAACAACAAAAGACTACTGAACCCTGAATTCATTACATGAAAAGCTTTTAAATTGTTTTTAAACTGTTCTTGCGTCGAAAGGAAAAAGCACCTTAATTTTAAGAGCCTCCTCAAAGGCTTGCTAACGAATGCAATTAGCGAAAACTCGCACTGGCGATTAATTTGATCTGGGGGCGTAGCTAACATTGTAGGCTGACAGTGCGATTTGTATTTAAATCACTGCGAAAGATCACTCGATTTGCATTGAATGTAGCTGCCACCAATTATGCTGAATGCGACAGTGGAACCGAGTGGAAACTCTTGGCCAGCGGGCAATTAAAGCAAATTGCAAGAAGGATACATAGCGATCCTCAAAAGAGACACTAATTTACACGTTATTGCACAAAACCTGCTGCGTCCAGTTGTTGAGAGGTACGTGTTGTGTGTTTCATTGCGATCCAGTGCTTTTGAAGGGCAGTGCTTTCATTAACAGCAGTAACAGCGAGGAGACCCAGCTAGCTCAGTGCAGTGGTAGCACTCCCACTTTGGTAGCTTTGACAAAGGGTCACCTGGACTCGAAACGTTAGCTCTTTTCTCTCCTTACAGATGCTGCCAGACCTGCTGAGATTTTCCAGCGTTTTCTCTTTTGGTAGCTCTCACCTCTGAGTCAGAAAGCTATATGCCCACTTCAGGAACCTGAGCACAGAAACATTCCAGTGCAGTACTGAGGGAGGGCTGCATTATCAGATGAGACTGTGTAGGTCAACTCAGCACCTGCCCGCTCAGGTAGTGGAGGGTTCTCTGGCCATGGACGGCACGGTAGCACAGTGGGTAGCACTGTTGCTTCACAACGCCAGGGTCCCAGGTTCGATTCCCAGCTTGGGCCGCTGTCTGTGTGGAGTCTGCACGTTCTCCCCGTGTCTGCGTGGGTTTCCTCCGGGTGCTCCGGTTTCCTCCCACAAGTCCCGAAAAACGTGCTGTTACGTAATTGGGAAATTCTGAATTCTCCCTCTGTGTACCCGAACAGGCGCCTAGGGGATTTTCACAGTAACTTCATTGCATTGTTAATTTAAGCCTACTTGTGACAATAACAATTATTATTGTTTACTCCTTACCTGAATAAACAAATGGCCATTGTCCCACCTCTGCTTGTGGGAGCTTGCTGTGTAGAAATTGGCTGCAGCATTTTCCTGCATTAAAACAGCGATCACACTTGAAAAGTACTTAATAAGCAGTGAAATGCTTTGGGATGTCAGAAAGGGCCACAATGGAAATGCCAGTTCCTGTCTGTCATTAAGAAAGGACATCAGCCCCGAGTTGGAATGTGATTAGTTTTGCAGCTTTGCTTTCAGAAGAGCCAAGTGGGTTAATGGAGAGGCCTGGCAGAGCACTGAACTCAGCTGACCTCCAATACCCCTGAGGTGTTCTAAGCATTCCATTCCAGGAGCCCCAGGTAGGGAGAGCAAATCAGATCTGGTGTGTTTCAGATGCGGAAAATAGGATAGCGATAACAGAGTGGACTCAAAGAAGGGCAGCACTGGGGATTACATATTCCTGGAAGAAGAGGTGGCGATATTGATTTGAGAAGGACATTGTGCTGGAGAGAGAGAGAGAGAGCGAGGAAGTCCCAGAGGGGCGTCAGAGGCAGGATTGATTTATCTAGAGTTTGGGAACACAAAAGGTGCAGTTGCATTGCTCTGTGTGGTCTACTGGCCACCAACTAGTGGAGAAAAATGTAGAGAACGAATTTTCAAGGAAATTACCGAGAGTTGCAAGAGTTATACAGCAATAATGTGGTATTTTAATTATCTGAATATAGATGGGATGTTAGTGTAAAGGGCAAGAGCTCCTAGCTTATCTGCAGGAGAACTTTTAGCGACATAATCTTGCCAATCTAATGAGAAATGAAGGCAATGTTAGGCCTGGTTCTTGGGAATGAAGTGGATCATTAAGTAGTGGAATAAAGGACAGTGTGATTGCTGTGTCAGAAGGCTCTGGAAATGGAGAAAGGACAATCCAGGGTAAGAATAATTTTTTTTTTTTTTTTATAAATTTAGATTAGCCAATTATTTTTTCCAATTAAGGGGCAATTTAGCATGGCCAATCCACCTACTCTGCACATTTTTGGGTTGTGGGGGCGAAACCCACGCAGACACGGGGAGAATGTGCAAACTCCACACGGACAGTGACCCAGAGCCGGGATCGAACCTGGGACCTCAGCGCCGTGAGGCGGTTGTGCTAACCACGAGGCCACCGTGCTGCCCTTAGGGTAAGAATAATTAAGTGGGGGGAAAAATAATGGGGCCCAGTTCAACTGAAATCAAAGATCAGGTAAACGGTAACTGAACAATGGGCTTAAGGAAGAGATAGTTCAGCCACTCGAAGAGTTTTAGAATTGATAAGGAGGAGATACTGACGGGGCTGTTTGTGTTTGAAGTTGATAAGGCACCAGGACCAGATGAGATGCATCCAAGGATACTGAAGGAGGTGGGAGTGAAAATTGTGTGGGCACTGGCTTTAATTTTCCAATCTTGCACAACTTTTTACAATATACATTACTGATCTGGAAGAAGGTACTGAAGGCACTGTTGCTAAGTTTGCAGATGATACAAAGATCTGTAGAGGGACAGGTAGTATTGAGGAAGCAAGGGGGCTGCAGAAGGACAAGCTAGGAGAGGGGGCAATGGAGTGGCAAATGAAATACAATGTGGAAAAGTGTGAGGTTATGCTCTTTGGAAGGAGGAATCTAGGCATAGACTATTTTCTAAATGGGGAAATGCTTCTGAAAGCAGAAGCACAAAGGGACTTGGGAGTCCTTGTTCACGATTCTCTTCAGGTTAATGTGCAGGTACAGTCGGCAGTTAAGAAGGCAAATACAATGTTAGCATTCATGTCAGGAGGTCTAGAATACAATACCAAGAATGTACTTCTGAGGCTGTATAAGGCTCTAGTCAGATCCCATTTGGAGTATTGTGAGCAGTTTTGGGCCCCATATCTAAGGAAGGATGTGCTGGCCTTGGAAAGGGTCCAGAGGAGATTCACAAGAATGGGTTGGATTGGATTTGTTTATTGTCACGTGTACCGAGGTACAGTGAAAATTATTTTTCTGCGAGCAGCTCAATAGATCATTAAGTACATGGGTAGAAAAGGGAATAAAATAAAATACATAATAGGGCAACACAAGGTATATAATGTAACTACATAAGCGCCAGCATTGAATGAAGCATACAGGGTGTAGTGTTAATGAGGTCAGTCCATAAGGGGTCATTTAGGAGTCTGGTAGCAGCGGGGAAGAAGCTGTTTTTGAGTCTGATAGTGTGTGTTCTCAGACTTCTGTATCTCCTGCCCAATGGAAGAAGTTGGAAGAGTGAGTAAGCCGGGTGGGAGGGGTTTTTGATTATGCTGCCCGCTTTCCCCAGGCAGCGGGAGGTGTAGATGGATTCAATGGATGGGAGGCAGGTTCGTGTGATGGACTGGGCGGTGTTTACGACTCTCTGAAGTTTCTTGTGGTCCTGGGCCGAGCAGTTGCCATACCAGGCTGTGATGCAGCCAGATAGAATGCTTTCTATGGTGCATCTGTAAAAGTTGGTAAGGGTTAATATGGATATGCTGAATTTCCTTAGTTTCCTGAGGAAGTATAGGCACTGTTGTGATTTCTTGCTGGTAGCGTCGACGTGGGTGGACCAGGACAGATTTTTGGAGATGTGCACCCCTAGGAATTTGAAACTGCTAACCATCTCCATCTCGGCCCCGTTGATACTGACAGGGGTGTGTGCAGTACTTTGCTTCCTGGAGTCAATGACCAGCTCTTTAGTTTTGCTGGCATTGAGGGAGATTGTTGTCGTTACACCTCTCCACCAGGTTCTCTGACTCGTATTCTGACTTGTCGTTATTCGAGATCCAGCCCACGATGGTATCGTCAGCAAACTTGTAGATGGAATTGGAACCAAGGTTTGCCATGCAGTCGTGTGTGTACAGGGAGTAGAGTAGGGGGCTAAGTATGCAGCGTTGCGGGGCCCCGGTATTGAGGACTATTTGGAGGAGGTGTTGTTCATTATTATTGATTGTGGTCTGTTGGTCAGAAAATTGAGGATCCAGTTGCAGAGTAGGGAGAATGATCCCTGGAATGAAGAACTTGTCGCATGAGAAACGTTTGAGGACACTGGGTCTGCACTCGTTTGAGTTTAGAAGGATGAGAGGGGATCTTATTGAAATGTACAAGATACTGAGGTATTAAATGAGGCCTGGATAGAGTGGACATGGAGAGGATGTTTCCACTTGTAGGAAAAACTAGAACCAGAGGACATCATTTCAGAGTAAAGGGATGATCCTTTAAAATAGAGTTGAGGAGGGATTTCTTCAGCCACAGAGTGGTGAATCTGTGGAACTCTTTGCCGCAGAAGGCTGTGGAGGCCAATTCACTGAGTGTCTTTAAGACAGAGATAGATAGGTTCTTGATTAATAAGGGGATCAGGGGTTATGGGGAGAAGGCAGAAGAATGGGGATGGGAAAATATCAGCCATGATTGAATGGCGGAGCAAACCTGATGTGCCAAGTGGCCTAATTCTGCTCCTATGTCTTATGGTCTTATAGTTCAAGTACAGTCAAGGTATATTCCCAGCGAGGGGAAAAGTGAGACAAACAAATCCAGAGCACCATAGATGATGAAAGAAAGAGAGATTAAGATACAGTAGAAAACGTGTGTTCATGTCGGATGTCAGGTGAATAATACAATTGGGAACTCGGCCAGAAGGTTCAGAGGAGAATTGAAAAAGCAAGTAAGAAAAGTAAAGGCGCCGTGAGAAGAGACCCGCAGCTAAAATAAAAGAGAATCTATGTCTTTTATAGACAGACAAACAGTAAAAGGATGACAAGAGGAAGATTAGGGACCAAAAAAGGAAATATATGCAGAGGACATACCTGAGGTATTAAATGAATACCTTGCATCTGACAAAGGCAGAGGATTCTGACCAGCTCATGGTGAAAAGGAGATTGTTCAGCCACTCAAAAGAATTTTAAAATTGATCAGGAGGAGATACTGACGGGGCTGTTTGTGTTTGAAGTTGATAAGGCACCAGGACCAGATGAGATGTATCCAAGGATACTGAAGGAGGTGGGAGTGAAAATTGTGTCACACACACAGGCCATGATTTTCCAATCTTCCATAAACCCAGGGTTTATGCCAGAGGAATGGAGAATTGTGAATGTTGCATCATGACACACAGACACACAGTCTCACACAAACGTCTCTCTCACACACACAGTCTCACACACACGTCTCTCTCACACACACGGTCTCTCTCACACACACAGTCTCATACTCACACACAGTCTCACACAAACGTCTCTCTCACACACACAGTCTCACACACACGTCTCTCTCACACACACGGTCTCTCTCACACACACAGTCTCATACTCACACACAGTCTCACACACACAGTCTCTCTCATACACACAGTCTCATACTCACACACAGTCTCACACACACGGTCTCTTTCTCACACAGTCTTACACACACTTGTTCTCTCTCACACAGTCTCTCACACACGGTCTCTCTCTCACACACAGTCTCACACACACGGTCTCTCTCTCTCACACAGTCTCTCACACACAGTCTCTCACACACGGTCTCTCACACACAGTCTCACACACGGTCTCTCGCTCACACAATCTCACACACACGGTCTCTCTCACACAGTCTCTCACACACGGTCTCTCACACACACGGTCTCTCTCTCACACACAGTATCTCATACAGTCTCTCTCACATACACACACAGTCTCACACACACAGTCTCTCTCACACAGTCTCTCACACACGGTCTCTCACACAGTCTCTCACACACACGGTCTCACACACAGTATCTCATACAATCTCTCTCACATACACACACAGTCTCACACACAGTCTCTCTCACACAGTCTCTCACACACATTCTCTCTCACACAGTCTCACACACACGGTCTCTCTCACACGAAGTCTCTCACACACAGTCTCTCTCACACAGTCTCACACACACGGTCTCTCACACACACGGTCTCTCACACACAGTATCTCATACAGTCTCTCTCACATACACACACAGTCTCACACACACAGTCTCTCTCACACAGTCTCACACACACATTCTCTCTCACACAGTCTCACACACACGGTCTCTCTCACACGAAGTCTCTCACACACAGTCTCTCTCACACAGTCTCACACACACGGTCTCTCTCACACGAAGTCTCTCACACAAAGTCTCTCACACACACGGTCTCTCTCACACAGTCTCTCACACACGGTCTCTCTCTCACACACACAGTATCTCATACAGTCTCTCTCACATACACACACAGTCTCTCACACACGGTCTCTCACACACATGGTCTCTCACACACACAGTCTCTCACACACACAGTATCTCACACACACGGTCTCTCACACACACAGTATCTCACACACACGGTCTCTCACACACACAGTATCTCACACAGTCTCTCTCACACAGTATCTCACACACACGGTCTCTCACACACACAGTATCTCACACACACGGTCTCTCACACACACAGTATCTCACACACACGGTCTCTCACACACACAGTATCTCACACACACGGTCTCTCACACACACAGTATCTCACACAGTCTCTCTCACACAGTCTCACACACACGGTCTCTCTCACACGAAGTCTCTCACACAAAGTCTCTCACACACGGTCTCTCTCTCACACACACACACACACAGCGGGATTTACCAACCACCCTGCTGTGTGTTTTTTGGTGGGGGAGGTGGCGCGCCAGCGGGATCTACCGGTCCCGCCGCTGTCAACGGGATTTCCCATATCTATTACGGTCCCAGACCAGACCCCAACAGTTGCTAGGATACCAGACAGAAACCCCAATATTTTTAATCCTTAAGACTGTGAGGAAAGAATACTTTGCTCCAAGAGTGACTCCACACACAAATAGGAATATAAAACAAACGTTATTAGTAACACAGTATTAAACTAACTAACTGGAGCTGAGATGATCGACCTCCAACCACCAAATCATCTCCCTTTGTGCCAGGTACGACTCCAACTAGCGGAGAGCGTCCCCTGATTCCCTTTGACTCCAATTTAGCTAAGGATCCTTGATGCCATCCTCAGTATAAATACTGCCTTGTTGTCAAGGGCAGTAACTCTCACCTCACCACTTTTTTAGGAAATGTGGAGGGACAGAGTAACAGGACCAGTAATTACTTTAACAACAAGAAAAAAACATTTATTAAACATGAAAAACTATTACGATACAATACTCCTTTACTCCCCCTTTGCTTAACAAATACACACTGATTTCAAGATCAACATGAAATGAAAAAAGAAATGAAAATCGCTTATTGTCACGAGTAGGCTTCAATGAAGTTACTGTGAAAAGCCCCTAGTCGCCACATTCCAGCGCCTGTCCGGGGAGGCTTGCAAAGTACATCATAAGCTACAATGGTCTCAGTAGCATAGAGTCCCTTTAAGCACACATATTGGCTGTGGTCAGATACACACACTCCACTCTGAACCAGTGAATGGCTGTGGATTTCTGCTCAGAATCACCCCAGACACCACTCCCAAATTTTCTTTCACAATGATGCTTTTCATTTGCAGTTTGCATTCTGACATCCAGTCCAGGTTTTCCAAATGACTCTTTCAAACAAAGCTTAAACTCTGCTCTTTTTTAGGTTTCATAGTTTGTTCTGTTCCTTCACCCTTTTTGCACAAGTCCAAAGATGTGCAAGTTGGGAGGATTGGCTGTGCTAAATTGCCCCTAATTTGGTCGTGCAGACTCGATGGGGTGAATGGCCTCCTTCTGCACTGTAGGGATCCTATGATTCTAAGTTCTGAACTATCGGAGTCTATTTCTCAGTAGAGTTTGAATAATCTTTGGGAAACTGCTCACTCGCCTTTCTTCCAACTACTACATCTTGTCCAGTATCACCGACAAGCATTTAAAAATCAAAGTCTCAATCAGAGCCATTGACTCAAAAAGATCATTTTGCAATGCCAGCACTTCCGGTTCACAATTTGTACTTTCCTATTTTCCGGCTACTTCAGTTGTTTTCTCATTGTACTTTACTGACTTTGATACATCAGTAATATTACTTGGATCAGTCATTTGCTCAGCTGGATCGTTATTCGATAAGCAGATTTTTATCTCCAGGAACAACTTTGAATTGTGACATTCCCTACCATCCATGTTCATCTTCAATTCCTCCACATTTGCTTTGAAGTTCAAAAATCTCATTGTTCTTTTCAGGTCGAAGCTCTAACAGTTTGTCGGTTTAGCATTTTAATTCTGCATTATTCTGGTTTACCAGAGCTGCCTTATCTTGCTCAAGGCATTTTTCAGGTTACTTCATCGAATTTACAGTGCAGAAGGAGGCCATTCAGCCCATCGAGTCTGCACTGGCTCTTTGAAAGAGCACCCTACCCAAGCCCACATCTCCACCCTATCCACATAACCCAGTAACCCCACCCAACAATAAGGGCAATTTTGGACACTAAGGGCAATTTAGCATGGCCAATCCACCAAACCTGCACATCTTTGGACTGTGGGAGGAAACCGGAGCACCCGGAGGAAACCCATGCGCACACGGGGAAAACGTGCAGACTCCCCACAGACAGCGACCCAAGCCGGGAATCGAACCTTGGACCCTGGAGCTGTGAAGCAATTGTGCTAACCACCATGCTACCGTGCTGCCTATAAACACTGTTACTTCATAAACACTTCTTTTTTTTGTATATAATACTTTTATTCCAGTTATGCTTTAGTAAAACAAAGTAAAGTCTGAGACAGAAGGTAAATAGTGATGACACTACAAGTGATTCATCAGCTGCAGCATCAAATAAACAGGCCTTGTGTCTTGTGCAATGATAGAGAAAACAGTTGGACTGCAGAGGGACACAACGTCTCAGCATCTCTCCTCCCTCCCAACCTCCCATTCCAGAACATTCTCAGGATTTTGAACAGAAACCTAGAACCTCAAAGGCACAGCTGATGGCTCGTGGATTGAGTTCCTGCAAAGAACTCAACAGGTCAACTGCCCAGTGGGAGACGGCAGGCTGGAGGATGGAATAGGACTGAGGGGTTCAAGGACTCCCACAGAGTGACCAATGGGAAATGTGAGGTGCGGGGCTTTGGAGTGTCACATGGTACCAGGCAGGGCAAAGTTATGGTCTGCTTTTTGCACTCCAAGTCTCACTGGTAGCAATCACTCTGGTATTCGCCCTCATTGGCGTTCTTCATCCTCTGTCTGACCTTCAGCTGCTTCAGGCGGTTCTTGTCCACCTCTCGTTTGGCAAGAAGGAAAATAATGATTCCAGACGGTAAACCGATTAACCAAGCCAGCCCAATCATTCACATCAGATTCTTGGCCTTCCGTTGTGGAATGTATTCTGGTCCCCCCCCCCCCCCCGGATTCTCGACAGATCGCAAGACTGGCCTGTTGCTGTGGTTACAGTGGATGGATTTAGCGCTGTGTGCCGTGTGACGGTGGAGTGGCAGCGCTGAATCCGCGGCATGGACTCTGGGCTTGGACATGTGGCAGCCCCAAAACCCTCTCCCCCAGGCCCAACTCCTCCATCTGGCTGCCATCTTGGTCCTCCAGTATCCCAGATTCCTTCATAAACACTCCTGATGCTTGACGTTCACCAGGATTTGACTGAAGAACAACCTTTCCAAAGTTTGCTTTTTCAAGATTATTCTTTGGTCAGTTCAAATCCTCAGTCAAATGTTTCACTTTCCATGACTGACTCTCAGTTGTTCTCATCAGTTTTCTCTCTTTTCCCATTCACAAACTTTCTCTTCCACTTCTTTAAAAATAAATTTAGAGGGAGCATTTTTTCCAATTAAGGGGCAATTTAGCGTGGCCAATCCACCTAACCTGCCCATCTTTGGGTTGTGGGGCCGAAACCCACACAAACACGAGGAGAATGTGCAAACTCCACATAGACAGTGACCCAGAGCCGGGATCGAACCTGGGACCTTGGCGCTGTGAGGCAGCAGGGCTAACCCACTGCTCCACCGTGCTGCCCAACTTTCTCTTGTAAACGTGAAAGTTGGGTTTTTGTGTTAACCAATTGCTTCGTAGCTGCAATTAGTGTCACATTTTTCTCTACAGTGGTTTTCAAAGGGTTGTTAAGATCACCGGGATCAGCTGGCTGTTGCAATACAGTTGTCAGCACATGACTGTCTTCAGAAGCCAAATCATTACCTAGGATGTAATCTACCCCTCCAATATTTAATTTACGAATAAGTCTTACCGTAACAACTCCACTTATAAAATTACTTCTTAAATTAACTTTACACAAAGTGTTAGGGTACCTGAATTAGATCCTAATATATATTAGAAAACCAGGCGAGGCCCCAACAATTTGATCTTTTATATTAAAACTAACGTTATTATTAACACGGATTAACCCCATTAACAGCCAAGCAAAAAAAAAAACAGCTCATCAATTAACAGCTAAACAGTTCTTACAAAAAAAAGGTCTTTGAGCTTACTTCTAAAATTTCAATTCAGCAAAAGCCACACGCACAGATCAAAAAGGTCACCTGGACTCAAAGCGTTAGCCCTTTTCTCCCTTTTCTCTCCCTACAGATGCTGCCAGAGCTGCTGAGATTTTCCAGCATTTTCTCTCTTTGGACACACAGATCAAATGCCACTTATTAATAAAGTTAACACTGATAGATTTATTCCCAAAGTCCTTGGGAGCGAAGCTTTCAGAAGTCAGTCTGATAAACACGCCTCCTTTCCTCAGAATCCACAGCAGAACTCTAAAAATGAAACTAAAGTGAACAGCAACAGGACAGGTCTCAAAATGAAACTAAAAACAGACCAAGCCCCTCCCATGATTGATATCATCACCTCCGACAGTGCAGCACTCCCTCAGCACTGACCCTCTGACAATGCGGCGCTCTCTCAGTACTGACCCTCTGACAGTGCAGCACTCCCTCAGTACTGACCCCCTGACAGTGCGGCGCTCCCTCAGTACTGACCCTCTGACAGTGCGGCGCTCCCTCAGTGCTGACCCTCCGACAGTGCAGCACTCCCTCAGCACTGACCCTCTGACAGTGCGGCGCTCCCTCAGTGCTGACCCTCTGACAGGGCAGCACTCCCTCAGTACTGACCCTCTGACAGTGCAGCACTCCCTCAGTACTGACCCTCTTACAGTGCAGCACTCCCTCAGTACTGACCCTCTGACAGTGCAGCACTCCCTCAGTACTGACCCCCTGACAGTGCAGCACTCCCTCAGTTCTGACCCTCTGACAGTGCAGCACTCCCTCAGTACTGACCCTCTGACAGTGCGGCACTCCCTCAGTGCTGACCCTCTGACAGTGCGGCACTCCATCAGTACTGACCCTCTTACAGTGCGGCTCTACCTCAGTACTGACCCTCTGACAGTGCAGCGCTCCCTCAGTACTGACCCTCTGATAGTGCCGCACTCCCTCAGTGCTGACCCTCTGACAGTGCAGCACTCCCTCTGAGTACTGGCCCTCTGACAGTGCGATGCTCCCTCAGTACTGACCCTCTGACAGTGCGGCACTCCCTCAGTACTGACCCTCTGACAGTGCAGCACTCCCTCTGAGTACTGGCCCTCTGACAGTGCGGTGCTCCCTCAGTACTGACCCTCTGACAGTGCAGCACTCCCTCTGAGTACTGGCCCTCTGACAGTGCGGTGCTCCCTCAGTACTGATCCTCTGACAGTGCGGCACTCCCTCAGTACTGACCCTCTGACAGTGCGGCACTCCCTCAGTGCTGACCCTCTGACAGTGCAGCACTCCCTCAGTACCGACCCTCTGACAGTGCAGCACTCCCTCAGTACCGACCCTCTGACAGTGAAGCACTCCCTCAGTACTGACCCTCTGACAGTGCAGCACTCCCTCTGAGTACTGGCCCTCTGACAGTGCGGTGCTCCCTCAGTACTGACCCTCTGACAGTGCGGCACTCCCTCAGTACTGACCCTCTGACAGTGCAGCACTCCCTCAGTACCGACCCTCTAATAGTGCAGAACTCCCTCAGTACTGACCCTCTGACAGTTCTCCCTCTCAGAACTGACCCTTTGACAGTGCAGCACTTCCTCAGTGTGATCTATCTCTCTAACACTCTACTGTCCTGGTTCGAAGAGACCCAAGGTCCTTTGAGTTCTCATATATATAGTGTAATCTAGTTGAAGTGTTGGCTAGTGTAGACTTGAGAGATAAACAGACACTTCCAACACTGATGAAGGTTCAACTCAATTTTATTAACTACTTCTAACTAACTAACACGCGATGACTGTGGGTCTAAATGATGCTAACTTAAACTAGAGACCTAAGCCTTGTCCGAACCAGTTGATTCTCTCAGCACGTGGTGTGAGTCTGTGCTGGGCTGGATGAGTTCTTGTTACACTGAGAGGCAGCACCCAGAATGAGCGGGAACCGTGGTGCCCTCTGCCTTTATAGTGTGTGTATTCTAACTGGTGATTGGCTGCGGTGTTTGTACATGTTGATTGGTCCCTGTGTGTGTCCATCAGTGTGTGTCTGCACCATGATATACTGGTGTATATTATGACATCCCCCCTTTTATAAAAAATGTTGATATAGGCATGTGATAATAAATAGTGTGGGTGTGTGGAGAATGTACCTAGCTACGTGTGAGGTGCGAAGACATATGTACAAAGCTATATACAGGGAACAAGACTATTTACAGAGGAAGGTGCTGGGTGCAGATGACTACCATGAACTGGAACAACCAATGAATCTATTTACAAATCACTGGAGAACGAATGCAACAATGAAGGACACTGAAAAAAAAACATTTCAGAAAGTCCACATGTATACAGAGTTCCTAAGTTCAGTCTCTGAGGTGGGCGACGAACTCTGGTTGACCGTAAGGGTGGCACACCACTCATCATCCTGGCCGATGCTGTGGACGTGGACGGGTTCAGTGCGATGCTTGGGGGACACCCTGTTCATGGTAACGACGCCGATTGGGAACGCGACCTGTGGGTAACGCAGGCACAGTCGGAAGCAAGGTCTGGAGTAGGTTCATTGATGGTAGGTTGGATAGCCTTGACGTCCCTGTGGGGCTGGGTGGACCTCCTAAAAACAGCAGGCAGGTGGACCCGTAGTTGCAGGACTGCGCAAGGACGCGGAGGTGGGTAATAAAGGACTGGAAAGGCTCGTCCTTACCCTGAATTCGCTGCTGAAACATGTGTCTCTCGAAGCTCTCGTTGACCTCGACCGCGCAGTGGCTGTCGAACTTTAGAATTACGGTCTTGATCTTCGATTTCCTCCCCCTCATCGAAGGTGAGTGAGTTGAAAATGTGCAGAGCGTGGTCCCCGGCTCTGAAGAGGAAGAGAGCAATCTTCCGTGTGTCCGAGGCAGCTTCCAGGCCCCTGGCCTCGAGCAGGGCCGGTGCTAGGAATTGGGGGCCCAATTAGAAAAGTGATGGCGGGGCCCCTACTCTACAAAAGTAAAAATTTATGTATGTTTATATTTTGTGTAGTATGCTTGTCTTTAACCAAAAGAAAACATTAAATGCTTGAAATACTAAAATTTTGAAACTTACTTACCCGGGCGGAAGGATTTGGCGGCGCAGGGCTGAAGGATTTGTCGACGGTAATGCGGTGCGTTCCCCAAAAGTAAAAACTACCCTATAGTTCCTCTTAGAATACAGAAAAGGCTTCAAACAGTAACTCTGTCGCCGCTGGCGCGGGGCCCCCTTAAGGTGCGGGGCCCAATTTGATGAAATTGGTCAAATAGGCTTAAAACCGGCCCTGGCCTCGAGGTACAGCTAGAAGCGCTGTTTGAAAAGTTTCCAGTTCGAACCCAGATTCCCGGCAATGCGGAGAGGCGGCGGCGGGCGAACGGAGTCCATTCTGTAGGATGGCGCGAGACTGGTGGAAGGCAGATCACTGAAGGGTAGGTCTCAGAATTGCGTGCATCCCTCAACTTCTGGTACCATGAAGTGTTGGCTAGTGTAGACTTGAGAGATGAACAGACACTTCCAACACTGATGAAGGTTCAACTCAATTTTATTAACTACTTCTAACTAACTAACACACGACGACTGTGGGTTAAAGCTGATAACTTAAACTATAGACTTAAGCCTTGTCCGAACCAGTTGATTCTCTCAGCACGTGGTGTGAGTCTGTGCTGGGCTGGATGAGTTCTTGTTACACTGAGAGGCAGCACCCAGAATGAGCGGGAACCGTGGTGCCCTCTGCCTTTATAGTGTGTGTATTCTAACTGGTGATTGGCTGCGGTGTTTGTACATGTTGATTGGTCCCTGTGTGTGTCCATCAGTGTGTGTCTGCACCATGATATACTGGCGTATATTATGACACTAGTGTTGTCCTCTAGTGGTTGTGTTACACTGAGATGTAATCATTAACCCTTTACTTGTTAATGATACATATCATTACACCAACAGCTGGTTCGTGATGCAGAGCGAGGCCAGCAGCGCGGGTTCATTCCCGTACCGGCTGAGGTTATCCATCAAGGCCCCGCCTTCTCGACCCTGCCCCTCGCGTGAGGTGTGGTGACCCTCAGGTTAAATCACCACCAGTCAGCTCTCCATTTCAAAGGGGAAAGCAGCCAAGGCCCTGTGGGACTGTGGAGGCTTTCAGTAACTCAGACTGCAGGGACAGGATTTTTCTTACCCCAGCTCTGGGGGAATACCCCTGCTCTCAGCCCCTACTGAGGTTAACGTTAACTGTTCCTATCGCACCATTCTGGCTGGGGCCTATTGGGTATAGGTAGGGATGAAAACGAGACATGTTTACATACGTGTGCATTAACGTGATCAGACAGCTGTGGAGGAGCAAATTACCTTTTAAATTGTTTCCCAGCGTGCGTGGCAGAATAAGGGCAAACAGAAAGCTGCTGCCATCTGCTGGTGAGAGTGAGAAGTGAATGTGACCAGTTTTTATATGTACAGACTCGAGAAGATTCTGCCATCCACAGGAACAGAGAAAAAGGAGAGTACAGGCGGAAGACGGGAGGTTCCGGCTGAAGCGGAAGTGAGCGCGAGACGACAACGGCAGCGAAATACGTCCAGGAAAAGCAAGGGTCAACACCAGCACCAGACCCATTCGAGGGTTCTATGTTCTATGATTGTCCTCCGGAATTGTCTCCCCAGCACCCAAATGTATATCTCCCCCCCCAAGTTTCCGTGCCCCCCACACACAAACACACACTACTTATGTGTGTAAATAATTGATTTTGTATTTCTCTCGTGTTGTTACTTTTTTTCCCCTTTGTGATTTGTGTGTGTGTGCCTTTCTCTTCTATATATATATTATATCCTCTGTACATAACTGCAAATATACTTTGTTCAAAAACTCAATAAAAAACATTTATATTAAAAAAAAATTGTTTTACATGTTAAAAAATTTGACTATTTGGCTCCATGGTGTTTGAGATTTCAGCCCTGGTTTTGTGCTAATTTAGTTAATATTCATGAGGGTACGACACTTGTCTGGAGACTGGGAGAAAGAAATTTCCCCAATGTTCCTGGGGGTGATAGTTTCATTTATAAAATGGTTCTAAACTGCACAGGGAAATTTTAGGCCTGGTGGTTATGTGGGCAGCAGCATATCCAGATTTGATACCCGCTTGTGATCATGTACCCCAACGTCCTGGATCACCCATGAGTAATGAGCAGGAGTGCATGCTGGCTCAGTGGTTATCATTGATGCCTCACGGCGCCGAGGTCCCAGGTTCGATCCCTGCCCCGGGTCACTGTCCGTGTGGAGTTTGCACATTCTCCCCATGTCTCTGTGGGTTTCACACCCACAACCCAAAGATGTGAGTTGGATAGGCCACGCTAAGTTGCTCCTTAATTGGAAAAAAAAATAATTGGATGCTCTAAAAAAAAAATTTTTATAAAGCGCAGCATATTTTCAGTAAAAAGGTAAAAGAGTTCCACTGCTCAACACAGCTACCCAAAATTTTTAATTCTTTGAAGTGATATTCCTGAATCCACAGAGCTTCCCAGAATGTTACTCTTTCTATCCATCGGCATTCCTGAAACCATATGAGTTAGACATTCTTTGCATCGATATTCCAGAATCCATACAGAACTTCCCAAGAAGTTACACATTCTTTGCATCGATATTCAAGAATCCATTCCACCCCCTTTCCAGATCCCTGTGTGGATCCATCATTAACAAGACAGTGGATGGGATGTGGCAGGAGAGAGGATACAATACCAGGTGGAGACAATGAGGAGAGAGCAGAGAGGTTGGAAGGACATTCCCGGGATAATGAGGGCAGTTTATATAAATGCCCTGGTTGGAGATGCTTTCCTGCAGGTTAATAGCCTCTGAGGGGGGCAGAGAGGGTGAGTGCCGGTTGCTGTGGGGGTGATTGATGTGTGTTTGTGTCGTTGCTGGACATTGCTACGTTTCCGGGGTGGGGTGGGGTGGGGGGAGTTAACCCCACCCCCACAGTGTCGGTGCTGGGACGCCCAGTTTGAAGCACATTCCTCCAGTTCAGCTCGCCTTCAATTCGCTGCCGACCTTCATCTTTCTGCCTTGATGGTCAGCTATGCGCCGAGGGAATGCCCGGGTACAGGAAACACTCGGGAGGCAAACCGGAGCCGGGAGCTGTGCAACGAACTCTCTCCAGTTGCCCCTGTCCATGGCGAGTCTGCGGCCGATCGGACGATGTGGAACCACCGCCTCCTGATGGTCTGCACAGGATAATGGTACTGAGGAGCACTCAGAGGGTCTACACTGGAGAAGGCTTATTATAGATACTGGGGGCATTTACACCAGGGATCACACAGACTCTGGGAGGCATTTACACCAGGGGTCACACAGACTCCAGGGGCATTTACACCAGGGGTCACACAGACTCCAGGGGCATTTACACCTGGGATCACACAGACCCCAGGGGCATTTACACCAGGGGTCACACAGACCCCAGGGGCATTTACACCTGGGATCACACAGACCCCAGGGGCATTTACACCAGGGGTCACACAGACTCCAGGGGCATTTACACCAGGGGTCACACAGACTCCAGGGGCATTTACACCAGGGGTCACACAGACCCCAGGGGCATTTACACCTGGGATCACACAGACCCCAGGGGCATTTACACCAGGGGTCACACAGACTCCAGGGGCATTTACACCAGGGGTCACACAGACTCCAGGGGCATTTACACCTGGGATCACACAGACTCCAGGGGCATTTACACCAGGGATCACACAGACCCCAGGGGCATTTACACCACAGATCACACAGACTCCAGGGGCATTTACACCAGGGATCAAACAGACCCCAGGGGCATTTACACCAGGGATCACACAGACCTCAGGGGCATTTACACCACAGACCACACAGACTCCAGGGGCATTTACACTACAGATCACACAGACCCCAGGGGCATTTACACCTGGGATCACACAGACCCCAGGGGCATTTACACCTGGGATCACACAGACCCCAGGGGCATTTACACCAGGGGTCACACAGACTCCAGGGGCATTTACACCAGGGGTCACACAGACTCCAGGGGCATTTACACCAGGGATCACACAGACCCCAGGGGCATTTACACCACAGACCACACAGACCCCAGGGGCATTTACACCACAGATCACACAGACCCCAGGGGCATTTACACCTGGGATCACACAGACCCCAGGGGCATTTACACCTGGGGTCACACAGACCCCAGGGGCATTTACACCTGGGATCACACAGACCCCAGGGGCATTTACACCTGGGATCACACAGACCCCAGGGGCATTTACACCTGGGATCACACAGACCCCAGGGGCATTTACACCAGGGGTCACACAGACTCCAGGGGCATTTACACCAGGGGTCACACAGACTCCAGGGGCATTTACACCAGGGATCACACAGACCCCAGGGGCATTTACACCACAGACCACACAGACCCCAGGGGCATTTACACCACAGATCACACAGACCCCAGGGGCATTTACACCTGGGATCACACAGACCCCAGGGGCATTTACACCTGGGGTCACACAGACCCCAGGGGCATTTACACCTGGGATCACACAGACCCCAGGGGCATTTACACCTGGGATCACACAGACACAGGGGCATTTACACCTGGGATCACACAGACACCAGGGGCATTTACACCTGGGGTCACACAGACCCCAGGGGCATTTACACCTGGGATCACACAGACTCCAGGGGCATTTACACCTGGGATCACATAGACTCCAGGGGCATTTACATCTGGGATCACACAGACTCCAGGGGCATTTACACCTGGGATCACACAGACTCCAGGGGCATTTACACCTGGGATCACACAGACTCCAGGGGCATTTACACCTGGGATCACACAGACTCCAGGGGCATTTACACCTGGGATCACACAGACTCCAGGGGCATTTACACCACAGACCACACAGACCCCAGGGGCATTTACACCACAGATCACACAGACTCAAGGGGCATTTACACCACAGATCACACAGACACCGGGGGTATTTACACCAGGGATCACACAGACCCCAGGGGCATTTACACCAGGGATCACACAGACTCCGGGGGCATTTACACCACAGATCACACAGACTCAAGGGGCATTTACACCAGGGATCACACAGACTCCAGGGACGTTTACACCAGGGATCACACAGACTCCAGGGGCATTTACACCACAGATCGCACAGACACCGGGGGTATTTACACCAGGGATCACACAGACTCCAGGGGTATTTACACCAGGATCACACAGACTCCAGGGGTATTTACACCAGGGATCACACAGACTCCAGGGACATTTACACCACAGATCACTCAGACCCCAGGGGCATTTACACCACAGATCACACAGACCCCAGGGGCATTTACACCAGGGATCACACAGACTCTGGGAGGCATTTACACCAGGGATCACACAGACCTCAGGGGCATTTACACCAGGGAGCACACAGACTCCAGGGGCATTTACATCACAGATCACTCAGACCCCAGGGCATTTACACCAGGGATCACACAGACCTCAGGGGCATTTACACCAGGGAGCACACAGACTCCAGGGGCATTTACATCACAGATCACTCAGACCCCAGGGCATTTACACCAGGGATCACACAGACGCCTGGGGCATTTACACCAGGGATCACACAGACTCCGGGGGCATTTACACCACTGATCACACAGACTCCAGGGGTATTTACATCAGGGGTCACACAGACTCCAGGGACATTTACACCTTCGATCAGACAGACTCTGAGGGAATTATCACCAGGAATGACCCTGGAAAAGGGCTATGGTTCGGGGTCCAATTCCGGCCTTGGGTGAGTGTGTGGACTCTGCACGTTCTCCCCATGCCTGCGTGGGTATACTCCGAGTGCTGTGGTTTCCTCCCACAATCCAAATATTCGCAGGTTAGGTGGATTGGCCGTGCTAAATTGTCCAACGGTTAGGTGGGATTACGGGGAAAGGGCGGGGGAGTGGGCCTGTGGTTTCGTGATTGGCCAAATGGCCTCCTTCTGCACTGTAGGGATTCGATGATTCCATGAATATCGGCCAGGTAACTGCAGTCTCCAGATCTGAATAAAGCCCCAATTAGCTCTCCAGTACGTATTTCTAAAGCAATGAGTTTGAGGTATGTTCCTTGCTGCAATTGTGTCGTGCCATAAGTCAATCCGCCCTCTTTAAAGCTGAAAACTCGGCAGATCAGCAACCAGATAGAAAAGGGTTAAAGAGGCGACAGAAATGTAGAAGTAGCGACTGGATAAAAGCACCAAAACATCTTTCAGTGGCCAGGCTCCCGTGTTATTTTATTAATGCTAATGTTTCATTTCTTTTAGATGGTGGGGTTGGGCAACTATCAGATACAAAGCAGTCGGTGCAGCGTGGGGATGGTGGCTGTAAACATCCTGGCAAAGAAACACAACGTCGACGCCACGTGGCATTTTGACAGACGGTGTAACGCGAAGATTGCGGTGGCAGTACATGGGCACCATGAAATCATATTGCTGAAACCTCAGCAGTTCATGAAAATGAATGGAGTCAGTGTCAGGCGGGCAGGCAAGTCATTCTTTGTTTAACCCCTCTGCCTCGTGTGCGTCCAGACAGGACAGAGGCCGACTCTGTGTTCGACCGGAGGCCCTTGTGGACGTGAGTGAAATTGGGAGTGGAGGACCGAGAGACTTTGCTGAGAGGCAGGCGACCATTTTCAGTCGCGAGGTCTTGGAACTTTGAGAGGGCATTGCGGGGAAAAGCAAAAGATTCTTTTTTTATTATTAGAGAGAAAATGCTTCCGGGTGGATATTTTTTTTTAAATGCACAACCATATGACCATTGCATCGAAGTACGGCTCTCGGTAACCCTGCCTTAGTGTGGTAGCTGAGAACGTGCACACTGGAAGAGGGTGGGTATCCACACAATGGGCTGTGGTCTTTTTCTTTGTTGGGACTATTCCACGATTTTATCGGAGTCATGGCCACTGCTGTATTTACTTGTTTAAAATGAATTTAGAGTACCCAATTCATTTTTTTTCCAATTAAGGGGCAATTTAGCATGGCCAATCCACCTACCCTGCACATCTTTGGGTTGTGGGGGTGAAACCCACGCACACACGGGGAGAATGTGCAAACTCCACACGGACAGTGACCCAGAGCCGGGATTGAACCTGGGACCTCGGCGCCGTGAGGCAGCAGGGCTAACCCACTGCGCCACCCTGCTGCCCTTCCTGTATGTACTGAATGTCAGAGGACATCCCTGGGTAGTGATGAATTGGTGAGCCTGTGGAATTCACTACCACGGCAAGTGGTCGAGGCCAAAAACATTGTATGTTTTCAAGAAGCAATTAGATATAGCACTTGGGGCAAAGGGGATTGGGGGTTGGAAGGGGGGGGGGGGGGAATTAGGCTATTGAGTTGCGTGATCAGCCATGATCATAATGAATGGTGGAGCAGGCTCAAAGGTACAACTGGCTATCTCCTGCTCCTATTTCCTATGTTTCTAATGAATTCAAACCAATCTTTCTCCTGTTAGTCTAGGATTCAAATTGTAATGGTGCTACTGTTTTCCTGACTGTTAGTTCTGTATAGGATCGGGATGAACCCAGGATTATTCAGTACCACAGAATGTGGCGCATTTACCCCATCGGTTTGTCAGCCACGCTGTCCATAGAACCACTACAGTGCAGAAGGCGGCCATTCGGCCCATCAAGTCTGCACAGACCCTCTGAAAGAGTAGCCTACTTTGGCCCAATCTCCCACCCAATCTCTGTAACCCCATCTAACCGGCACACCTTTGGATACTAAGGGGCATTACAGCACGGCCAATTCACCTAACCTGTGCATCTTTGGACTGTGAAGGGCAGCACGGTGGCCTAGTGGTTAGCACAACCGCCTCACGGCGCTGAGGTCCCAGGTTCGATCCCGGCTCTGGGTCACTGTCCGTGTGGAGTTTGCACATTCTCCCCGTGTCTGCGTGGGTTTCGCCCCCACAACCCAAAAATGTGCAGAGTAGGTGGATTGGCCATGCTAAATTGCCCCTTAATTGGAAAAAATAATTGGGTAATCTAAATTTATAAAAAAAAAAAAATAATCTTTGGACTGTGGGAGGAAGCCGGAGCATCCGGAGGAAACCCACCCACACACGGGGAGAAGGTGCAAACTCCACACACACACACACACACAGGCAGTCACCCAAGGCCGTAATTGAACCCGGATTCCTGGTCCTTTTCCTTTTATTACATCCCTCAAAAAAATAGGGCACATGTTTGTCGAAGCTTTTCTATTCAACATACATTTCTCCTTCCCCAAACCATCAAGTGGCTGAAAAAATACAAAAGTGTTAGTAATTGTACACACAACGGAACATGGAATAAATCATTCGTGGTGCATTTCCAGTTCGTGTTTTATGCATCAATTACGTGGTGGCTTTGTCTCACTGGGAACCTCCAGGTCACTGAGTCAGATTTGAACCCTAAACTTGAACTCATAATCTAGGCTGTCACTTGGGTGCCCTACTGAGGGAGCACTGCATTGTTTTCAGATCGCTGTATGCTGTGACCATCCCACTGCGGGTTTTAATTTTGCTTCCTGTAATCTTGTTCCTTAATAAATTTGACTTAAGGCATTTGCCCTGAGTTTAAGGACCTGTTAAATGCCCATCAGTCAAATACACAGTAGTGTGTCATGTAATGTCATACTCTCTTCATTGAATATAGTGAAGAAGTGAGTTCATTGTCTTCTGGGTCATGTTACACCCTAGAATCCTAGATGACCCTGTGCAACAGATCATGCTTCTCTTTATGGGGAATGGGGGGGGGGGGGGCGCGCGGGGGGGGGGGGGGGGGGGCACTTATTGCATTGGGCACAATGCAAATCATCTGGATCGAGTACAAATCATCATAACTAAGCATCCGAAATCGGATGGGCAGGGAGCAGGAAACAATTAGGTGGCATCAGACAAGGTAAAACATCAAGAATCAGATACAGAGGGAAGCGAGCGTTGTCCTCAGCATTTTAGCAATTGTCCCGGTCTCCGAGTGCTGCTGTATCAGTGTTTTTCAAGGATCCTGGTATACCACTGAGCGTGGACGATTTTGGTCGCATGCTGAAAACAGTCGCTAAATGCGTGCTCTGCTAAGAAATGATGCCCGTTCGAAAGTCCAGATTTTGCAGGCAATTTTCAGGCCTCCTCGCACCCACTTCCTCTGAAGGGATGGAGTTCTCTGGTTGCACACAGCAGTA